>NW_006800003.1:1181759-1249535 GCF_000485575.1 Poecilia formosa
TTTGAAAAACTCTGATTACCAATGCAACCCACCTGGAAGTTATTACAGGGGTGTCCGCGCATCCTTAAAAAGTTTTATAAATCCATGTATCTCATATTAAAGCCTTAAAATGTCTTAAATTCACATAAAAGAAAGTTGACTTTCAATGAGTTAACCACAGGTCTTAAATTTTGTCGTGGCAGGACTATTTAATCTTATTATATATAATTTGTTCTTCTCTTGTCTGTCAAACAAATGCTTGAGATCCATCTAGACGTCTTTGTTCCAGTCTGTGAATTGAGGCGGTTGAAGGTACCGCTAATGCTAATGCTAATATACCCTTGCTAGCTAGCATTTTCTTGTGTCTACTGCGGAAAAGTGTAAATGTTTTGCTGTCGTTGACTGGACAACGTTCATCTTCGCCCACTCATATGATGCTATGTGCATTTTGGGCAAAAAACCTTGTCACTACTAAATACAAAATATTTTGTACATTTTTAATGTCTCACAGGTCTTAAATTTCATTCATAATGGTCTTAAAAAGATCTTAAAAAGCCTTAAATTTTAGTTGGTGAAACCTGCAGAAACCCTGTATGAGAACAATTATAAACTCATCATCTGGTTGGATCTCTCCTTCACTTTGATGCAGTTTTCTCGGGTACTGAAGAACAGAGCGTGGCCCACCTTCAAGCAGGCCAAAGCCAAAGTCTCACCTCTCCACAGCAGCGACTTCTGTCCCACGAACTGCCACATCAATGTGATGGAGGTCTCCTACCCCAAGACCACAACCTCGCTGGGCAGTGCATTTGGTGTGCAGCTGGACAGCAGGAAGAACTCGTTGGAGAAGAGTGCACGGAGCGCTGGAGAGAGCGGTGAGGATGGTGCAGAGCATGGGCATTTTATTTAATTATTTATCTAGCTGTGACAGGGTTTTTACTGACGAAAGGGGTTTGTGTACAGGCAAGCTGAACCCCATGGTGAACGCCCAGTACACCATCACAACTATGGCTGCCCCGTCGAGTCACAGTCTGGGTCGGACGGAGGGACACGGACTTCGTTTTCTGCTCCGAGAAGAAGACCTTCTCACCCTGGACGCATATCAGAAACTTCTTTATAAACTCACCGCTGCTGTCAAGGAAATGGAGACACACGGCGCCCATATTCACGAGTAAGTGGCTTTAAGTACTTCATGGTATAGAAACAACGTGCTGCATATTTGTGATGGAGAAGGTTAACGTTAGCATTTTTTATTAATTAAAAAAAAATGAGAGAGAAAAAAGAGAAAAGCATGGAGTACATTTGTATTCTGTCCACTTCACCCTGATGCTGGTAAAATCGAACAGACCTACAGTAACTGCCTTCAGAAGCTATGCAAACATCAATAAAATTCATGCTTACAATTTATTTACAGCATGAACTCTACTGTGAAGGCTTCAGAGGATTGCTAGAAAACATTAAAGAGCAAAAAGCATCATAATGACCAAGGAACCCAGCAAACAGGGTTGCGTTCTAAAATAATAGCTCCGGATTTCTCACAGAATAGTGAAATATTCAAACCCGGATAAGCGGAGCAACAATCCAAGAAGCAGCCGCTGGTAATTCTGCAGAGATTCACAGCTCATTTTGGATAATCTGTCAACAGGACAGCAATTGGTCATGTACTGCTCAATCCTGGTCTTTACGGCAAGAAGAAAGCCAAAAATTAGCATCATTTGCAGATTGCCATAAGCCATTTAGAGAACACAGCAACCATGTAAAATGAGGCTATCTGGTCAGATGAGACCTATAACCGTTTTTTTTGTTTGTTTGTTTGTTTTGTTTATATGCACCCCGGGTACAGTGCTATAGTAAAATATAGTGGTGGCTGCATTATGTTGTGGGGATGCTTTCCATTAGCACGAAAAGAGAAGCTGCTCAGAGTTGATGGGAAGAAAGGATGTAGCTAAATAATGGGCAGTCCTGAAAACCTTTTAAGATCACCAGTGGTGCCCGGTTGCTAGGTGAAAACTGAAAATCACAGACTTTCTACCTTTCATTTGGGAAGGCCAGAGGCATTTTGCTGAGCAGGATGAGGGAAAAGTTTGAATTTTACAGATGTGCAAAGTTGGCAGGTACATAAAAGGACAAACAAGGCAGGATTTTAAATCCAAGTATAATTTTTCTTCTACATTACAATTACGCGATACTTTGTGTGGGCCGGTTAAAATGCAATAAACTTTAGGATTGTAGTGTGAGAAAATGTATAAGTTCAAGCAGTATGCATGTGCTGCATATCAAATACTAAATTGGCTATGTGTTGTCAGATCAAACCACTTTATTGACTGCCTTTTTTTTCCCTAAAAAGCCGTCCAGATAAATGAATTGTAAGAAAGGAATTGAATGAGGTACATGTGTAGGACACATTGCAAGAACAACTTAGACCATTTAAATTAAACCATTTGAAAACATGAATTTCTTAACGTGCTTCATTCTTTAACCCAGCCGTTAAGGCATTTCGTTTGCCTCATAGAACAAGGATGAGCTTAGAATCCGTTGCTATATTCGGGTTCACCACTAAATCCGACTAATTATCGCTCACTGAACCTTTAATATTACAACCTTTAATACGTCATAAAGTTCTGGCCGGATTTCATGAGGTGACAAAATCCCTCTGGAGACTTCAGCTGTTTTTATTGCAGACTGCTGAGATGTTTATTTCTGTTGTAAAGTATTTAACCATGATGGCTGACTTACCTTTGGGGCAAGGCTAGAGTCATTGAATGCCCCATAGGAATGTGTTTTTTTATTAAATCAGCCAAAATCTGTTCATTCAACATTAACACCAGTTACGCCACTTATCTGAAGCTGTTCTTATCTTGTTAGTTATGTGAAGAAAATAACTGAAGACTCCTTATAAATTGGGTATGGATCTTTCTACTGAACAAGAAATAGAACCTCTACGAAGAAAGGCGGGTGTTGCAGAGACGGCCCCTCCTCTCTGAAAGCTTCTCACCATCAAGGCACCAATAAAACTTACCTGCACAGCAGTTAGTAATTGCTTGCAGACTGCTCTGTGATTGTTAAGCCTGCTATGAATCTTCAGGTAATCACTCCATTGATTTAGTCATTAATGGCCTCCTCTTAATTTGGCGAACGAGATTAAAAGTTGCCCGATGAAGCGGAGCTGTCAGCTCACTTCGTAAATGATGGGCAGCGTCCTCAGCAGGGTTTTAATGTCTGAGTCAAGATAAATTCTGTCATGCTCCTGTCACTGCCAATTAGCTCGCCGGCATCCTCGCAACACGCCAAGGAGTCCAGGAAGCATCTGGCGAAGCGATAATGACCTTTACCTTGAGCTGTCTGTTCGACATGCAGACTACAGAGAAGGAGCTTGTTAAGGGTAGGAGGATGTGAGAGTGGGCACAAGGGTTTTCAGCGCAGGCACTAATTTGGCTTGTTGCTGGTTGCAGTCTGGCTGCATCTTTTTGACCTCTGAGGGACCGCGAAGCCTTCCTTAGCACTTCTTTAGATTGATTTGTATATTAGGCTGTTCGCTGGCGGGCCAAGGATCATTACTAATACTTCTCATGCTCTGGTTCTCGCCCTTCTGAGGTCTCCAGATTCCTTTTTTTTTTTTTTTTTTTTTTTTTTTATTTCCAATCCTTCGTTTTTGTTTGCCATCTCCAAAGGCATCGCCACAAGCTTGGATTTTGTTCACTTTTTTTAGCCGCCTCCTTTTTTGTAAGCCTCTTAGAGGTTCTCTTCTGCAAATGTAATGAAACGCTGAAGTGGCTATTTTATACGTCATGTTGAACGTATCCTTCTTCCGTTCTGAATGCCAACAAAGGGAGTCTGCTGCATATTCACAGCAGAGTATAAATATCCATATAATTTAAGGAAAGATAAAAACTTTGGACACAGTTTGCCGTTGCGTAACTTCTTGGCAGACTTTCGAGGAATCCATTTTTAGGGAGAGACCTGTGACCTTTTGTTTCTATGCCTCAGAGACGGGGGTCACAGCTGCAAGAGGACATGCTCGATGACGTGCTTCTTATCAGGACTTCCTCCCTCCCAAGTCCGAATAACAAATCTTCTTACGTTGCCCTTCTATTTCCATAACTTTGTTCTTAGGTTGCACATTTAACAGCACCTGGCAGTGATTTAAAGATGCAGGGTTCTTGGAGTGATTCACCTCAATCTATATTAAAGGGAAATATATGGTCATATTTTAGAGCCAGAAAACATAAAAATCAGGAAAATATAAAACATAAAAAATTCATAGTCGGTTTTTCCATTGTTTTCAAAGCGCATAAGTGATTTTAAAACACTCTCCTGACATGAGAAGAATGTTGTCCTCTCAAGACGTTGTATAACTGCTCCATCTTGAAGCCTCCTGCTCACAGTCGCCGAGGAAGCATAATGGATTTCTTTATTCTATAAAACTTTATTTTTTAAAAAAGGAATCCGTTCATTATATTCGTGGCTGAGTTTTTAAGGGCAAATGACATATTTTTGTGAGAAAGCTGCATATGGACTAATGGGTGTGGCTGATGCGTCTTCTGCAAAATATTTTAATGGCTACATTACTGTATTACTGTGAAACTCTCATCAGTAAAATACAGTCTTATAATGTGACTTTTTATGTAGAGTTTTTCACTGTCTTTTTATATATGGTTTACACGCTAGATGTCTTTAGCAAAACGGAACCAAAGTCAAATTCCTTGTTTGTGGTTTTAAAAAGAGAAACTTGCACAGTCACTTCATTGCCTTCAAATGTAATGTATTCTGGCGACACAGCTGTTGTATTTCACTACTACGTTCTTGGTGGTAAAATCCAGTCTTTTTGTTGGGTGCCAGATTGTTAGGTCTCAGAGCTGCTGCAGGTCAGCACTCAGACCAATTCTCCTGATTTTTAACAGTTCTCCTGAATTTTCCCTTTCACACTTAAGAAATATTCAGGAACTCAAAATTAAGCTGCAGACGTGGTTGTTATTTTTGTTCTGGATTGTTATTGGTATATATGCATTGATGCCCATGATGTTCATTCTTTGGCTGTAAATTTAATCCAGACTTCTTGTCTGGCTTCCTTTTTCTTTCTATCAGAATTTCCTTTTACAGATAATGTATATTATGAAGAACCAAATGTGCCATAATTTAGTAGTTGCATTGAAGTATGTTTTTTTATTTTTTATTTTTTGCCCGATTTCATTCTCTTGGTCATAGCTTCCCTGCATTTGAGCCTTTAGGACACCATCTCTGATCCATGTATTGTTATTCTGCCATGTCCCCCAGTCCTCACAATGGCTTCAGTTCTTTAGTAATGAGCAGCCAATCACAGATCTAGCAGGGCCTCTCTATGGCGATGGAATGCCACTTTGTTTTTTAGGGGCATTGTGGCAGATTCTGGACCGAACTGTAATGAGGGCATCTTTGCTGCCTTGTCGGCATGCAAATGAATAGAAAGGAGGTCAGTTGGGAGGGAGAGAGAGAGGGTAGAGTTGAGGAGATGTTTGGCTGGCGTGAGGAAGCTATGTTCATTTTGATGAACAACAGACTAACGCAGTCCCTCTCCAATGCTTCCACTTTGAAATGTCTTGGAGGCCGATGGAATGACGTAATGGAAAATGTAGGCAGGCTCAAACTGAAAGGCGTCCGAAATATAAACAGACATCGCGTGTCAGAGCAAATGCGTGGGGGGGAGGGAGATCAAAAAAGTACAAGCCTAGCATTTATTGGGATATGGCTTTAAACACCACCATGTGTTGTTGCAACTGTGAAAATATCCTGTCCATCCTCTTCCTGCCCCTCTGATAGACATCTAGCAGAACAGAATAAAAGTCAGTGGCAGCACAGAGGGGGGAACTGATCTCTGCATCCGCGTGACAGCATGTTGATACAGCTGCCCTCTTACATGATATTTGAATCTTTAAATACGATTGGGACCTCTGAGCATCTTAAGATTTTGTGCCGGCGCCAAATTGAAACAAGCCAGGGTTTTGTTTGGCCCACGCAGTCCTCTATTGGAGCCCCAGACACGAGTGGCGCCTGCTACGCCCTGTAAACACTGGATCAACAACCCACCAGACGATTGTGTTAACTTTATTATTTTTGATCTTTGTGTTTTATGCAATTCCCCTTCACTTTTTTCCCCGTGCTTTTCTCTCGGTCTGCATCAGCCTTCTATCCTCCATCACATATCCTGCAGCGACAGAGGTGAGACACCCAGAGAGCTACATCTCCGCAGAGAGTGAAGGGGAGAAGGCAGAGAGGAATGGGAAGAAGGTGTGTTTCAATGTGACGGGAGACGAGCAGGAGGACTCTGGACATGACACCATCAGCAACAGAGACTCGTATAGGTAACACTCGAGAGAGAGAGAGAGAGAGAGAGAGAGAGAGATGGTCACATAACATCTGGTTCTTATAGTAACTTGTTCTTTGTCATAAATGCATACATACTAAAACAACAATTCATGACTTATTGTTTTCAAAATGCATTGGATCAAATCCAATTCTTTCTTTTTTTAAAACAAATTTCAGTAAGTGAATTTGATGTAAAATAAGGTTTAAGATAACTGGAGCTTTTTTTGACCAAAGTTAAGATGAGATGAAATTAGTTGAGCTAAATTCAGGTAAGATAATTTAAGTAGTTAGGATAAGCTAGGCTAAACTAAACATGCAAATGTATTCAAGATGAGTTATGATACTTATTCTATGCCTATGCTTAGGTTGATATTGCATACCTTTTTGCACAGTTCCAATACTATTATGTGCTTGTTTTTCATCAGTGACTGCAACAGCAACAGGAACTCGATCGCCTCCTTCAGCAGCATCTGCAGCAGTCACTGCAGCTCCTATGTTCACAGTGATGACATGGATTCAGGTGCACAAACATCACAAATATTGTTTTTTACGTATCTTGCATGATGAAGTGTGTTTAGGAAGTGAAGACTAATCAGAATTTTGATAGGAGTAAAGTCCTCCCTTGTAATGGTTCAGAATTTCTACAACTTTGTTCAGAAAATGTAAAAAAAAAATAAAATAAAGAACGAAACAAAGACATATTTTTCTTTCTTTATTGTAAAGGAAAGACACTGATGTGATCCAAATGACTGATTGTATTTGCATTTCTGCAGGAGACGAAATGCCATCTAGTGTGTGGCTGTCCCATGACAAGCAGAAGAAACTACACAGCTTCCTAGAGCATCTGTTTAGCCAGGTGGGTTAGTTAAACATCTTAAATGTGAAATTATGTTAGCAAACCTAGAGGGCTCAAGGTTGCATGATATTGTTGTCCAGAAGTATCCCTTAGCCTAAGACATTAAAATATTAACAAGACAGTTCCAGGAATTAGCATTTCTATGATTTCTATGGTGAACATTTCTCATTTTTCAAAGGTCAACTGTTTATTGAAACCTACAATGGGATGCCTGCCTTATTGTAGCCCCAAGAAGAGCAAATGGAACAGCCTTGATATTTTATGGGACCTTTACAACAATAGGGCATGAGGATATTTCTATCATTGCTGGAAAAAGAAAAGGAACAAAGCTGTGCTGCTCTTTTTGTCTGCTTCCTGTAATATGTTGTAATATAGAGCTTTGTTTCTCCCTCCCCACTCCCCCACCATCTCAAACTGTGAATCCATTTGGGTTTGGCGAGGGGGAAGCAGGTGTTAGTTATGCGGGGGCAGCTGGGGTCTTTTTTTAAAATTTATTTATTATTTTTCATGTTTTTGGTCCCCTGTGCAAACGTTCCAATCTGGACGCAGTGGGAGACTGTATCAGGTGTTCTATGTTTGACCCGAGCGCTTTCTTCAGGTGGACTCAATCACCAGCATGCTGAGAGGAGCGGGGGTGGCGCGGGCATTCGAGCAGACAAAGTACTTCACGCCTGCAAGAGGGCTGCAAGGTAAAACCACCAGAAAAATGCAGGCATTGTACTTTTTTCAGTCATTACTGGATCACCTTTTGATTTTGGAGCTTTTGTTCCATTGTGCACTCGCGACCACTTTTTTCTCTGTCAATTTCTACATTTTCAACTGCGCTGTCCGCAGTTCTTGGGAGAGTTGCCCCCTGATGTGGGTCTGAGAGGAGGAAGATGGTATAAAAGGCTCTCAGGGCCAGTATTGACTTAAAACAGAGCAGGAGCTGGATACACAGCGGCTGGAACTTCCTGTTGTGTACTGTGATGCTAGGCAGACACATGGGAGCAAGTGTTGTAGGTGGATTATAAACATTTAGAAAACATACCATTTTTAAACATTTTCTCTCCATTCATTTCCATTTCTGCCTGCAGTGTGAAGACGGCGCCGCTTGCATCGCAAAACTCTTTTGACCTCTTGGAGTTTTCCAGATTTTGTAACGTTACCATCCGAAGCCTTCATGTAGTTTGAGATTTTATGTAATTGACCAACATAAAGTTATGTATAAGTTTTATGTGGAGATAGCAGAGAAGTGGGTTGTAAATACAAGTTCAGTTTGTAAAATAATTAAATATTTTGTATTGGTCCACTGCACGTTGAGGTTGTAACGTGACAAAATGCTGAAAAGTTCAATTAGTTTGAGTACTTATGTAAGACACTGTATTCGGTAGCTCATTCTGTCACCTGACCCCATTTCAGCCTTGGTGTTTAACCTTGGTGTCTATTGTTAGGTCATATCTCTTACAGGGAAGTGTAGGAAATGTGGAAGGAAAGGGCTAAATTTATCCTTATCGTTTCCTTCTACAAATACAATCTAGCTGACAGCGTTCTTTCATCATCCCTGAAACTTTCTTCAGATGGCTCGACCCATTTCTCAGATAAACCACCAAAAGAAAGTGTGTGTGTGTGTGTGTGTGTGTGTGCGTGTCTGTGTGTGTGTGCACGTGTGTGTAGCGCAAACTTGCTTCCCAGTGAGTCATTTTTCTCCAAAATGCAACAAAAAACTGTCTTGTCTTGCATTTGTCTCTATTCCACTGTGCAAAACTCACTTGCAACTAAGTCTTTGTGTCCTCACGTGTGCCTTAATGCATAGCGATGAGTACTTTATGCAAAACAGCGGATTACCTACTTATTTTGTTTGTACGTTTCGGATAATTCAGGCCTCCAGACACCCCGGCCAATACGGTGCACCAGCTTCCCTCTCATCTCCAGCTCAACATAGAGCTGTTTGTGTTTGCTTGCCTCCAGGAGGCACATGAGGGCTTGATCACTGCTGATCCATCTCAGCTTTAGTAATGCCTATGGTTGATAATACAGCAAATATGATTATCTAAGAAGTGCAGAATTCCTGCATCCAAACTCACACTTTTTTCACTTTTTTTGTAAGATCTTGCTGTTTTCTTTTTATGTAAACTTTATTGTTGGTCTCTTATGTAAATTTAAAGGTTTTTCCATTCATGTAGTCATTAAAAAGTGGTTGGAAAAAGTTCCTTGTACCGGACACAAGTACAATGTTAAAGCCACAAACTTTGTGACCACCCTGAGAGGAAAATGAGCAATTTATTTGTGTATATAGTGATGTTTGGATTATTTTTCTTTTAAGATTTTGTCAGCTGAAGCAAAAACTGCTAAAAGGTCACACGTATTTATCGACTTGTCACCAAGTTTTAAAGTGTTGATGCTCCTTTGACGTCCACATTTTGTCACATCACAGCTGTAAACTTCCATAGTTTTTATTTGGGTTTCATGTGACAGACCAACACAATTTAATCTTTAATTGAAAAGTGGAAAGAAGATGATGTATGGCTTTAAAATCTGTTTTTATTCAATCTCATTGACACCCTTAAAAATCCCCATCATCTGAAAGTGAAAGGATCGTGACACCACTACAGACCTAAGACACTGCTGTCCAACTAAATTGACAGATTTGGCAAATACATTGCTAATCGAAGCTGGGGCCGAGTGGTCCTTAGTAACTCTGGAGGAGCTGCAGAAATTCACTGCTCAGGTGGAAGAGTCTGTCGACCAGACAACTGTTTGTCATGGACTCCACTGATTTTGGCTTTATGGACGTGTGGGAAGAAAAAAGGCATCATAAAAACAAAACTACTAGGGGTGCAGTTTGCAGCTCACCAGACATGTAGGAGACACTTAGACTTATGGAAAAATGTTCTCTGGCCACATGAGGCTAAAGTTTTACTAAAAGCAAAATACTACGAGTGCTAGAAAATTATCCCTGTACAATACTCTAATGCAACTTTTACAATCTGTTTTATGTCTTTTACAAGAGCCGTTTCTGCTCCTACTAAAAGAAATTTGTCAGGAACCACAAAGTCTCTCTTCGGAAAAAGATAAAATTACACGTTGAATGTGGCAATACTTTATGGATCTAACTTGTGGGGGAAGACTTAAACGACCGTGTGTCTATTTTATCTTCTACCTGCTCCTTTTCGAACAAATTGTGTAAAATTGCATGTTAATTGACATGACTATTTGTCTTACTTTTTTTTTTCCCTGTTTTTACATTTTATTATCTGTCCGAAATGAATAAATTGTTAAGGCTGATGAGAAGAAGGTGAATGGAGCTCAATACAGGACGACCCTGGAAGAAAACCCAGTACAGGCTGCTAAAGCCTTGTGAGATTTTCCAACAGAACAACCATAAACATGCAACCAGAGCTAAAGTGTAATGGCTTAGATCAAATCATTCGCATGCGAAAATTGAGACATAAATCTAAGTATCTGTGTCAAAAAAAACACATCTGGTCCAGCATCCCTTCCTGAGACTCTCTGCTTAATAATCTGGCTTTTATCGTATTGGTTTTTCACACTTTGTTTATTCTGAGGAAGTTGTTTTAATTTTGCCTTGCTTTTCCTGGCTTTTCAGTAAGGCTAAGAAGTTATTTCTATTTAAAATGTCCCTTAGAGCTGATAAACATTGGGGTGGGAAAAAAAAAATCCACATTGAGTTGGGTCAGTATAATTATTTATGTTTTTTTTCCAACAGAATTCCTGCAGGAGATGGAGCCCCGGGTGAACTGCGCCAAAAAGCTGCGCCTCCACATCAAGCAGGACCCATGGAACCTTCCCAACAGCATTCAGGGGCTCACACAAATCATTTCTAAATATGTAGAAGGTCAGTGTTCACCTGAGATGCTCCAAAATGCGTGGCACATTCACAAAGCCGATTATAAATCCACGTTTAAGCCCCGAAACCACGCAGTCACACACTGTGTTTGAAAGACAAAATAATAATAATAATAATCTGGCTTTAAATAAAATGTTTTTCAAATTGGCCTATTCCCCCCCACCCCTCCCACCTGTTTATTAATTGAAATACCAGACTATTTTGCTAGTAACTGCTCTGCTTACTTTAAAATGTAAACCTATAACCAGCCTGGGACTCATAAATTGGAACCGCTGAGCTGAAACTGAAAACTCGCCGAGAATTGCAAAGGATATTTTTTTATTGCCAGAGGAGTGTGTGGTTTTGTTTTTGTTGATTCCCGGACTGAACAAACACACACACGCACACACACACACTAAAGTGGTACAAGCCCACAGTGGGAACAGTACCAAGCACTAACAGCCTGCCACTCGACACTCCTGGGAAAGGTGAGCTGGTGGTCACAACCGAGGAAATACAGAAAGACAGAGTTATTATTAATGCATCTCACAAGGCTCGTGTTTTCGTCAGTGTGGCTTCCTGCTTTGTAGCACAAGGCCATTACTACAAACAAATATGGATTTATAGTGTTATCTTTTTCTCCTCCCTGTCTTCTGGTTTTCTATATGTAAAATAAACCAGTAGTTGAGCAGGAATAATGTAAACCATTTAAATTTCTCTGAAGGTACTCACTGGTTTTCTCCCATTTCTTGTTTTCAGAGGTGAAGACACGACTGCTCTTGGTTCTACTGCAATATACAGGTTTGTTCTGCCGTCATTGTTAAAACTGAGCATAGCGTTATGTGCATTTTAAACCATGTGCTAGCTTAGCTCGATTTGGCTTCAACTTGTCATGGATGGAGGTTAATTCCAAATTATTTGTTTCAAATTGGTTCCAGCTATAAAACTGTCTGCAGTATGAATGTCATAAATTATCCTCAGAGGTTAGAACAGGCATCACCAACCTTTCCAGTCCGAAGAACCATGTTTTCCCTCGCCCTTAAAACTTTAAACATTTTCTGTGTGATAATTAGTTAATTCGTCTTTAGGATATCTTCCAGCTATTGTTTCTAATAAAAAAATAAAAAAAAAAAAAGAAGAGTTTTGCATTATTCTTATGAGCCAGTTAGACTTAACATTTACTTATAGATTATCATAACAGAACACCAAATTAATCGTTTTGTTTATTTTAATTAAATGTTGTTTTATCTTATCATTGATATTCGCTCATTCGGTGCATCACAATTAATATGTTTGCTTCTGGTTTCCTATTGATCCCAGTGTTGCATTGTGTAAGTGCTGCAATAAACAACTTCCAATACTGGTGAGATTTAAACCTTAGATTCTACTTAGCTCTCATTAAGGGGACAGCAGACATTAAGACGTTTAGTACTGAATAAACTTGCTAATAAAACTCCTGTGCTTCCTTCCATGAAAACTTTGACAAACTGCAATCGAGCTCCTTGGCAAATCGCATTTGAAAGATTTCATCTTCCGCGCGACATAATTGCATAATATCTCAGGGACTACTGGGCAATTTGTTTTGTTTAGTATTAACTTTTTATCGCTCGGAAAATAAGGCAGCTGATTATTTCCCACATGAATAAACAAAGCAATTGTTTTCAGTTTTCTCCAGAAAGAATTTCCAGTAGAATAAGAATATTTGTTGACCTCAGGCTGTTCAGGATGCGGTTTCAGCGTCCTCATCTCAGTCAGTCGTTGGCCCAGTCACGCAGTACTTCCGTTTTAAATCTGTTGGTTTTGTTTTTTTGTTGACCTCCTCCCTCACTACAGCTGAGGCATTTTCTCCGTTTCCTTTTCACGATTTACTTCCTTGTGTTGTTTCCCCCCTCTCAAGACTCTGAGATCCAGTTGCGACGAGATATGGTGTTTTGTCAGTCTTTAGTTGCAGTGGTGTGCGCATTCTCAGAGCACCTGTTGGCTGTACTGAACCAGGTGGGTCACACTGAAAGTACATCCTGTATTATAAAAAGCATTTGCTTCTTATAATATTGTTTGATGTTTGTTTACTAGTTCCATAATGTAGGAGTAGAACTGGACCAGGACTTTCCAGATCCTCAGGAACTCCAGGAGGCCCAGGAGGCGAGTCGACGGTGGCTGGAGCAGATCGCCAGCGCTGGCCTGCTGTTTCACTTCCAGTCCCTCCTGTCTCCCAATCTGGTAAGCAGCCAGGAACAGTTCAGGAGTTGGATTGTAGGCAATACGGGACTTGCGTTGATTGAAAACATTGCACCTCTCCTAATCCTTTACTTACATTAGATCTGTCATGTACCAGTTTGTGCATATCCTCTTGGTTAATTATCCATGTCCTCCTGGAACTAGATTGCGTGCAAAATCTCAGACGACAAGGTTATGTGGCGTTTCCTGGTTATTTATTAAATTTCAGCCAGGATTTCTGTTTTGCTTTCTGAATAACAATGATCAACCAAATAAGACTAGAATTTCATTTTATGTTTGAAATTTTAAACGGTATTCCTCATTAGCCATAACACCGCAAGCTACAGACACAACCACGAGGAAAGGGAATTGAAGGGATTTTACGATGCATCCACATCAGTTCCTGCTGTCAATCTTAGTAAGCCTTACTGCTTTCCGAAGGATTTCTTAGACTTCGGTCATGTTGAGAGATTCAAGGCCAGCAGCCTTGAATCAAACAATAAGGCCATAATATGGACTCTGTAGAACTTTATTGCATGTTGAGGATATAGTTCAGCCTTGTGTGCTCGTGGTGTTGACCGGGGGAAATCTAAAAGGGCAAGATGTCACTGTCCTCACCTGTCACTTTGAGTGGATGTAGATTTGAAATTCTCGAAAGTAAAAAAAAAAAAAGAAAAATGTCTGAATACAGCAAATATACATCGATATAAAGTGATCAGAGACGGTGACATCCAGTTTAAACCAAGCACGTACACCAAAACAAAGCATCACTTGGCAGGTCGGTGGTTACGCTTCTGTCTTCATATGGGGAAATGTGCCTGTAGATAACAACCCCTAATCCTCCTCCACTGCTGGCCAATTCAGCTCTCTGGACGGGGTCGACAGGGACAGGAAGAACAACAGAAGGGAGAAGGGAAGGCTAACAGAGACTTATAATCAGCAATATATATAAGCGCCTGCTGCTGTAGCCGTAAGAAGATGTCTGCTTCCTTTTGCCTGATGAGACGCTGAGGAGGAAACGCATCCTCCCACTCGTTGGGTCATGTAAACAAATTCAAACAAGCTAAAGCAAAGATGGAGACAGACAGACATATGTGTAAACAGCTATATTTCCTCCATTAAGCTGTACCAAAGTCTTTATAGTTGCCTTCAATCAAGACATTCTTGAAATTTCCAAAAGTTTACATAGTCCAGTGCTTACTTGATCACAAAGCCATATTGTGCTTAAAAATAGTAAAACACAGACAACTAGAGGTAAAAAAAAAAAAAAGAGACGTCTTTAAGACCACCTATGGCTGAGAAAACTTATCAAAACGTCATAAAAAGAGCGCAGAGCTGACACAGAACCTGAGAGATGCATCAGTCCTCAGGAGGTAAGCTGCAGTTTACCAAGACGCCAGTGAACGTTGTTTTCACTGGCGTCTACCTTCTTTTGTGTAATAGTGTAGTTTTTAAAAGTTTAATCTTTTGTAATAAATCAAACTAAAAGAACTGAAACAATGTTTTGTCAGATGGAACAAATGTCTTCTGACGATGTGTATTCAGTAATCATTGACTTATGTATTGATTTGATTGTGTGGCAAATGTCAGGGTGGGTCTGGTGTCAGGGTCAGGACTGATGTGTTGAATTCAATGAATAAAATGCTCAATGGACGTTGTGTACCACTGATGTTCTGTCTGTCACAACGATACTTCACTTAAGTAGTTTCTTTTTCCAGCTTTCACTTTATTACATTGCCTACGTTTATATATGAGCCTATATTAAATGTCTTACAATGCGATTTGATGAAAGACGTTTTTGAGGAAAGTCCTGTTGCGCAGGTCAGTTGGTGAGGTTTGATGAGAGTCTACCGTGAAAAGAATAAACTCGTGTTTGCCGTTTCTTCCTCCTCAGACTGATGAGCAGGCCATGCTGGAGGACACTCAGGTGGCCCTGATTGATCTGGAGAAGGTCACCTTCCACTTCCAACAATTTGAAGGAGAACCAATGGTAGCAAGTATGCAGTCTTTTGGGTTTGACCTCAAGTTACAGGGCCCTCCTCAATTATTGCTGCTTCTGCTTAAGAAGAAACTGTAACTTAATCCTCAATCACAGCAGCATGATCTCGTAACTATGATATTTTGCTTGCACTTTGAACACTAATTTTGATTTGAGATGATGCTACTACAATAAAAGATACATTTAGTCAACAGCTTTTGACAACAGCTGCCTCTGTTAATCCGTACCATGCCTCTGTTTTTTGTCTTCCGGCAGATATGCCCATCTCCTACCAGGTGGAGGGCACTCGCCAGGCCCTGAGGGTCTGCTTCTACCTGGAGAGTTACTACTTCGCACATTTGCCTTACAGGCTAAAAAACGGAGGAGGTGTCAAAATCTACCCAGTACTCTTTACGCAAGGTAAACAGAGTCAGTTTTAGGAAGAAGGAGAAAAGGCTTATTTGCAGAAAATCATGAACACTGATTGTGCGTCTCCTCCTGTCTAGCTCTGGAGAGCATGGAGGGTTATTACTTCAGAGACAACGTGTCGGTGGAGGAATATCAGGCCCAAATCAACGCTTCCTCGTTGGAGAAAGTCAAACAGTACAACAAAAGACTCGGGTACAGTATAACGCACACACACACACACACACACATATTAGCACCGCTTCACTCATGTTACGTAGTGCAGCAGAGTTTCTTAGATGTGATATAAATCAAGATGTCCTTCCTTTCCGATGAGTTTGAGTGTCAGTGCTCAGCAGCAGCAGCGCCTGAAGGTGATTGGCTGAGGGGGGAGCACGGTTGGGAATGTTTTGCGATTGGCCGTGAGCACACACGCAGCAGGGGCGGCAGTGGCTGGATGAGAACGCACAGCATGGCGCCGGGTTTGCTGCAGTGCCTCTGTGCAGCTGCTGCACTCAGTCACTTTACACCCCATTGCTTTTCGACACACTGGAGACTCCCCGTGATTGGCCAGGTGTGGAAAATGTGATGAAGTAGAAAGACATGTGAAGAAGAACTTTAATTTGTTTAACTTCCTGGGCTGTGTGAGGTGGGAAATTGCACTCCGAGGCAGAGAGACAAATGTTAGAGAGCTATCTAACTTGTATTAAATGTGACTTTCCTCTTAAGCCTGTTTCCCTTAATGAGCACCTAAAAGGATGACCGCTGGTCTTGGGTTTAACATTTGCTGCAGCTTGTGTGGATGATTAAAATTATAAGCACAGTCTCCCTTCTAATTGAGCTTTGTCATATTCGGCGCAGTCGGTTTTTGGGGGCTTTAAAAGATTTATAGTCCTGGCAGTTGCGTGCTTCATCAGTGCCATGTCAGCATAGCTAAATATTAATTTTCAAGGATTGATTTATTCATAGAGTTTTTTAATTTATTTGTAATGGTTAGAAGTGAGAGCCGCGTTTCCCAGAGCACAGTTTTGGAAAGCAAATAAAGCGAGGACACTGAGTATTTTATTGATTGTTCTTAACAGCAGTTTTGTCTTTTTAAACAATTCTCGTCTTTTCTTGGTTCTAGTTGACTCATTTGGTCAGAGAATGTTTGCATTTTCTTGACATAAAGCGTCCCTAACGCTGGTATGAATCTGTGTTCTGTGACAGAACGCTCACTTGTATACCCCAAAGGGACAAAAATATGAAATGGTGAAAGTCGAGATCTCTGTGGGAGCAACTTGAAGGAACAACCAACACACCCTGAAAATTATTTTTCTTGTGAAATTGCTTGTTGTACCTTTAGTGTTTCCTCTGACTTCATTGCTAAAATTGAGCCTCCTTTCTGTGGTGACAACTTTCACGCTGAAGATTGTTGCAGTTAGTACAGCTTGGTAACGCTTCGTATGGTGCATTCACAATTTATACAGTTGGATTTTTGAGTTCCCTACTGACCGGACACTGCTCATGGCCAGTCAAGCTGAAAGTTGACCTGTTCTGGAAGCAGCCGATTTCTCAGCTCATGTTAAACTATTTATTATTTTTTGTACTGCTGCTTTCTGTATAATTTTACCTGCACTGACAAAAAAAAATGTAATTGAGTTGACAGCCAAGGCCCCAGCAGTAACACACAGTGAATGTGTCTAAGAAGACACAGGCAAGTGTTGTGGGGGAGCCTAAAGGCTGCTAGGTGAGGAGGCAGTCAAGCTGTGTGACACAGTAGAGTTAGTTTCAACCGAATCTGCCGAAGCTCACAGTTTGAATTGTTAGTTTACTCTGAGCTCTTTCAGATTCCACTCTTTGCCAATGTTTTACAGTAGGAGGATTTACACACTTGATTTTAGCGCCAACGCTAAATCTCAATGAAACATCGATTCATCATTTGGTTTAGACAAATAGAAACTATCTGGTCTAAAAGTGGTCTAAAGTTGGAATTAAAAATCATAAGGTCCACAAAAAGGACCATGCAAAAATAAAGTCAGTGCCAATTGATTCAGCAAGCTTTTTTTTTTTTTTTTGTTTGTTTTTTTGCTTGTGATATTGCAAGTATTAAGATGTCAAAATGTGTGAAAATGTAATTTGCACTTTTGCTTGAGATCCAAAACTTGGGAGAAAAGTGTTAAATATGGTAAGATATTATTTGTAATGTAGGATGGAAACATACTTTTTATCTAAAAGGTTATTAGATAGTGAAAGTGAAGGACACCCTGTGCACCGTTTTCTTGGTGTCACCAGAGACAAATTATTAGTACTTTTTTTTTTAAGTAAATTGGCCATTTGTTCAACATGAATCAAATTTCCAAACTGAACTTCTCACTTATTCAGCAGCAGCTCCTCTGTGACAGAGTTTGTAGGCAATAGATACTGTGTGAGAAACGATACATTTCTAACTCATTTACAAAACAGTAAAACATTGATCAAAACACAAACACATTTCTTGGACTAATATATTATTTGTCAAAATTATGTCAGGTAGTTCTAAATCTATCAAATTTAGTCTACACATCGTGAACTGTTTACACGGTGTTTGGGTGCATTTTCATTTAAAATCTTCATCCGTTCTATAAGCACACCCTCCTTTTTTGAAGCAAAGAAATGTGTAAGGGTTTCCTGGTGTGGTTGTAGACCAAAGGAGTCCAAAGGTCCATTTAGTAAATTGGAATAGTATCAAAAAGTTTATTTATTTCAGTAACTCGATACACACTTAGTCAAAGACATTACATAGACTAATTACACACAGACTAATGTTTTCAGGGCTTGTTAATTATGATGAAACATAACTTCTCAACATTTACTCAACACAAAACTGTGGGCTTTAGGAAATGTATGTTTGATGTCTTCTTAAAAGTTACTACTTTTAGTTTTAATCAGACAACAGCATGGGAATTCATATCCTAATTTATTGAACATGACTGTATATTTCTAAAGTTTGAGGAGGAGCATATACATACAATTTTTGTAAAACTCTTTGCTGCAATGGCAGCTTCAGAGATTGAATTCATGATTTGTAGACTATTTCACTTTAACTCTGGCAGTATGTTTTTTTTTTCTTCTTTTTTTAAAAAAAAGGAAACCCTTGTATAATGTTACACTTCACAGTTATGCAAATTGTGTAATGTTGGACTATCATGAAACATTAAATATTAAATTTGGTGAAAAAGTTTAAGTTGAGTCAATACCTTTCCTAGACATTTATATTTGGGGGGATTATTTCCAGTATTCAGGTTTTTTTTTATTATTATTACATTTAACATGCAGATTTGCACTTGCTAATGTCTAAACTATATTTTTAGTTTTGCATCTGTTGTTCTGGTGACATAAGTGATGCCACAAGGAGTTCATGGAAAACCAGCAGGCAAGATGTTGTGCTCCCACCCCGACAGTATATTTGTTTAAATGTGGTAAAATCAATATGCTCTCTTGGTTCCCAGCAATTAGTGGTTTCTTTGTATGTACCATCACCAGTAGTTTTTTTTTTTTTGCCAGCCACCATTCGTCTTACAGCTGACCGCAGACCAGGCCGTGATCTCACTTCACGCTCCGACCTCAGGCACCTCGTTATCGTTTGAGCCGAGCCGCTGCAGTGTTGGGCTAAACCGACACTCTGGGCCAGCGCCAGAAGGCGTCTGACAGACGGATGCATCGTTGAACTGAATGAACTGCAGGGCAATGTTTAAGGTTTTCATGCTGCCGTACCAAATGTCGTCAGGCCTCAGATCCACATGTGCATTTCAGACCCTTGAGGGACAGTTATTTAGAAGCAGAGTTGAAGTTTTATTTACGCGCCGTAAATAAGACGGAGCTACTAATATAAAGCAGCATTTTTCTAAAATCTACTTGGACTGGAATCTGTTATCTGGAGTGCAGCATTTTCTCAACTTCCCTTCAGAGTGGTATGGGAAATCTAAAACACTAAAGCATAGCTGTATGCATGTTCTATCTTTTGGAATATGGATCATGGAGGGTTTGCAGCCAAAATGGAAGAACTGGACTGTCTTTGAATGGTTTAGTCAGAGGGAGAGGAGGTGGACATCTGCAGGCTTGTTATTTCATCACACTTTGCTTTTATTGACGGGACTTTTCAGGAGGGTATTCACCTTACATGCTCCCTTACATCGATTTTAGGACAGGAAAGAAGATGAAGATCACTGCGTATTGTGTATCGGTGAACTGCAAATGCAGTGTAATAATGGCGGTAAGCAAGCAAGTGTTGCCTGACACATAGTGCCTCTCTACAGAAAACTTAAAGCCGGCCCTGCAGCCACCACTCAATACACTGTTGATTATCGGGATAAAATATTTTTCAGTGGATGTCTTGGCTAGTTTGAAGCCCCTTTCCTTCCCCCTCCCCCAATATGTATTAAATAAAAAAATAAAAAAACCCTGAAATATATTGGATAATAAAATACAACACAGCCAGATAAATGTGTGTAATGATGGGATGGTGGCTGAAAGATGAGCAATAAACTTGGAGCTCTGTCCAGGTGGTAATATATATTATTATAACTACAGGCTGTTTAATTTTATGCTGTGTTCTCTTTCCCACAGCACAACACAGCCCGCAAGTCATTTGTACTAAGTTTTCCCATGCACTGCTGTGTTGTACTTTACAATTAAGCAAGTACTTGGATTCTAATTGCAGGTTAGACTTGTTTCTGTTGATATTCCTGTTAGTGAAATGCAAAGGTACATTTCCCTCTTACGAATTCCTTCAGTTTTTTTTTGGGTTTTTTTTTCTTTTTTTTTTTTTTTGTTTTTTTTTTTTAAATCTTGAACTTGTTTCTTAAGGGAATAACCTGTCCGAATCAGCCTGGCTCTATGTGGGAATATAATTTTCCTCTAAACCTAATAACTGTTTGTGCCATCCTTGGCGGTGTTGACTGCCATCAGGTATTTCAGATAAGTAATGAACACATTGTCATAGAGGACTTTTGACTCGGTCCTTTTAAAAATGTACGACTAGTAGCAGCTGAGGAAACATAATATTTCTATTTCCATCTAAGTCCCTGCAACATACCCAATTAGACACTAATTTGTAAAAAATAAATAAATAAATAAACCAACGGATCTGGGCACCCAACTCAAAAATCTCCTTGAGATGTTGCAGAGCCGAACTTAAAATTTGTAGTTCTGCCGTATAGCTGCGTTCATCCTGAACCGTTACTGCAAATGAGCAAAACTAGTGGTGTTTTTTTTTTTTCTCTTCCCTGGAGCAACACTGCAGCAAAAAAAAAAAACAAAAAAAAACTGATGTCTGCTGTTAAGTTGTAAACATTTTATAAGAGTTATTCCCAGGAATAATAAAAAAAAAAAAAAATCAGGTTTGCTGAACTTCAACTGCAACCTTAGTTTTGTTCTCTTTTAAAACATTGTAAAAAAAAAAAAAAGTGTTTAAACAAGCACACACCAGATGGTTTATTTAATATTAATTGGAACTGATGAAATGCGTCTTACTAAATGTCTTGTCTTGGACAAAACAAAACGGAGCTGTTATAAGCAGTTTTCCTCCCCGTTGAAAAGGCGGGAGTCTTTGGCTGGCAAAGAGTGTCCCAGTTTACTTACATTCACAGGAAGGTGGTGAGGCTTTGTTCTGCTTCAGCTAGTCTGCACTGAACCTCTGTTTATAAAGCCTGGAGGGCTGAGCTGCCTCCATTTATCACTTCGTTTTAAATCTACCGCTGCTTGGTTATAATGATTAAAGCTCTGTACTTTGTTATGCTTTGTGCTCTAATGAAAGGCCTAGATTCGTCTGATTAGAAAACCCCTCTGAGACGGACAAGCAAGGTAATCTGAAGCGTTTTACACGAATATAAAGCAAATGACATAAAGAAAATGTCATTAAAAACAAGACGTAGATTTAAAAAAAAAAAATAATAGAGATACAATTCTGCCTCAGATTTAAATGTAAAATATGTCTAAATGCACATGTGGAAGCAAATAAAGAGCTGAGACATCTTAAAATCATGTTTGACCTTTACAGGAAAGCTGCAGTAAACAGTAATGTTTTCAGTCTGTTTTTTTGAAGGGCATTTCAGTCCTAACTTAAACAACATTTTTCCAAATCAAGGAGTAAAAATCTAGATGCTGCCTGCTGTTAAGTTCCTCTCCCTGGCAAGATAGATTAAATAGGTTTCCGAATACCTGAGAGATCCAGATAGTTCTCATCTGTCAAGAAATACCAACATATATTTAGGCCATTCAGTCCCTTAAAAACCAATCGCAATGTTTGCAAATCAATCTTTGTGGCCATGACAGTGATTTCTCTTCTGGTGTTAATCAGGATTCTGGGAGTATCATTTTGGATGGACTACAGCTGCCTGATTGTTTTAATGGACACCAGCACAGTAATTTACTTGCTGAAATTAAAATCATGAATCTGTTGTTCTGTGTGCACTGATTTGATGGTAAACCTGTTCTCTTTGGCAGTTGTTTTAAGATGTAAGAGAATAATTTGATAAGATTCATGACAACACCTAGGTTTCTTTACAGTGGGTTTTGCCTTACGGAGTCTTGTTCAATGCTTATTTACAACTTAGCATTGTTAAGCCATAAAAACAATGATTTCTGTCCTTTCTGCACCAAGTTTGTCCCTGTGATATTATAGACACTAATTTTGCAATTGTAATGGACTGACTGCGGTCAGATGTGGTGACAGAAATATAAAGTTGTGTATCTTCGGCATACGTATGGTAAGAGACGTCGTGATTGGAGCCTTGATGAACTCCGTACGTCATTTTTGTTTGCTCAGATTTGGAATTGCCAAATGATGCAAAGTATTAGATGCATATCTGCCTCATTTTATATACTTTCACAATGCTGTAGCATAAACCAGTATATTCTAGATTTTTTTTTCTTTTTTTTCTGAGCTAAAGTTGACCTACACATGGTTATGCACACGCCTGCATTAATGAGTTTGCAGCTTTTCCTCCTCCTGGTGTCAGTGCAGCAGCATCACTGTGGGGCGTCTTAAGGCTCCTGGAAGCCCTCATTAGCTCCTAGGTTGCTTTCCCATACACGCCAGGGGATTTGTGTGGGGGAATTTAATAACAGTGAGTGTCATTCATCATGGCCTTGTGAGTGATTTACATGGACTTTTTTTTTTTTTTACACCTCTGTAGGTTCATACATTTACAAAAATATAATAAATTATAGATAATTTAGCCCTTTCCCGGTGTTCGAGTGAAAGTGAAACCACTCAAAAATATGCAAATTTTAAACTGTTTTTATACCTCAATGGATCTTTAGGGATCATTAATTCTTTTTTTTCCTTCATTTCTTGAGTCAACATTGTGCTTGGGAATACATCCATTCCCGCGCTACTCCTTTGAACACGTCTGCCTCTTTTCTTCTTTCTGCACGGCAGCTGACTGCGTTTGCCCCTGTGCTTCGAAGGGCCTCCAGTGGCCTATTGTCACGAAGCAAGAAGAAACAAAGTGAATTGAGTTCTCATTTCCCCAATAAAACAAACCAGCTACATGCAGAGCAGGTCATCTTTGGCTTGCAGCCAAAGTCTCCATTAGAGCCTCATGGAAACCCTTTGGCTCTGCTTAAGTGTGTGGTCAGGGATGTTGCAGTTATATTGCTGGATGAGCTACAGGCAGACTTTACCTATGACTGTCTTGATTTCCACTAAAACCAAAAATAGCAAAAAGGAGTTGCTCACATAACAGCATCGACCACATGTGTTTTTGTCGCACAGTGGCTTCCCCGTGTTTGCTGTGTTCCTTACATGGTTTGTGGCAAACTGCAAACAGGACTTCATATGGCTTTATTTCATGGATGTTGTTTTTCTTTATGCTCCTTTAATCAACGCCAGATTTGTGAAGTGCATAACTTAAAGTGTCGACAGATTCTTCGACCTGTGTTGCTGATGTCTGCATCTCCTGCAGAGTTGAGCGTGAAACTCACAACTTCTTTCCTGCTCCTTACCAGTTAAAGTCAGAGGAACAGCAACCTTTTGAAACCAGAGAGACATGTTTTTTTTGCTCTCCCTCCTACTGAGTGAGTTTGCCTAGAGTGCCAAAACCTGCATGACTCTAAAAATAAAATAAAAAACAAAATAAAGCATTTGTGCCCTTTGGATTTAATGCATTGGTTTGCGACAAAGCATTGTCTAATATAAGCAAGTATTCTCTGTCTGTGTGCAAGGTTTGATTCTCAACAAATGGGATCTTTTCCTTCTCTGTCTGCCCATTTCCTATCATATTTCTGTAAAACAAAAAGGCCATTACATCTGCATAAAAATTGCAGAAGGTTGAAGATTTCAAAAGTCCAGAACGGACTAAACGCCAGTACATTTTAAGAACGTGTTTAAGACAGATAAGAGAGTTGGTTTAGATTGTAGCTGCACTGGTTTTTAGACAACACAACAACAAATCAAAACCTTGTTTTGCCTCTTAGTTCTATTTAAAGTGTCTGTTCACTTTGTGGCTGTATATTCTACACCTTGACACTTTGTAACCTCCACTCTAATGTGTCTTTTGAGTGATAAGCCCATCTTGAACCAACTACGAGAGATCTTAACGGAACCAAAAACCAAGCTCTGCTAGTTGTCGGTTTCTGCAGCACGCTACAAGGTTAATGCATAATTTGGCAGTTAAGGTTTAAATACCTGGAAAGCTGCCATAAGTGAATGCGTAACATTATTCATCAGCAGCTCAGGAGCAGATATGCAGAGATGCTAAGATAAATTAGCTCACTTCTGGGGATCATGCCTCATTAGTCAAACAAATGATTTTGTAGACTCCTTATTGTGCCGTATTCTCATTTTGTCGCCTGCTGGCTAAAAGTATATTTCCAACTTTAAAAGCTTTTTGAAGAAGCATTTTATGTTTATCTGAATTAAGTACAATTTCGCTGTAAGAAAATCCTGAACTGTCTTTTGAAAGGCAGCTTCAGATTGAATGCCTCAATGCTCTTTGAATCGCTTTACAGCAGAATCAATGCAGATGAATGAGATCTGCTTCATTTAATCTTGTAAACGGTTTCTGTTTCTCAGTTTCTGTTCCAGTCTCGCCTTTAAAAACTCTATGGCCCCACCCTCCCTTTTTATATATGTGATTGCACAACTGTGTTACAGAGGCTGCGTCTTATCCTTTACCACAAGGACTAATGGAGTAGATTGATGATTTTATTACAAAGGCTTTCATGTGGCGTAATAGACCTATATTTAGCACAGTGTCTGAATGCTGAGATCCGATGCAGATGCAGACTGCTGAGTTTGCACGAGTAGCAATCAACCTCAGATGGACTCATTGCGGCAGACTGCACAGCATCTGTATGCAGCCACTGGTACAGTGCTGCCTCCAGTGGACGAAGAGGGAAACAGCACAATGTGTTCTGTGCTCCATGAATGAGTGAAGCAATGGCACTTGGATCGACTCCCAGGACAAGAGATGCTTAGTCTGTGTTTCTGCTTTGCCGTGCCCAAGTTACTCTGATTGATAGTCAGACGCTGGTCCTCCATAAAAAGCAGCTGGCCTACTTTTTTCCAGTGAGGAGGCCTGTTATCCTGATGAGCTAATGATGCAGAGAAACACTGACTGAAGATAGTAAACAATATATATATATATATATATATATATATATATATATATATATATATATATAATATACATATATGCTTGGAATTTGATTTTTAAACAAATTTTCAGTATTCTGTCATATTTTGTGTCTCACTGCTCCACATAAAGGATTGTATTAATTGTAATTAAAAATACATTCGCTCTCTCTCACTCAGGGCGTTTTTCCTTGATCAGTCCAACATACCACCCAGCACTGCACCCAAAGCTGCCCTCATAGATAAGGTAAGACATAACTTAATTTTGCATTATTGATATAATTTGTATATACAAACATACACTCAATCCCCGAGGTTTGCATGTACTCATTGCTCTATGATAATTTGACAATTTTTCCTTAAAACCTGCCTGGTATGTCAGAGGTTTGTGTTATTTTTTGCTTACGTCTCATCCTCTGTGCTCCTGTTTCCGCCCAGTTAATGCGACCCCTGAACGCTCTGGAGGAGCTCTACCGTCTGATGGGGAGCTTTATAAGCTGCCGCCGCACCGCCGCCTGCCAGTTCACAGCCTGCGGGGCTTCTGGAGTAGGACTGCTCACCGTGGCGTCGGAGCTCTGCTCGCGTCTGGGAGCCACCCACGTCGTTATGTGCAACAGCGGCGTTCATCGGTGAGTGCACTTTCCATCTCTATCAGAGTGGCGCTGTCGCTGACCCCTCCTTCTGTTGCCCCACAACCAATTAAAATGCAGAAAGTTGTGTCAGATTCCGGGCTGGTATGAATGTACAAAGTACATTGGCACAGCCTTCATTTTTCCCATTTTATATTACAGTTTCAGACCTGTTTATGTCTCCACTTGGAGCCTTTCTCTGCACAAGTTAACATCAGGTATTCTTGTTAATTGGGCTCTTTGTTCCTAAAATCAAATTAAGGACTTGTGCAGGCAGAGCGCTTTACACAGGAAGGAGACGGGTCAATTACTTCCCTTCCTGTTGAATTGTACATAAGGTTCACCTGCAGCCGAGGGCCCCATTCATCAATGCGTAAGGACAGAAATATCCTGATCGTTTGTCACTGCTGATCCCTAGTTGCTGCTTTCATCTTCATCTCATACTCCTTCCCACCACACCGCCCACCAATCTCTCTGATGCCCTCTTCCCTCACCCTGTGACAGTTTCCATATCTTTTTGTCTTTCTCACACACCTGTGCATCCATGCATTTTGTGTGTATGAGTGATGGCATGATTAAGTGCTGCAAAGGGACGCGCCCGCTCGCCTTAGCTCTACTGGAAAGTTTCAATGAGTCCCGCTACTTTATTAACCCACAAGCTGCATATATCACTGTGTGTTTTCTGTGTAAATTACACATGCTTCCCACAACTCACCCCGGCAGGCAGTCAAAGTGCACCGTAACATAACAGGTGACAAGTCCCGTAACACTTAGGGTTATTTGTGTAGCGGCTTCTTGCGTACAAACAGCTTCGCTGCCTGAGGCTGCAGAGTGAAGAGTGTTGGAGTGAGAATTAAAGCTGGGCCTTTTTATAGAACCAGATTACTACTAATTCACAAATGAATCCCACTGCGTTGAGTTTAAATTACATGCAATCAGCGAGCAAACATTTTCAGCAACTAGAAAACCAAGGCAGTTGATTAGTAGTGTGGAAATAGGTTCACCAATGTGACAGTCATCTAAGGCACCGTTGATTGGATTAGTCGGGCTGATGGATGAGTTTTAATAACAGCAGAAGTGGGATGGGTTGGGGGTGGGGGGTCAACAGTCCCCAATTTGCAACATGTCTCTCCCATTCAGTTCTCAAATTAAAACAATTTGAGAACTTTTTCTGATTTTTTTTATTTATTTTTTTTCTTTCAGACACTTTTTCCAACAGTTCTATCAGTTTGGTTGTGTCTCTAGTTGCGTGAAGCAAGTAGTGGTAGTTTTGCAAAGATTGTTTGGATGGCCAACATTTGTGAACCACAATCTTGAAGTCTCGTCACAGACACTTTGTAGCGTAATCTGAGACAAAAATACACTTTGATCTAAAACAGTCGTGTCCAAAGAATGTTGCCTCGAGTTGGCGGAAATGGAGCAGGAACACATCTAAGGAATGAAGTTGGACACCTCTGATCTACTGTATTACAGAAGAAAGGCGTTTTTAGGTGCTGTGATGCTGAAACCATCATGTTTCACCATGGCAGTGCTTTTCCAGCTCTTATTGTGTTTTCCAATCCAACACTCAGTCAAAAAATTTATATATCTCATCCTTACCTTGCAAGAGCACCTTTATGGACAGGTTTGACACGGGTTTGTGACAGATTGCAAACAGGACTTTTTATAAGTTTCTTTTCACAAAGGCTTCCTTCTTCTATTCTCTAAACGGCAGAATTTTGCAGTGAACTTAGGTGGACTTTCATCCTCCTGATGATTGACTGAACAGTGTGTGCTGCCTAATGCTTGGGATTCAGTTTTATACCCTAGCCCTGCCTTTAGCTTTTCTACAACTTTATCCTTAACCTGTGTGCTGTGTTCCTTGATGCTGTTTGTTCATTTCTTGTCTGAACAGATTCACTGGTTTTATACCGCATTTAGAGGTTATTTGATTTTATTTTGATACATCAGACAAAAGGGCACTGAGCAGAATTGTTTGTTTCAGACATTTACAATCATGCACCACTTTTTGTTTTTCTTTCATATAAAATTCCAATAAAACACACTAAAGTTAGATTTACACCTGCGCTTGTGCTTTTTTTCCTGTGTTCTTTGCATTTTCTCTATTTTTTCCTTCTTTTTGTCCGTCTCATATATTTCTTTGTATTTAACCGAATGGGGAGTATGTACTCCACTCTGGGTGTAAATGGGATGTGTTGAAACGACATAAAACAGATGGTTATAAATCATCTCCCACTATCTCACCAGCCCTAATGAACCTGGAAATTGTGTAGCTTCACACTCAAACACACACACACACGCGCGCGCACACACAGATTTTAAGCATTTCCTTCATCCTGCTCCAGCTGACAAGATATTTAAAGATCCTCTCTGGGTGCCTCCCCCTCCTCTTTGTCAGTTTGCTGAAGCTCGAAATGGGAGCTTGAAATATTTTAGGGTTTGAACTGCACGAGGACATCTTTCGCACCGCTTTACCGTGATATAACTCGGCACATTCTCTAGATGATTGTTGGGTTCATTACTTTTATCGCAGCATGCCAGGCCTGTCATAAAGTTATGCGAATGAAATCCGAGGGGACCTTTTAAGTCTTGATCTGATTGACTTCACGTAACGACTTCTGCCAGCAATGACTCCCCTGTTTCACATCTGCTTGTTTTTTCGCCCCCGTCTCAGTTAGCACTAAATCCGACCATGAGCGTAAACAAACATCTCAGATTTCTTAATAACTCCATGGTGGTTGTTATTGAATGAAAGGGAACCTTGCAGCGTAGGAGCTTTGGACACTTTAATTTGGAGTGAAAAGACTGGATCGATACGTTAGTGCTTCTTGTTATCAAAGAAAGGTCATCTGAGCGGCCTTGACACTTGTCACTGATTCTCTAAGGATTTATCAATGTGCTGCATTGTGTGGGTGTGCTTGTCTGTGTGTGCTAAGGTGAAGAAGAGAAAACTGTGGCTACACACATTGGGGAAAAAAGTACTTGGTGTAAAATGAAATATTTTCAGATGTAATTAACAATCCCTGTTACCTGTACAAATAGTCTTAATTTTTGGTCATAAATTATTATATGTATAATGGAGAACATAGGGGGTAAGTATTCAAGCTACCCCCTATGTTAAAGGAGAAAAGGAGATGCCAAAAGATATAGTAACCCAAGCAAATAGCCAGCTATGTTTAGAAAGCAATTCTGCTTATTATCAGCTGTTTTACTTATTATTAATTATCTATAAAATAGTTTTTCATTGCAAAGTTGTTTGACTGGAAGCATCAAAAGATAGGTCAAAGTACAGAGCTTTGACTTGTGGTGTTTGGGAATGACCAATATTATATTTTGGTGGATTTTTTTTTTTTTTTTTTTTTGTAAAACATAATTATTTCATTGGTTATGAAGGCATTTCTAAACTCCTGAATGCACAGCTGAGCATCTTTGGAATTAGAATTAGAACATAATTTTACAGTCAGCCAACCAGAACGAGGTTCTCCTGGGATGATTTCCAACAGAGGATTCACAAAGAATAATCACTCCGACTGGAATCACTTAAGAAAGACTTGGAATTAGCAGGCATAATTTTTCCATGAGCACAATAAGTAATTCACTCAACTGCAGTGGCGTGTGTGCTCCACACACGCTGTTGAAGAAAAAGTTTGCTCCAAACGATTTTGGCAAGCCAAAGAAACCCTGGTAGAATGTCAGTAAATTACAGCAAAGTTTAAATTTACCCATAAATCGCTCAATAAATTGCTTGACTTAAATCCAATTGAAAATATTTGAAGCTTTTCAAATTTGGAAGCAGTATATGTGGAAGAATATTTTAAAATTGTTGAGTAATGCATCTTAAAGTTGTTTTGATGTGCTTGTTTTTGTGGAATAACATGGTTTTCACCAACATCTAGTGTGAATTTCATGTCAAAGTCACAATCACAAACAGATGCACTCTGGAAAAAAAAACAAAAAAAACATTGTGTTCCACACTTACTTAATATTTTCTCATCTGTATGACTGAATACAAAATGTGCTCCAGTTAATGAATCACAGAGTCATGTCAACACTCCTTCCACACACATTACATGCTTATGGGAATCGCTGCCAAAGGAGACGCACTGACTTGTCCTTGTCCTTTTCGCTCCAATGAGCATCAATCTTGATGAGCCTCTTCAGGTGCGCACAGTCAACCTCTAGTTTCAGTATCCGACCTCCGTTCATTCTAATAAAACCCCAAACCTCAAATGATCTGAAGCTGCTTGTTTCCTGGCTGTGACTAACCCATGTGAGGAGATGAGCAAACGCCAAGCAGGAGGAGCAAGATGGTAATGACGGCTTGCAAGAAAAAGGACCGAAATGTGCTCATGCAAATGTGATGTGTTTGGATTGAATTTTAACAGAAAATTAACATATTGTGTTCATATCAAGCTCAGACTTAGGCAGGCATTGGATTTTTGGCTTTGTTTGAGTCGATGTCAGTGAAATGTCTTTGTTTGCTGAGGGAGCCTGTTTAGAAAGTGAATCATTATGACTGTTCCCTGTGAACAGAAAACAAACGTATTGCAACATTTCACTGTCCAGCTTTCTTTGTTTTCCATTCATGTTGTATCACTTTTTGGATTAAAAATGTTATACTGGTTGGAAATTATGCATAACTGGACTCGTTGACATTAATTCATAAAGCCTTCCCTTATGTTCTTGTCTGACCAACAGCTGCACTCTGAGTGTCACACTGGAGCAGGCCATCTTGTTGGCTCGAAACCATGGCCTTCCCCCTCGATGCATCATGCAGGCCACGGATGTCATGAGGAAGCAGGTAAGATGGTCATTAACATCCTTCAGAAAGAGTATAAGGTACTGTTCAGCTACTTTGGCAAAGACTGTAATTCTTATGGAAAGTTGAGTGGAAGGAAAGAACTTTGGTAGAAAAAAGATGCATTTGCAAAAGACATAGCTGCAGCCTTTAGAAGCTTGTGAAGTAAAGCCAATTCAAGAGGTTCCACAAATATCACAAAATTCATGTTTCTTCAGTGTGAGGTTTTCCCAGTAAGTGATAATTAGAGGAGCCATGCTAGGAGTATTGAAACCGAATAGAAAATCTAATCTGAGAATAATGAACAAAACCAAAGCAAGAATAGCAGAAAAAGTTGAGGGTCACTATTAAAGTAACTTGGATGTTCACACATTGCATTGATCCAGTCATTCATACAAAAAAGACATCTCTATGAAATGCATCTTCTGAACAATACACATTTTACCATGTTTGTATTTAAAAATGTCAAATTAATGCCTGCCTCTCGAGCTCAAATCATCAAAATGAATAGGTTTAAATGAACAAAAACCACTAAGAAGTTTAATGTAAATAACACATATTTTCATACAAGTCTGAGGAACTTCCAGCTTTATTTAGATTAATTCCATGTTAACTTGCAAAACATTCGTCCAGCCTTTTGATGAATAAATAAGCCAAATTTTATTTAGCCAGAAACCGTTTTGCCTCAAAGAATATACTTTTAAAAGAGCGGTAGGTTGCAGTCCCTGTCCTTTCCTTGTCATTTCCTTTAAAACATGTATCCACTATTACTGCTTTCGTTTTTTTTTTTTTTTTTTTTTTTTTTTTTTTTAAGTAAAGCCAAAGAGTGCCAGTCTAAAATAGTTTTATTTTAAAAAGTCTCAGGCTTCAATCCTGGAGACTTGTTTGCATGTCTGTTTCAGGTCAAAGATGGAAATTCTCTCTCTTTTTAAGCACATAGAGATTTTCACTCCATAAAGCCTTCAGCCGTGACCAAATCCTGGCCTGCAGCACAGAGTCTTTTTTTTTAAGTTTTGTCTGGATGGTTATGTAGTTGCTTGAAATGGAGTCAAGAAGCTGAGATTTTATAGGACTAAAGACATTTAGATTCTGGTCCTGGAAAATGGGATTTCAACTAGGAGTGCACAACACGTCATTGTGTCATTCTGTTTTAAATAAATTGCCGTTTAAAATTTTCAAGACTTTTTAGTTAAAATAGTTAGCCGAGAGATTCTTATTCTATTTTAAGTCAGTCAGTGTGTTTGTTTTTGTGCATATCAAGGTTCAAAAACTACCAAGACACCAGCTTGGAAGCATTTTCTTTATAAAAGTGTTGTCCTAGGTGCAGCTATGAAGTAGTTTCCATAGTTTGCCTCAGAGGCAATGGCTATGGTTGTCCATTTTATCATGGTTAAGGTATGCTATGCACAAACATACTGTAAATTGTCCTTCGGTGTGAGTCTATGCATGCATGGTTGTTTGTGCATCTCTGTGATGGGGTGGCGACCTGTCTAGGATGTACGCTGCCTCTCACCATTGACCACTGGAGGTAGGTAGCTGCCCCAGGTGACCCTGCAAGGACAAGTGTGAATGGATAGGTCCCCACATGTGACTATAGCCAAGAACATGTGTGTAGGTGGGACTGCTGGTGTTTATGTCCTCTTTTTTTGCTGCTGAGACACTGAGTTATGAAACTAACTGCATAATTAAATGTCATCTTTTTTCCTCACTAAACAGTCACACTTACTCTCAAAAGGTTGTCAGCACATCAGATGAGGAAAATCCAATCTTGTTTGACATCTACTGTGTGTGAATTGTGGACACTCTGGTTCCATAACAAACCATCTGTCAAAGTAAAACTTCTTCTAACATGTCTTATGGAAAATTATAGTGTTTCCGTATTTTAAATATTCAAATTCTAAAAACTGAGAATTCTGCAAAAATGAAAGCCACTTTTTTATGATTTGGGTGTATGACACTGAAAAGTGACAAAGTGATTTGCAGACGCATAATTTACAAAATGAAGAGTGTCCTTAACTCCCAACTTCACAAGCAATGTCCTCCTAAAGCAACTCTACTGAATGAGGCACTATTTATGCATTTGTAATATACCTTATTGATTATTACAGGTCTACTGATGTTATAGCCTAAGCTGTAAATATACATTGGGCTCCTGGCAATCGCAGAGGTTAAGTTTCACAAACATAACCAGATAGAGGTGCAATTTTTTTGAAAAAGTGTGGAACTCCTTTATTTTCTACACCATTACACTCCATGTTTTTAATGAAAGAAATCCATCAAAAAAAAGCGTCTTTTTTTTTTCTTTTTCCCTCTCTTTGCTTTACTTGCCCTGTACAACCTTAGAAAACTGTGGCCATTCCAGCATTTTACTGGGATCTTATTCAAAGAACTGCAGGAAGATCCAAAGAACACATGGAAGTTTTCTGGGAGTAAAATTCTTTTGGAGAAAACGTCCAATATTGACATTTAGTGTAACCCTATTTAAAATCAAAATTACATTACAAAAAGTTAAATTTCTTTACTGACCTTTATGGGCAGCTGTGTCCATCAGTGACGGCAGAGGACATCTCTGTCTGGAGGTCTGGGAATGGATGACTGTGATAGGAATCGAATAATTGCTGATGCTATCCTGTTGTCTGGACATGACTCCGGGCTGACAGTCAGAGTTGTAATTGAGAGGTCAGCTAATGCACTTTTGGCCAGATACTCTCGCTCTACTAAAACTCTGATGACCTCCCTAAAGGAAGACTTGGAGAGTGTGTGTTTTTCTGCTTATACTCGTGCAGCACACGCGCAAAGAGGGAGTATCTGCAGGTGCAGGCGTTCTTCTCGTTACTATAAATTGAAAGTTGCTTCCTGCAACTCTGTAGGGATATATCTGCAGACTCTGCACATAGCCAGGAAACTACAGGGACCTTATGTATAAAAAAAAAAAAGACATGCTCCTGACTGAGTGTAATAAAGCTCAAACAAAACACCACCACACACAGGAACCCTACTAATCTTCCAAACTCTTCACGACTTGTTTTTTTATCCTCAGTAAGCCTTTTTTTTTTTTTGCCTGTACTGCTTTGCTTTGCTTTGATTGTAAGAAAGAACAACTGCACTGCCCACAGCAATCATTTCAAATCCTCAGTGTCCTCATTCACAGCATGACATTTACTTTCTGTCATACAATATTCATAGGATGCTGTTAAGCTTGGAATTTATATACTTTTCCTTGCTGTTCTGACAGTCCAGCCTGTAATAAGCAGCCTCACCAGGGAAAAAGCTTCTCACTTAAAAGAAACTAGTGCTAGCGATGTGCATTAGGCAAAGTGGTGTCCATTAAAAGCTGCACTGCAAGCTCAACACATTCTAACAATCTCTGGTTTTATATCTGTTGAACAACAAAAGCCGAAAGGAGCTTGCGCACCGATTAGCAGCTGAACCGGTAAAATATACAAGAGCGTATAACTTTGTTGCAATTCCTGTTTATACAAATAATTTATTTCTGGAGATGCAGCACATAGAAATAGAGAAAAAAGGTGTTATTCAATAATTCAAAGCTGTGTGCCAACGCGTGTTCAACTTTCGGAGGGAACAAAATTCTTTAGTTTATTGTGAAGTTTTTTTTTTTTTTTTTTGTAACTTCTCCTCTCCAGTCAACGCTGGTTGGTGATGCAATGAAACTTGGTGCATGTCTGTTTTCTTTCAGGGTGCAAGAGTTCAGAATTCTGCCAAAAATCTGGGAGTGAGAGATCGAACGCCATCATCAGTTCCAAGGTAAAAACATATGTTCATCCATGCACCATCATGTCCATAAAAATCAGTATTTTATATCCTTGATGTATATGTTAAATGTGACTCAGATTAGAGTAGTGTCGGAACTGTGTAGACGTGAACATCCACAAAACCTAAATTACCCAGTTATTCGCTTTTCTTTGTTGCTCTATCATAAAAAAAAAAAATAAAAATAAAAAAAATATTGGGATTTCATTTTTTTCCAAAAATTTAAAATCCATCCTATAGACTCTTTGCGAGGGAAACAGTTTATGCCTGAAGCTACCAGCTATATACATTCAGTCGGAGGTGGGTACAATCATCAGCTCCTGCTTGAGTGTCTCAGCCATTTAGCTACAACAAACGCTGTGGAGACAATCAGCCCTTTTGAACCTTTTAGTCAAAATTTATGAGCACAGCTAAGTAGCAGCATGCGGGATGTTTTACATGTGTTTTCGTAGACCAAAATTGCTGCACCCTCTGTGCATTTCTGTCATATTTTCTTCAGTTGAGATGGTTACCTGAAAACACGATTGTGCTTCATAAATCATTTGAACATTCCTGCTCAGATTGGCTCATCTTGTGATAATGTGACATTAGTCGTAAGATGTAAAGCTGCTCAGGTGATTAATAAAACTACAGAGGGTGACATTGGAATGCATGGATCTATGAAATGCTTTTAATCCCTGCAGCTGCTCGGCCCACAGACGTGAAACCAATCAGCAGATCGCTGCTTGCTCTTTTCGCTCGTGTTTGAACGCCGTACAGTGCTGCATGCTGAATGTAATGGTGTGTCACGTCCTATATGTGTTTCTCTGATCAGGTTGTACAAGCTGTGCCAGCCTCCTCCCCCAGATGGAGATCCATAATACAATGCATCGAAGAACATGCTGAAACATTCTGCAGGTTCAGCAATCAAACTTCTCCCTCCACCAGTATGTTAATCTAGTTGAAGATAGTGCCTTGTATGTGTCCACTCCAGCTGCCTATAATGTAAATAAAGTTTTAAATAGTATTTTAATGTTTTATATTGTGATTGTTGTACTTTATACAAATATTGTTTGTTTTTTTATGTATCGAAAAAGATATTTGATCTGAATGAGAAAGCAAAAGGGGTCATAAAATCCCATCATGTAACTGTTTCATAAGTTTTTTGTGGAAGATATTTTAATTTCATACTCGTTTGAATCACATCGTTACACTGCCATGCAAAAGTATTTACAGCCCTTTAACTTCATCACTTTTCATCACATCAATGTATTAAGACGAACAGAAAGTAACAGAATTTTGGAAAGAAAATATACTTTTTAATGTTGATTTTTTTTTTTCCAAATAAAAATCTGAAAAGTTCAGAGGGCAAATGCATAGTGGAATGACATTTTACAGCAGTTGGAGCATTTTTGATGTTTTTATTTTTGGAATGTTTTTGCCAGCTTTGCAGATCTAGGAGCTGAAATTCTAGCCCATTCTCTCATGCTAAAAAGGTTGAGCTAAGTCAGATTGGATGGAGACTGTCTGTTAACATCAGTTTTTTTTAGGTTTTGCCAAAGATTCCCAATTTGATTTAGGCCAATTTGATTTGGGACTTGGGTCATATGAACAAATGAATATGCTTCGATCCAAGCCTGTTAATTGAGGTCTCAATGTTTTGGAAATATTTGCCATGTTTTCAAGTCTTTGCAGCATTAAGAGCCTTTCTTCTATGATTATTTTATTTTCAGTTCCATCTAGGTTTTTCTATTCCTGCTTGGGAAAGTCACCCCAACAACATGCTGCTGCCAGCACCATTCACTGCTGTATTTAGTGATGTACTTATTAATGCTGTCTTTGCCTGGGATGACAGCTTAGGTAGAGGCCATGTCTTGTTGAGCTTATATTTCTGCCATATTTTCATTTTCAGATTTGGAATTTAACATTGAGCTCCGTTCAGAACTTAAGATGTAGTTTTAGCTCCTACTCTGCTTTCAGCTTGTGCATATTTTTCTAATTGCATGATGTTTTGGTTTAACTGGACGTTTTTTAGAGGCACCTGATTACAAAGGGTGAACAAAAATGGACTTTTTCCATTTTTATTTGTAATAAATGTAAAAAAAAAAAAGAGAGAAAAAAACATGCCTTTCACATCACTTTTTTTTCCTTGTTGGTCCACCATAGAAAATAAAATATTAAGATTTATATTTGCAAAGTCACAAATTTTTTAAAAATGTTAAACTTTTTCAAGCCACTGTTAAGAAGATGTTGATTAGAAGCTTACAGTATGAAAAATGACATTCATTTTGCTTAAATCATAACCTTATCTGTCCTGTTCTGTTCGTGTTATACTTGCTGCATCAGTTATTTCTGAATTGCTTTAAAAAAAACTCGTGTTTGTGACATGATGTTAAAATGCCTCGTCAGCTAAACCTGCTGACAGTGTTATTTTGCTGTTTCTTACTGAATTTCAAAGTCTGTTTGAGTTGCGTGCACGTTGAGACTCGGCGAGACATCAGTATCTCCCAGTACTTACAAATCAGAGTGCAAATGTTCATGCAACACATTAACAGCATCATGTTTTTCATACAGACAGTACTCAGGATTAAACCATCTGTCTTACTTTTAATTGGATGTAGCTCACTCCTATGCAAGCAAAAAGAGATGTTAAAAACCTATCAATAAGCTGTAATAGTGTTTCTATATTCAACTGTATGAGTAATATAAAAAATAAAAATGAAGGATTTTTATGCATATTTCATTCACACTTTTTCAAATCTATTAAAGCTGATAACCACAACATAAATGTGTGTGTTTTTGTTCTTGTGGAAGAAGTGAGATTCCCACTGGGACCCCTGAATTCTTCTTTTCCAATCCTTTACTAATTTTTTTAAGTGCTTTTGAAGTGTTTTATTTCTCTAATGGGGAAAATATATTCAAAAGTCCCAAAAAAAATGAGCATTTTTAACAGTAAGAAGTAAAGACACAATTTCAACTATAGATTAAAAGAAGTAAACTTTTCTATTATATATTTTCTTATGTAGTTTTAAAGTTGTTGAGCAATGGGACCTGACAATGTTGTCAGAAAAACATAAGATGAAGGAACGTAATAAGAAGAAAGCACAACTAATGGCGATGACGTTTTTGTGGAAACAACTTCTGTAGAGAAGTATGTTGAGTGATGGTTGTTTAAATCTTCATTTGGTGTGTCTGCTTCCTGGGGCAGTATTATGACGCGTCTCTCTTCACTCACTTAAGTCAGATAAAATGCAATGTAATCGTTCTGACTGCAAAAACTTTGAAAACTATTGGATACACATTCGAATTAGTGCCACATATGAAAGTGGAACAGATCTGATTTTTTTTTTTCAGTGGGCGAAAAATGTGGAATTAGGCTCCTCAAATTAGAATGAAAAAGGCGTGGCGTTGGCGCAGGGTTAAAGTATGACATGTATGGAGGCCTTAGTCCTCAACGCAGCCCAGTGACCTTTGTTTCATGTCCTCCACCTCTCTCACGACCCGCTTCCTGTCTGACAAATTTCTAATAAATTCCACTAGAGCCTGCTAAGCTGTAACATAGGTTGTACATTGGATTGCATTTGCTTGCTATGTGAATGTGTCCTTAGAATCGAGCGCTACAGTGACCTTTTCTTCATTTAGACCAATGTCCAAGTGCTACTGTCCTGCTACCTTTGGGTGCATCTCTTGTCCAACACACCTGATGGCTAAATTCCCTTGTCAACATATTTATGAAGGCCTGTTATTTATCCATCCATTTGATTCAGGTGTGGTAGAGAGGGGGTTCATGAAAAAGATGGACTTCCTGATTCTAGTTTTGAATGTATTTTCAACAACAACAAAAAAGTTAACTGAGATAGGATGGTGGGGGTAAGATGATGACTCTTTACAACCTCCCCATATATCCCCTGATTAAAAACAATCCAAACCATCCTGTAATAATCTAATATGGGTGGTTGTTTCGTATAGCAACAATGCGCTTATTGGCAAAAACCGAAGCAGGTACTATTAAGAGAGGCGGATAACGAAATGGGAGTGGCGGCGGCAACTCCAGCAGCCAGTGAGCGGAAGATTTGTAATCTGTCACAGAGCTGCGGAGCCGCTGGCTTCCTCAGAGGAGCCACCGACAAAGAGAGAGTCAGCGAGGCGACACGCAGGGGAAGGTCCCGGGGCTGACTTTCCTCGCCTCTCCACGATGCTCGCCCGGTGTCAGCGCCGCCTTTTTTAACGCAAATCCCGTCTGAACTTACCTTATCCCAACCGGGAGGACAGTTCAATCTTCACAACCTCAGTTTCAGACGCCGAGACGGCTCCCCTGAAGGACGAATGACTCCACCGGCTCCCCTCCTGATTTCATTCTGCTAAAAGCTCCTGAGCGGGAGGCGACAACAGTTTCTTCATGGCGTCCCCGCAACAGTCAAGAATTCAGTCTTATCTGGAGAGGAATAAAATCGGACCACTCTTTGAGGTGAGTGCACCAACTCTGAAGTTTATTGCCCGTCACGTTTTAGGGCTGCTTTGCACCAAACATTTAATATTATGCCGCTCCTGAACACAGATATCGTGTAATGTCACTTGATAAGAGCTGCTGTGGAATAAGGAACCGGGTAGCCTTCTCCCGCACCTCTACGTGCAAGACGTCCCACTGCGCACCGGCAGCCAGTTAAAGAACACTGCCGGCTGTGTTTGCATCTACATCTCCATAATTTTACCCCCTGTTACAGTGTCATGTATTTCAGAAGCCAGGGGCGGTCCAGAAAGTTTTTTTTAAAGATGGGCGCCCAGATGGTGGCCACTGATGATCTTGGTGCAGCACCTAAAACTAGGGCTCCTGTCATGTACACTGCCTTGCAAAAGTATCATGTCCTTTGAACTTTCCCACCATTTGTCATGTTATGACGTAGTTCAGTGTATTTTATTTTCATTTTATTTTGTGGAGTCAACACAATTATGGGGAAAAAAAAGTTGCAGGTTTATATTAAATAAAAAACCAGAAGTTGTGCATTGATATTCAGTTTTTCTTTGTCGCTACATACAACCGTCATTTTTGCTGTAGTTACAGCTGTTAGTTTTCTGGAGTACGTCTCCACCACTTCATCTGAAAATGATTGTTAATTAAGCAAGATATTTTATGTGTTTTTTTTAGGTCTGCACTGAACACATACTTTGATCTAAAACAATCTCTCATAGAACTAGCAACATTTTCTTACTGGGAAGTGAAACTCTGCAGTCTATTTGTTTGACGTGCTCTTTTTCCACCACACATTAGGCCTTGCACATAGGCAACTCCACCCCACCTCTAACCCCAGTGAACATTTAAGTCTTATCTGACCAGAGCGCCTCCTTTCGCATGCTGCGTGCCCTGCATAAAATGCAAGAAGAAATCTTTTTTTTTTTTTCAATAATGGCTTTCTTCTCACCATTCTGACCCTAAGGTGAAATTTGTGGATGTCCTGTCAGATGTGTTCATCGGTCTGCTGATTATTCATTAATTTTCTCTAGAAATCCTTCGCAGAGCAGCTGGATTGATGCCGAGGTTAAATCACACACATGAACTCTATTTACTGATTAGGTGACATTTCACAAACGTAAGGGCAGCTGCGTGGTCTGCATTTTATGTCAGTAAAGGGGTCTGAATATAAACGCGTGCTACTCTCCTTGGTTTCTTTCTTTAATTTGTTAATGAAGCAAAACGTGTACAGGTGTGGTTGCTGCTCCTAGAGCTACTTGGTTCAAAGCGGGGTTGCCTACGAGTGCTGACTTTGAGATCCATGAGAGCCATGAGATCAGTTCTCATAAGGAGTTACCTGGGTGACATCTAAGCAAACCATCAGAGGCTTAGACCACCTTTGCCTGCTGGATCATTTGCTGGCCTCATATCAGTTAATGGGCTGCATTACAGGAATCACTTGGACATGCAAATAGAGCGCTGACCTGCGCATATTATCTTTATGTTAATCTAACTTTTTTTTTTCCCCCCAATATGGCGATGTCTCATTTCTGTTCAACAGAACACACAAAGACAAAGACGAACATGGTGTGCATTAAAATGAATCTCAAGAGCAGTAGGAAGGCTTTTTTTTTCTTTTTTAATTTATTTCAGCACTCTGGACAGAGACTCTTCCCTAATATGGAGTCCACCCAACAGTGAGGACAGTAAATCTGGAGTCTGGAGCAGTTGATGAGGCTAAACTGCACAATGATAGGGCTCTGTGTGTGCTCTGCTTGTTTGTTTTTTTTCTCGCTCGGTGTTGCTCTTTCACCCGTCTCCCCCTGCTCCGTTGCTTTCTCATGTTTGTGTTTGTTTTGAGCGCTGCTAAATTAGCTCTCCTTTATCTGACAATTCGAGATGATTAAAGCAAAGCACAAAGGTGAAACCTCGCAATTGTGCCGCTGTGTGTGTTTCTGTGTGTGTTACAGTCCGTTTTTAACTTTCCAAACAGACTTTTCAGTCAGACCAACAACGATATGGATCAAGCCTCTGTTGTTTATTTTAAAAGCCGCTTTGTAGTGTCCAGATTTCCGGGGGGAACCGACAGCCGAGGTGAAGCAAAGGGAGGACGTTTGAAAAGTCTCCTGGGTCTTTTGCTCTTCTCATGAGAAAATGATATAGTCGCTGCCCCGCTGTTGCGCTTGAAAAACCTCGGCCCGTTCTATTGTTGTCCCAAAGAAAATCCATTATCGCGCATTCAGCTATGGAGAAACATTTCTTGACTGGAAGAATCCAGGGGAGAACGGTGTTCTCCTTATAATGTTCTCTCATCAGATGTTGGGACTCAGTGCAGCAGAGGTAATGATGAAAAGGGGGCCTGTTTAAGACAAAAAAAGGTTTGTCTGAAAATGTGGTAGACATTGAGAAAATACCATGTAGTTCTAAACATTGATGCAGTAATTTGTGGGCCACAGTTTTGCCAGCAATTTTTCTTATGAATGTATTTTAACATTTGTGCTTTTCAAAGCCAGATTTAGGTACATCTGTTGTTTAATGGGCATCTGAATGCGCAAAGCTCTCTGAAACAAGGAGTCACTTTTGCCAAGATTCAAAGTTTATTGTCATTGTCAAAAAAAGGCAATGAAATTGTGTTTGGAGTACAACACTCAGTGGTAGTAGCAGATTTCCAAATAAAGTGCATAAGAGGTAAAAGTGACACCAGTGCTCGCACACTTGCATCTTGCAAAATATAAATGCGTAAACAACTCCCCAAGCCCACTATAATAAATAAGTAGCACCGTTAATTAAATAACTCTAATGTAAACGTTATGTTCACGTTGCTAAGCATAGATGAAGGCTACATATGGAGCTACTACACTAAGGTTCTTAGATCCGTCCCTGAATCAAATACATGACTTGTCACCAGGTCTCTGCTTGGCAACATGCTGAGGAGGGCCGTTTGATTCAGGCGTGTTGGAGCAGCAATGCGTCTGAACATTGCAGGATAGTAGCTCTCCAGAACTGGAGTTGGAGATCCTGTTCTAGACTAAGATAGAAAATGATTAACTTCATATAAAATTTGTAAAAAAAAAAAAAAAACTTTTTCAATAATAATAAAACCATTATCTTTTTTTTTTATCATTCTTTAAACCACTTCCTGCAAAAATCAGACAACTTGGGTTGCACATTTAGTTTATTAATGAGCATAAAAATTAGCTAAAACACTGCTGTATTGGGTGTTTTATACCACATTTGCTTTTTTTTTTTGGCTCTTTCTGTAGAAGTTTTAATAAATTATTACTCAGTATTTTTTTTTTTGTGATTGTGAAACAGAGTTCTTGGTTATTCTTGTAAACATGTCCCACTTTGTTACTTAATGCTTTTGGTGCCTTGTGTTGGTCTTGTTCTATCTGTTCAACTTACTGCTAATTAATTTTGTATTAAGGTGTTGCATACTTCACAGCTTAGAAATTACAACACTCGTGTGCTTTTCTTTCTTTCTTTAAAATGTTGCCTCTCGAGTGTTTACCCACACAACACTTTTTAGTATTTATTTATTTATTTGTTTTATTTTTTACATCAAATCAATTTCTTTGGTCCATTTCTCTCTCTTCTCTGAGACACAGACCTCTTATACTTGACACATAGCTGCAGTATTAACCAGTGAGTGAAGGTTCATTTACACACTTAGATGAGATGCAGCTTATGATTTGCCAGAGAATTTAATTATTTATTTATTTATTTATTTATTTATTTATTTTGCCTCACTAATGAAATGGTTGCTTTGCAAAGATAGCAAGCTGAGTCAACACTGACTGAATTTGTTCCGAGACTCAAGCAGCCTTTCATAATAACCAGAGTAATTGCACACCAAGTCATTGCAACACGTTTATGTAAATTGATATTCAGTTTGAACACAGTTTCAGTGCCGTGTGACTGTTGCTGTTCTGTGGCGCATGTGTCTAGAATGACTGTTTTTGAAAGTTGTTTATATAGGAGTAGTGAAATAAAAAAAAAAAGGTAAACTGTCTGCTTTTCTATGGTTCTTTAACAATGTGCAAGTCTGGATCACAAATTGGCAATTCTTGTTCGTTAATGAGCATTTCTGCAACATTTACATTTATATATATATACCGTGTTTCCCCGATTGTAAGACGTATCGGGGGTTTCAGGGGGGTCGGCTAATATAAGCCTCCCGTCTAGCTGCGCGCCGCCTCCTGCCCACGTCCGCACCGTCCCCCTCTCCATACGTCGCCGCGTCTGCCACCTCCCTCTGATCTTAATGAGCGCCGCCTNCATTTTCCAGACAACAAAAACCATTAACCCATTGCCAGAAAATGGCTGGATGGTTTTCCAGAAGCAGTACAGACTCAAATCAATCAAGTGCAAAAATGGGCCAAAACGTGAATTTTGGATCATAGTCCCCCTTTAGCTTTAGTAAATAGATCAGGATGTGTATATATATATATATATATATACAGGATGGGAGAAGGCGGAAATAAAGTGGTCTTTACCTTTGTCACACACGGTGTTAAACCGGTCCTCATGTTGCTCCCTGATGAGATCTGCCCTTTAAGTCCAGAAGCAATGTAAAGTTGCTGCTGGTAAACAGTGGGGGGTTGATGGATTGAATACAGTGTTGGGCTGATTAACTATCTTATTATATGCTGTTCTTTTGTTACTTATATCAGTCAGAAAGTGGATTTTAGTGATTATGTTCTAATACCAGAACTTGGAAAATTAGTATGAACTCTACACTCATTTATTTATTTTTTTCAGTCACTTGTGTTGCTCCTTATAGAACCCTGTAATGAGCTTGCCTCTTTGTATTGGTTTTCTTTTAGTGAACACGGTAGCCATTCATGTGGAAAAGCTCTTTCTGAACTTGTTCTGCAGTCATGTTCTTTTAATGTGCCTTCAGTGATCTGAAGACGTCCAGGAGGAAACGCATAAGAAACACGTACAAGTCAAACGTATCTTAATCGCCCACCTAATATTGAGTTCATCTTCCTTTTGTCACGATTCTGACTCTAACAAAAATGTTTATAAAAATATTTTAAAAAAACTGTGCTATTACTGCTGTTCAGTTTCTTTGAAAATATTCAAACTTTAATGGATTTTATTGTGATTTTCTGTGATGAACCAACAGAGATTATTGAGCAATAGTGAAATTTAATGAAGTCATCCATGACTTTCAAAGTTTAAGATCAAAAAACAGATAAAAGCATGGTTTTGTTCTTCTTCACCCTTTATTTAAACGGGATTAAAAGAAAAAGTCTTTGTGATCAAAGATCTCTTTCACAAGAGCATCCTGACAGTCATACAGTTTGTAATGAACTCACTTTTTTCTCTGATGCCTCTAAAATAAAATCCAGTTCAGAAATTACTTGAACATCATAAAGACCAAGAAATGCAGCAAGACAGTTTAGGAATAAATGTAGATATTTAAAGGAGAGGGATTTTTTTTTATTTGCTTAGAAATCCATTATTGCAGAAAACACAAGAAGACAAATTCAGAATGACATACTTTGCAATACAATATTGCTCTACATGCCCCCTTGTCAGCTCTGATAATTAATGTAAATGAGACACAATTGCTTATGATGAGGTAACAGTGTACCACAATTTATCTGGTCCTGGTTAAAACAGATGGGAGTGTTTTACACGTGAATATACCCGGATGAGGAGAGATGGAGTTGAACTATAAAACAAGTCTTTTCATTTGCTTACTCAACCTTTGCTGATTGTGAATCTACTGTCACGTTTTGTAGTTATCGTCTCTCTTTGGAAACTTGTGCGATCACAAACTGTAATGCATTTTATTAGTACTACATTTTTGTGAACAGGGAAGTGTCTGTGAACATCTCTTTAATTTTTTTTTTTTTGCCACAGATTCTGATTTGGATTTAGGTCTGGTCTTTGTATTCCCACAACTGAATATGCTTTACTCTATCAATCAGCTGTAGCTCTATAGCTTTGGGGTTATTGCCCTGCTGAAGGAAGAATCTCTGCCCCAGTCTTGGATCTTTTGCAGCTTTTAACAGATTTTCCCCCAGGATTGCCTTGTACATAGTTCCATCAATCTTCCCATTAACTTTTAAAGCTTACGCCACCGTGTATACTGTGTTTATTTAAAGGTCTTGTCATGTTTTTAACGTTTTAAGGCCAAAATGCTGGATCGTGGTCTCGCCTTCGTCCATATGTTTGTAGTGTCTGAATTTGGGAGAAATTGACTTGTAATGGTTTTCTTTCTACAGTGACATATTATTCACTACCTGTGCTTGACCTTTGAAGAAAATTTCTATAGAGTACCCTATAGCTTTGCAGCTTGACAGAATGCGAAGAGGTCCAGTGAGCGTGGATAGTTTTGCAAGACGCTGCGGATAGCAAAGCCTCTTGTATACGGCACAATGAGAGGTGTTTTTAGCTTGTCTCGACTGATGTAGAAAGGTGAGTTTATGGCACAAAAATAGTTGGAAATAACATGCTATGTGTGTGTTTCTGTGGCTTTTAAGTAGCTTAAGTTTCATCTTAAAGACGGTCTTGGTACTATATTGATTACTCATTTTCTGTAAAAAAGAGACATTTCTGATCACTGCGTTTCATTTAAATGGAAATTAGTTTGTCACTTAAATAAAAAAAAGTGTTTAATCTTAGATTGTACATTGCGCCGTTATGTCTGCTGCAATAAAGGCAGCACACCAAGTAATATGATAACATTATTTGTTTGACCAAATCAGAGCCAAAATGAAGAAACTACAAAGAATTTATTGTAACATAAATCTTTCTTGATAATATCGAGAGATGAAGTGGCAGGCGTGTGCTTCTCATCAAATGCACATTATTAGCTAATTATTAGCATATTTAGGAGGCACTGTAATGGTAAAAGAAATCACAGGCTAATCTGGACCGTTAAAATGTGTGTTTGCGTTTCCAAGGAGAACAGCTTATGCTGCTTATCACTCCAGGTACAATGTTAGGGTTATTTCCAAACAACTTGGGGTCCATCATCCTACAGTTTTGTGGTTGTAAGTGGAAAGCACTTGAGACAACCATCAGTCTTTCCCAGAGTAATTGCTGCAGCTTGTTTACCTTGAGTGCACTTCTCTGACAGACATCCAAGCCACTGCAACTGCATTTCAGTCTCCATAGTGGCAAGATAACATTTTAAATAAAGTTCATCAATGTGGTTCGTGTTGGAGGAAATGAGATGAAACAGAACGAGGATTTAAACAAAAGGGTAACATGGAGAAATCCTCATGAGATGGGGACCCACTGTACAATGAAGCAGAATAAATGAAAAGCAAATTAAGGTTCAGTTCAAGACTTGATTCATATCTTGCGTATCTCTAACTTATTTGGGAAACCTAAACTGCTCTGGAGCAAGTTATACTTCCAGAATAAAAGTGAAAATCATGGAAACGCTGCCTCTCAACCAGTCAATGCCGTGTAAGAATTGAAGTATAAATATTAATAGCGTTTCTTCTCCTCACCAAGTTTCACAACATCTTTGCTTCCAGATTAAAAACTCAAATGTTGTTTTAGATATTCTCTCTAAAGGCTTGAGGCATGACTTTCACTTGTGCTTCAAACTCTTGAACTGACTCCAGTTAGAGACACATTGCACAGCTTTTTAAAGGAGCAGATGTTCACACTAAAAGACTGTTTTGTTTCACAACTGAATTAATGTGCATCACACACTTAACTGAACCTGGTGAGGGATCAGACTGGTTTTATTTCTTTTAGACCGACTAAAGAAAACTGAGTGCATTAAAATCTCATGAGGGCAACACTTTGAAGGAGCCAACACACCTGATGGTGCTTGAATATATTCTTAGAATTAGCTATCACTGCATAGTGTTAGTTTGTATAATACCCAATTTCATTTAGACTCATATTATTATATAATTGCTAATAAAGTTGAAAACAACTAAGTAGGCTTGCAGATGATGCCACCATGCTGCAGTCTCTTTTATTGGCTGTCGACGACACACACTTACAGCTTGGTCGACGATCAGTTCAAACTACCCAGCTGCACCCAGATCAGCCTTAAAAATGTTGTTTGACTGTGACTGAGGTCAGCTCTGGTCTGTTCCCCTCACACATTTGCAGACTCCAGTCTTCACCTCCTCTCACACTCGACAGATTTTGTGCCGACTCGCCCTGTTGACTGACCACAACTAGTGCAGCCTCATGCAGACTTTCAGCTTGGAATCAATGGGAAAGGCAGAGACTTCAATATTTTACTTTCAACAATCTTTATCTCAAGTATTTAGGATTAAAAGCAAGTGGCAAGGGTATGCATATGATGACTATGTATGCACTTTGGTATAAGTTTTTCCTGTGCTTTATAAAGGATATTTTGCTTTCTTGTTTACATGCTTTGTTGTATTTCACAAAATGTGTCATGTCAACACAAAATGACTTAACATCACCTGTAAAGCCCTTCAGCGGAAGGCTAATAGTTTTGAGCTCGTTTTTCCTTTATGTGAAACCACGTAGCTCTTGAACAACGCTTCAAATGAAACTAATCTACTGTTTAGATGAAATCAGGTAAAAACCACTTCCAGATCTACACCATAATATTAAAAATCCTAACGAATGAAAGCAAAATCGCAAAAACATGTTCACAATGTGAGACTAAAATGATTGTCCAAGGTTGCAATTATTGAAATGTAATTTTGACCTAGAACTTTCAGCATTGAACTACTTCCTGTTTACCACTCAAGATTTTTGATTAAACAGCTTTCAATATGGGAGGATCAAACCTAATAGAGAAGCTTAGATACATTTAAATTTGAAAACTAAAAAAAAAATGTTTTTTTTCCCGAAAACTCAAAACCTTCTAAACTGCATATAAAGGTTCATATAAACTTCTGTGATGTGGCATAAAACTATTTTCAGTCTTGCTGTCTCTGCAAGCTTCAAGAAAACAGTTGAAGACAATTCAGAAAACACTTGTATTGATGACCTTTGTGATGCTCTCCAGTGTGATATGACAGAAGTGTGGTCTCGCATGGGTTAACACAGCTCCCCCTTCAGGCGTAGTTTCTGTAATTACTACCAGACAGGCGTGCAGTTGAAAACAGCCCAAGGCCAGGTTCATCCTGTGGGGCTGCTGGAAAGAATGAGGAGGGAAAAACGTCGTACCTCGTCGGATCAGACAGTCAAACGATGAGTGAAGGGCGATCTGTGGGAGACTCGGAGCGTGGAACGTACCGGAGAAAGGAACTAGTCTGTGTTTTTGTTTGCCCGTGTGTGTGTGTGAGGAGAGCAGAAGGAAAGCTAAGGAGAGTACAGCAGCTTCAGTGCATGCTAATCAAGTTATCATGTCCAATTACAGCCCAAGGAACCTGATGGCTGACTGCTGAGAGTCACTGATAGTCAAGCTGCTTGAGTTGGAGAGAAGATCATGTTATACGCAAAACCTTGTTGGTTTCCTTGCACCCCGCGATTGAAAGGAGTGAAACTGTCCATGTATATACATTTTAATTACAGTGCATACAAGTGCATTCCAGCAAACTTTTTTCCAGGGAACATGATTCAAAAATGTTTAGCTTAAAGGATGAGCAAGCAAATAAATCGCAAATGAATGAAAATTGTTTCTGCTTTCTGTCCTGTGGGAATGTCTTTAAAAAAAAGCTTTCTGATGCAGTTCTCTTATTGGTTGGGTAAATGTTCCCTCACTTACCTCACCGCTGTCTGCAAGCTTGTGGTGGGATTTTTGTTGCAGCTCCAGTTCTCTTAAACTTTTTTTTAAATCTAGTCCTAATTATAACTGTGGGTGAGTTTAGGAGAGAGAGAAAAAAATCTTAATTTTTGACTTGTAGATTACAACTTCTCTGCCTTTTTGAATGGCCTCTTCTCTTATCTTTCCTCTTTTGAAACATACCTATAAGAAATGGTTGTCTAAGTCACTTCATAATTATTAATAAGAAGCTTCCAGACACTGGGATAAACTTGAAGGAGTAAAGTACAGATTTAAAAACCATGAACAGCCTTGAGGAAACAAACAAACAAACAAAAAAAGGGTAGGAAGTCTCAAAAAAGCTTGCTTCATCATTTTTTAGGTGGGATTATGGTTGGTATTGTTCTGATTTTAAAACCATACTGTTGCAAAAAAGTAACTGGAAAAGAAAGATAGTCTGCTTGTATACATAAAACTGCTAAGTAAAAGAGACAGGATAATGATTACTAATGTATCATATAATGCAGATAATGTGGTAAGGATATATTTTTTTCTTTCTTCTCTGTCATAAAAGTGCTGTCAGGGGAGCTTGGAGGCATCAAGCCTCTTATCTTCAAAAACTAAAAACAAACAAGCCTGCAATGCTTTTGGAGATGAAAAGCACACACGCAGCATCTATTGTCTGGCTTATGTGCTTTGACAGATTTTTTTTTTTTTTTTTTTTTTTCCTTGACAATTCATGCCAGATATATTTTACATCTCAGTATATGGAGACACAGGCGGCACAAGCTTCTCCACCAATCATGTGCAGCTGTCACCGGGATGATAAAGTTCTGCTCGTGCTATTGGTTGCCTGAAAAGTGGCGGCGGCAGTTCTTTTCGAAAAGCTCAGCATTTTTTATTAATTTATTTTTTTATTCTTTTTCTTGTCTGGATGCAGCCACACAAAAAAGCAGAGCACTCAGGAAAAAAAAAAAATGCTGTGTGCAGGAATGCTTCTTTTATTGATGGTCATGGGAAATGTGAGGGACACTTTACTCCATTACAGCAGAGAGAATGACAAGCAGGGCAACGAGTTAAAAAGACCGCCGCCTCAGAGTATAGTTCAAGGTATTGTGCTTTAATCACTGAAAACTCAGAAATAATCTGAGGATTTTCTGTTGCTCTTCTAGCGAGACGTACTCAAGAGGGAGGCCAGAAAACCACTGTTGTATTGCTGTGCCTTTTTGTTTTTTTTCCATTCACATGTAAATATGACTAAAACTGGAAGTAGCTTTAATTCTCAGTTATCCATGGAGCATAACTTGATATTTTATTGTACAACATCCATCCTCAAAGGAATAAGGGAAAGGTTACACTTACTTAATCCTACCAGCCTAGGATTTATTAGATTAACAAATTAGTTTACCAAATTCCACACAATACATAAAACATAGTGCACCACAAACAATACAAATATCCTTCTGTGCACAAGTGATGCACCTGTTATCACTGTCCCAATAAATCCCTGCACTTTGCAAAAACAATCCCTTTGAGTTTGAATTGACTCCTACCAAGTTTATTTTAACTGGACTCTTAAAACACACACTCAGTTTCCCACCACAAATGGGTTGTCCAAGTGCTGTGCCGGGTCTTAATGCATCAAAACAGCACTTAAACCATGACACTTTCACCTCCAGGTTCTTTTCCCAGAATGGTGTATTTGGTTTAGGCCCCATCTCCTCTGTTCTTGTGTCCACTTACATCTTACTCCCGTCTGTCCAAAAAAAAACAAAAACATTATTCTAGAAGACTTGTTTTTGTTTCTGTTGATTTTTCTTATTTTTTTATGTATTTACCTGGATCCAGTTGCATATATTTTTAGATTAAGAAATATCCAATGTGTGAATTTCTTCATGTCAAGAGGAAATGTTTCTCCTTCTATGAAATCGTTTTATACTAATGTTTGAGACTAGTTTGCTTCAAATCCGTATGGACTGTCATAAAGTAGTTTTAAGTTTTACTGATCTTGCCCAGTCTGAAAATAAATATTTTGAGGGAGGGGAAAAGGATTTTGTAAGGTATGCATTTCTTGACCCATATTTCTGACTCTGATCTAGAACATAGAAGTCAGAAAAATGTTAAATATAAAAAGCCAAAGATCAATATCTGACCCTCCACTGCTCTTATTTTCTGCATTATCTCTTCTGCTTGTTTACATATAGTCTGGATGTTATCCAGCGGCATCCTTCTGTATCTCTTTCTGTCCATTGTTCTATCTGCTACCCTCTCTTTTCCATGTTCAGTTGACGTGGCACACATTATACAGAAACACAGACGTCACTGGAACCTGTGGGACGACTTTGTATTCCCAAATTTTATTAAGATGGAGAACGAGAACAAATGGCAGACGGCGGCCTGTCATCCAGGTGACAAGTTGCCCTCCAGAGATGAGCTCTTGCTGCATTAATGTTTCTTTTTATTTTTTTACATTTTTACTCAAGGACAATTTGTGGAGAAATTATGCCGGACAAAAAGTTTTGTTTTTGTTAGGGGTTACAAATGTGTCACAGATGGCATCTTACAAATATGGAACATTGTAAATGCACCGACAAAATTCTGGTGAGAACTTTACTTGCACTTATTATAAGGACTAATGTCATTGATTAAGGCCTTTAATGATTTATTGAAACGGGTCCATTTTCAGGATTCTGCAACATAACACTTAAATCTTTATTTTCTAAATAATTATAAAGATAATTTTTTTACACCCGTTAGACTGGCCAGTAAAACAACGGGGAAATTTAATGCACTCTGTAAGGATCTAGGATTGTGTGTTTAGTAGTGATGTAATGTTACACATTTGTACCAAAAATATCTCATACAGCCCTGTCAGTTTGGTACGCAAATGTATCAAACACGTATATAGCTTTGTTTTATACCAGAACAAGTGTGTAAGGTTTGTGGGGAACTAAGTGTGCAACTTTAAAAATATGACACTAGAAGAAAATGGAGACGACTCCCGCTATCAATAAATTAAATTTATTTCCTTCAGTTAAAAAAAAAAAAAAGCATAAGCTATACAAGTGCTTTTCTTAAGATATTTCTAAAGGTTTTTTTTCCCCTCTAATTGTGAAGATTTTTAACTCGGCACGAAACAGATGACAGGTTATTTTTGACACCTCTTTCTTGGAGGATTGAAGTACTAAAAACAGCAAGTCCCAATTTTACTCAAAAATTCAAAATCTCAATAACTTATCGATGTAACATGTAACCCTATTAATATTTAAACAGATGTTTTGTCTAGCACGTCTCATAACGGTTAAAGTAGAGATTTTCTTGATTTATTTTTGTTGTACCAGTCTTCTGTCCTTCAGTCTGCCTTTCCCCGTTTGCTCCCTACTCCTTTTCAACTTGCTTCCACTTTCCTTGTCTTTGTTTAAACTGCAGGGCAGCGGGCAGTATCAGTGAGAGTATCATGACTCTCACTGTTCTCGGAGGAAGTCCTTGATAGCTTCCAAGGACACAGTTTGTTTCTTGGCTAGCTGACAGATTGTCAATTACTGGGACCCAGCGAAACTTCCTTAGGCATGCGGATATCTGCTCCGGCATCAGATCTGTACCAGATATGGACTGCATTTCTGGCTTGCTAATGTCACCTTTAGCTTTCTCAAAGGCCCCTGGTGCATAGTGAGAGTCTGAGACGATCCTCTTTGCCCATTGAAACACATGATTGTTCTGCTGAAAATATCAAATTTCATAGTATATAAGATTAAACTCTGGCTTCATGTGGAAATCTTAGCCAAATGTGTCTATAATAAACAAGAGTCATGTTATATGAAACGCATAATTACTTTAGAAAGCAATAGGGTGAGATTGTGTTGCCTGTCTGTTCGGTAAATGTGTGCAGAAAGGGGAAGACTAGATACCACTGGACCAATTAGTGCTGCTGTTCCTTGTCTCTGTTGCAGTCTTTTTTCTTTTTTTTTTTCAATTTCAGAAGAAAATCGTTGCTTGTCTCTATAGATACGTTTCATTCTCCAGAATATTAAATCCGTTTTGCTGACCCTGCTAAGATGAAGTGTCCCTATTTATGAACGCTACCTTTAGCGACTGCTAACCGGGAAGTTTCAAGAAATTGTGTTTTGACAATCTTCAATAGTAGAGGTTGGGGGCAACAAGTTGAGTGTCTCCTTTTCTACAAGAACTACCACTTGACCTAAAAAATACATAATTGCACTAGTTCTAAGGATTCTATAGGTCAAAGTTTGTTTCTGCGATATTATTCAATTTCTTAAGTGGTCTCTAATCAAATATGTCAGTCATGGTATAAAAATAAACTTGACAGGAAAAAAAAAGAGAAAATTCTGAGGGAATTCAGCCATTTGATTGAGGTGTGTTGGGGAAGGCAATCATCTAAAATCTGCAGAAGGATAGCTCTCAAGGACTGGACTCGGGCACATGTACTTTAGATTCCACTTTTTTGTGTTTAGTTGTGCTCTGCATGGAATACACGCCTGACATTTGTAACAAATGAAAAGTTGAATCAGCAGGTAATTTTCAGGATAGGCACTCCTGTAGTTACATTAAACTATTCATTGTTAGACCATCATCTTAATTTGTTGGCTTGGAGACAGCCTCACAGTATTAAACGCTAAAGATAAATTGTATCCCCCAAGTTAGCCATCAGCTTGAGACACCACCCAACAAGCCCCATGCATGAGGATGTTTTACCAGCAGGCTACAGATATATCCAGAAGAGCTGCCATTTTCTGACAATCCCTGGGATATGCCCATCTGTTTTGCTATCCACCGTGCATCATGCACTCCAATTATACCTGTATGCATTTGCGCACCAATTGGAAAATACAAAAATAATCTTTTGAAGAAAGATAATCTATTCTTTAAACGTAAACTTTTGCTGTGAATGTTACCTTTTCTCTCTGATGAGCATGCACATGACTTTACCTTCTGCTGGAATGCGAGTGTGTGTCCTCTGTTCAAACAGCTGCACCTGCAGCTTGGAGGGAAACATGCCAGCTCCGTCCCCCGTTTGTCCATTCACATGCTGTTTGCTGTCACAGCTGTTGGGCTTGGTCAGGAATGTCCCCCTGAACAATTACTTGATTAGCTTTCTGAGCACACGAAAGCACAGCCGAGGCTTGCTACAATACAGCTTTGTCCCTTCCCACCCCCTAAAACACACAAACACACATATAAATGTGGAAACATGTCTGCAAGGGCAAACGCATGCAGCCTCTTAAGAGAGCTACTTGATATGGTTTACTATATAGCATGTGCTCAGAGGTTCTTACATGCACGCACACACACACACACACACACACACACACACACACACGCATGCTGTTGAAGCCATATTGGACTGCCAATTCACTGCAGCCCACTAATGGGTTCTTTGCTTCAATGCAGAAGCTCTGCTCAGCTGCTCTGACAAAACGGTCAGAGTTCATTCTCATATCCTAACAATGCACAATTTTGCTTATACAGTTGCTGGAAAAGAGTTTGTCTTTATCAAGTCTGGGGCGCGGGGGGGGACTACAGATCGTTTTCCAGTCAGTGGACGCGCTTCATGCTTCATCACTCTCAAGTTTGCTGTCATGACGGCACTCTTCGGTGCGGATTCTGTTGTTGAGGGAAGAACACTGTTGGCTGTTTTCACAATCTGTGCTGGTGTTGCCAAAGTAAGCACAGAGTTGTAAGAGATATGTTTGTCATTGAGGCAAAGAGTGAGTGAAAGCCAGACTCTTACTCAGCTGCCATGGAGGCAGATTGGAGTAAAGTCTGTTTTTATTTTGAGATTTTAAAATATCATTGATTTATGATACTTTAACTCTAAGAAGTAAGAATGTTCATTCTGTAAGGAATACACAAACGCTGAGTTCGTCGCTAGTAACTCTGATGTCGCTAAATGCTAGCACAGTGCATATTAAACATGCTTTAAAATGCAAACTTTTTTAAACATTTTTGTTTTGAAATGGTGAAACTTGAAAGTGTCTTCCATGCAACAGCATGGTGTCGCCTTTGCTGTCACAAGTAATTAGCACTAATGGCAGGAAGGACAGAAATGGTCCTTTTGAAGGTTTCACTTATCTTGCATTATAATTAGTAAAGTCAGAGCCGGTCCAAATCCGATGGTCATCTTTACAAAAACCAGAGTTCATAAAATGGCTGCAAATTTCTGACCAGTCTCTTTATTGTACTCGCATAATATCTTGTGTATTATGAAGTGTTCTTGGCATTGACTAGGTTAATCTGCCTATGAGGAGGTGTAGTGCAGACATTGGGTGTGATTAGTTAGGACATGATTGCTCATTTGGTGACGAGCTCCCATCGTGACTTTGATCAGCCTCTAATTAGCTTGCAGAGAGAGAGGGGGGTCTCCTCCCCCAGCACCTGTCGCTGGGACTCCCTGTGTGAATTCATTTTTTTCTGCACTCTGAAAATGTTCTTCCTTTTGTGGCAGCTTTTACTTATTAGTCATAATTATTAATTTTAATGAGCATGTCTGTTAACTTTAACATTACAGCCTGAATATTAAAAACCTAACAGCTTTAACACATTTTGACGTTTTGCAACTTTACAGTTCAGTGTAGTTTGTAGAGATTTTATGTTAAAGGCCGACACAACTTATTTAAGGAATCTCAAGTGGAAGCAATGAATACGTTTTCAATTTTCTTGGCAAAAATCAGAAAAGTGGCATGCTGCCCTTTTTTCTTTTTTTTTCTTTTTTTTTTTTTTTAAGAATACGGTACCCATAAAGTCCAGTGTAACCCTTTGCTGTTTACAGAAGTAGCAAATAGTCTACCTGCACATCGTACAACCTCAGAGTAAATACAGCTGATTTGGAAAGGTCTTCTGCGATTTTCCATAACATTTGTGAGCGAGCAACATCACAGAGACCGAGGAACGCAGCAGACAAGCCAGGGATAACATTGTGGAGACACTGAAAGCAGGGTTCGACTATAAAACAATATTCCAAGCTTTTGGCGAGCAGAGAGGCACAGCGATTGTGGGAGAACGTTTTGAGGGAGCTACTGTCAGTCACGCACTTGAGAAATCATTCCTTTTTACAGAGGAGCTGCAAAAAAAAAAAGAATAATGTTGACATAAAGCCAAAAGTATCATTGTTTAACGTTTGCAGCAAGCCATGTACTGTACATATTAAGCACAGGGAGGAAGTTGATCTGGTTAGATGAGAGCAAAATTGCACATTATTCTGAAAGCAACATCCACAAGTTCATTTGAGAATCTGTGACAAGAAATTTGATGTTTACCTGAAGCTCTCCATCCGAGCCGGCTGAGCTTGAGCTATTTCTGATGTGTAAAGCTGCTGGAAACAAGCCCTAAAGTATACCTTCAGAGTGTTGACTCAGGGAGCTGAATACAAATGCATGCCACAAATAAAAATATGAAGTATTTTTCTTGCACTTTATTCAAGTACATGTTGGTCTATCACCTAATCCAAATAACGAAAGCATGAAAGAGTTACAGTGGCGTGAAATGATGTGAAGAAGATGACAGGGCATTGATTCGTTTGCAAGGCACCGTGAATGTGGTTGCAAGTGATATCGGTTGTGCTGATTACAGAAAGTCGGTGCAGCGTGAAAAATTAAAACGGTAACGGCAAACAAAAATAGTTTCTTTGAGCAAATTTGCACACAGATGTTATCGACGCAAACTTCGACCTCCAGGGATCGGGAACCCTCTGAGCAGTTAAAGCTGGTCAGACGTTATTCAAATACTGACAGCTATAAATTTGTATATTATCCATGTATTGTTATCATGCCAACCCTAAAAATGTTAGACTTTACAACACTTAACTGTTTCATCAGAATCAGTGTAGCAGATGGTGAAGAAAAACAAAACATGGCCTCAGAGAAACAAGCGATTACCCCAATGGTGAATCTTTTTTGTTTACTCGTGAGCCGTTAGGACTAAGCATGCAGGTTTGCTGCTATTTAATTGGTACAAAGGGGAATATTGCTTGCCTTGACTTTTTGATTTTAAAGACCTTGACACAGAGCGCTGTAAATTAGTAAGACTTCTCCAAACATAAACCCTTCTAGCAGCTCTTCCTAGAGAAGTTGGCAACACATAAACCACAGAGATGTGGGATTGTGTTTGTCAAACTCAACTTGTTGATTCTCCATTGGCCACATTCTTCTGTCTGACGAACAGCTCTCGTCTGATGTTTCTCTCTGCTCCTGTAGGAGTTGATGACCAAGCTGATAACTGAGACTCCAGACCATCCAATCCCATTTCTTATTGATCACCTGCAGACCAAGCAAGACAGCCCGGGCAAACTGCACAGAGCTTTCTCTGGATCAGCAGCTCTGTGGGCACAGAGTTCCCCAGGTTGGTAAAAACACACACACTCACACACTGACACTCACACATTACCTATTCTGTGTTACCTTACCTTGAAAGTATGAACTTGCGTGTGGGAAAAGTAACTGACTGGATTGTGATGTAGCTGCATGCTGGAAAACCAATGGGATTGGCTTGCTCCTCTGCTCAGTCACAGTGCTAACCAGTGTTAGCAACACACAAAAAAAAGTGCAACTTTTCAGAATTTAACAATTGTAGAAACATGTCTCCTAATAAACATTGTACAGCCCTCAAAATACCTGTGTTAGATTTTAATGTTGGGCTAATGAGAAACTAACTTTAAAAACCTCCTGATGATGAAATTTTGGCTGAAGTCAGATGTTCTGGTTGATTTTGTTCTTAAAACTGAATGAAAAGTATTTCTTTGGAAATGTTTCCTGAGATTTTTCTTTGAAATCATGTTAAATTTAGGACATATCTTAGCAAAAGTGGTTTAAACATTTATCGCTTTCATCTTAATGAGGACTCTTGCCACCACCACCATGTTGTGTTTATGCTCATGCACAGATTTAGTTTTTCCACATTACTTTATTTAGAGATGTCAGAGTGAAGGGGCCTGAATGCAGCTTCACACACCACATTATTTTTGATCTCTTTTTCTGAACTCTTTCCTCCCACTTTCATGAAAATACATTGATGTGTGTAGATGTAGCATGAGGAAATCTGAAAGGGCATTTTCCAGATCAGTATACATTTACATCCAAAATATCCAGGAAGCTTTCCACTGCACAATATGTACAGATCCAAATTTTTCTCAAGACATGCTGTCCCTTTCTGTCCCCACAGAAAACAAAAACACTCGAAGAGAATACAGCAACTTTGAGAAGCCATGGCAGATTACTCCAAAGAAACCAAAAAAGTCAAAGAGTGACCTGGCTGTGTCGAGCATCTCTCCACCGTCACCAGAATCCAAATCTTGTGAGTTTAACTGCAGTCATCTTTAAGAGTTTACCTTTGTGACTGTTCAGTTACGATCGATTGTTCCGACTTGCTCGCTGTGCTTCAGATCATGAAGTTGCGCAATTTTAAAACATGTTGTATCACTTGTTTCCCCAATTACATGCTCCGTAGACTTTCATCTTCATTTTAATTTTAGATAATTATGTCTAATTACAGTTAGTCACAGTGTCCTCCTTCCAGCCTCCTGGAGCCCTGCGGATGAGTTCATTATAAAGTGCCTCCTCGTTCATTTTCTCCCCTCCCTTCCGCTACGCACTGAAGTGAATTATTCACAAGCTCCTAACATACTCGCAGAATAAGATGTAGAAACTTGGGTACTTTCTCTTTTTTTTTTTTTTTTTTTTTTTTTTTTTTTTTTTTTTACTTCCTAGCAAGTTTGGGAATAAATGACCATAACTGTGACATTTGAATGAAGCATGAGGCTGGAGGCAGTAAGGGCGGGTCAAACGGGAGAGGCAGCAGAGCCACAGACTGCCTCAATAATTTAACACCGTGCTCCGTCACTGCCAGACCAAGTCTATTTTAGGCTGTGGTCGGAGGAAACGAATGTGGAGATGAGCGGAGAGTGTGCAGTCAGCAAATTGAAAATAAAGGAAGCCAATAAAGATTCTTTTGTAGGTGTTGTGCATCGCAAGCATGCTCAGTATGAACAATATTAAAGCTACAAGTTGGAGACATTAAATATGCAGGAATAGGAGCCTGAGCGCACGGAGATTATGAAAAATGTTTATATCAAAATAGGGTTGATTTCAGTGTTTTCCGGGCCTTGATGCACGTTTTAAAAACAAAATAAGAGTATTGGAAATGGTTGTGTTGTCAGACTTTATTCTCAGGTCCATTTTCTAAATTCTGATTCCTTCTTTACACTTGCCTGTCCTACCGCCCACACATGGGCAAGAATCAAGTCAAAACTTCTTGCAGGCCTAAACAAAAAAAAGTCAATCAATTCTTCTTTCTAATTTTTTACCTGCTCAACAATAAACTAAACATGTAATATTTTAACTTAGAAAAGTGGTTGTGGGCTGTGTAAAATATTGTAGATCAAAAATGTAAAACGGGTTTTGTATATTTGTTTCATTAAAAGAAAGAAACGCAGTTTGCAAATTCCTTCTAGCAGTTTTTTTTACTCAGGATTGACAGCTGGACTAGGTAGGGTAAGTCTTTCTTGTAAATGCTGTTTTTAGTCAAAATTAATTGAAACTAAACTGTTGCACCAAGTCCACTGTTGAGTAAAAGTCACTCGATAAATACAGTCTTATTAACTATGAAATTAAATAGGAAGTGAAAAATGTGGGTATTGCACCGATTCTTTGTTTTGTACATAACATTTTACTGTAATATGATTTTATTTTGTTGGTTTAAAAAAAAAAACAACCTTTTTCCCAGATGATAGAAAAAATACTCTCCATCTGCATCAGCCTCTTGTGCTTCGAGGCCAAATTTGAATTATTTATAAATTGTGGTTTATGGCCACTCAAAATCAGTCCAGGAGTTGCAAATGGCTCCCAGGCCACATTTTGGACACCTCTGCTTCATGGGTTATTACTTTCCACCTTATTTCCTGTCTTTACGTGCTGGTGTCACTACTTCCTGTCTCGTGTCCTTTCTTTTCCTCCTCGTATTCTTCCTCGCTGCCTTGATTCTGTCCTTCCTTCATTGCTTTCCTCCACTGTGCACTTACTCCCTTCCTATCTTTCCTTCATTTCTCTCTTCCTGTCCTCTAGATGTAGCCACCTTTAATTAATCATGATCTCTTTAAATTCCAAAGTGAAGAACTGAGGGCCTGAAAGTTTAGTGTGGAAAAAAAAAAAAATCTATAAATTTAGCCTGAGAACTGTAGGAACCCCAGGGAGAGATCGGCCCAGTAGGGCGATAAAGAGAAGCAAAACTACACTGCAGCAACACCAAATGCCTCATGTGGGTTTATGCCTCGCATGCTCGCTTCTCTGATGTAAGCTATTAAGAGTCAGCGCAACCCTTTGTTTCTGCAGTATGACACAGAGCCGAGCACAGAACAGAACAGCCCATTTTTTTTCTCAAAGCTAATGAAATATTTTTTTTTCTTTTTCCCCCTCCAGCCTGGATTTGCCAGAAGCATTTGCTCTGTGCTTACAGTTATTTTAACACCAAGCAGCTTAGTCAGGGTAAACAAGAGCAGAGGACAACAGACTGTTGCAGCTCTGCTATCAGATATACACTATGGACTAAATTTGTGCTTGCAGGCTGTTGCTTACTTTGTGCAGGTTTTTATTTACACATTTATTATACTCCTTCTAATGTGCTTCAGAGGTTTTATGAGCCATTTGCCTTTTTGATGTTTTTTTTTTTTTTTTTTTAAAAATATTTTCTCAAACAAAACTGTGTGAGCACAAGAATGTTGAATCTGGAGGATCCGTGAAAGACTGTCGCTCTTTCCCTTTCATTATTATTGTTTGTATTAAGTGATTTATAAATGACCCGTCGTTTAGAAGCAGCTCGTGCAGGATCTCATTGCGGTATGTGGATCATTTCCTGAGTTGTTATGTGAATCAAAGACAGTAACAGCATCTGTCACCTGGCCTCAAACCAGAATGATCAGTCCCTCTGGAATGACTTTTCTGCCAGTGCTCCATTTCACATCATCTTGCTGTCACAGTAAGAGAACTGGTTTTACAGTTTCTTGCCCTGAAGACATCATGCCCAGTTTGAAGAAAGATGGTGGCAGCATCATGTTGTTTGGATGTGTGTGTGTGTTTGTTTTTGTTTTTTTTGAGCAGGAAATATTCTAACAATTGATGTGAAGCTGAACAGAGCTATAAAAGCAATTTAATTTTGGAGGAACTTCTGCATGTATATTACCCTCAACCAACCATGACCACCTTGAAACCTGGAGGTGGCAGCATCATGCTGTGGGGATGCTTTCGTTCAACAGGAACTGAGAGGTGGGGCAGAACTGATGAGAAGTAAAAGTAGTTCCACGATATTATTGACAGAGGGGCTAAATTCAAATGCAATGAAATGGCAATAAAATATAGTGAAGCTAGTGGTCCTACTATAGCAAACTGTGTAACATTTAAAGCTGAATACTCTAGCAAGGCATTTAGTTTGAGGGCTTTTATCTTCGAGGGCAAAACAACAGTTTTCTTTCCTGCAGGCAGCCATTCTGTCTGTCTTTCTGTTTGTGATCTCCAGTGCCGCGATCAGTGGAGTGCCCGTCCTGGGACTGGAGGGAGAGCCGGGACTTTGATGAGCTCAGCCACATCTTGCAGGAGAGCAAAAAGCTTGGCAAAGCCCTGGAGAGCCTGTCACGAAGTGAGTGACTGCACATCAGCAGACTGCATGCGTGTGTCGTGCCCGGCTGACTCTTATACTTCTATATGCACAGTTCTGGGTGAAAGTTTCTGAATTTTTTTTTTTTTTTACATATTTATGCATGAATATAAGAGATGATGTATATATTCAAGGGTTTTTACATTTTTGCAGTTTTGGAGTGTAAATTTAAAATTTTAGGCAAAAGTAGACTAATCTGGGTTACCATAAAATAGACTGTATAGTATAACAATAATAATAAAAAAAGAATGTTTTAGATATTTGCTCCTAAAGTAATAGTGCTGTATCGTAAACATACAATATAATATCAGCTGAACCACTTGCTTGTGAAATAATGGGTCATTTAAACAGGTGAACTTTCCGCTGCACTTTGCATCTGTATCTACTGTTTATTACTTGCAAAATAATAATAAAAGCTGTTGGTACAGCTTTTTTTATTTTTCATGGTAAGGTTTCAGAAGTGTTCCTTTGAGATCTTGATCCATACTGTCATGACAGCATCATACAGGAGCTGCAGATTAATGACCGACACCTGTTGCAGCTGAATATTGTTATTGAAATCAGGACTATTTGGACCACACTGTGCTTTTTTGTTTTTATGTGCTAAAGTCGAGTTTTAATTTTTTAGATTTTTTTTTTTTGTACTTGTTTTTTTTCTTTTTTGTGAATAATAGCCTACTTTTCCTTTTCTCAGCTGATGGGAGTTTTACCCAGTGTGGTTTTCTGCTGTAGCCCATTGGTTTCAAGATTTATTGTTGTGTTCAGTGTTAGTATTCTGCATAACTTTCTTCTAACCTTTCTATCATTTTGAACCAATATGCCTGTTCTCGTCTGACATCTGATATCAATAATGCATTTTCATGCACTCAACTGCTGCTCACTGGATCTTTTTTTTTCCCCTTTTTAATTTAACTCAACTTTTTGAAAAAAAAAAGTTTCATCTTATCTAATTCAGTATTTATTATTTGGTGGTGATTTCTAATTCATAATCTTTTAAAATTAGATTATGATATAAAAATTATAATCTAATTGGAGAACATGGCATTCATGTAAGTCAGGAAATGACTACAGTTGGCGCAATTATTGAAAAATGTCTGAAACAGCTGGAACTGTGACAAACAAGGCTGAATAGGGTAAAAAGTAAACTTCAATGCATATTAAAGAACTGCAGCACAAGACGGCATCATGGGGTAATTTTTTTTTTGTCTTTTCTTTGTTTTCAAATAAACCACAATTTATTGTAAATCCATGGGGGAAAAAAAACTAAATGACTGAAGCAGATGATCTAAAAAACTCTTTCGAAGAAAAACCAGATTTTAAACTGCTTTTTTTGCTTCCCTGTGGTGTTAAATTCTGCTGCTATTTTCTTTGCAGGCATTGCCATCTCAGATGAGCTTGACCAGGTAAGCAGATATTAAACGGCTAAATATTGCTAGAATGCATGTCACGATATTAAATTAAAAAGATTATGTATCATAATAGAATACCAGAGTTCTTTTTTTTTGCTTGATGAATAGTTGAGCCCAACATTATTCATTACCCTGTAGACCTGGATATAAATTGATCTTTTAATTTTTACCCTCAGGTTTCTTCTGACTGGAAGCCATATTAATATTTTGGAGTGACCCAACCGCAGTACTGACTCGAGTCTAATAGAAAGTTTGCATAGGCTGCTAAAAATTAGGGTGATGGGCAAGGAGGTCTTGCAACCTCACAGACTTTGAGCTCTCCATTAAAGATAGATCGTCGGAAACATTCAGAAGGCTGGTCACCATTTGACGAAAGATTCTTGATTGCTGAAATGACTATTTCCATTATTTACCAATGGAAATAATATGGACATGCCACTTATTAGTATAAGGAAAACAGATGAATAATAGTTTTTCAACACCAGTACTCCTTTTCCATGGTCTTTGATTGTCTCCTATGAGACGCCTGTCTCATCATAGACGAACTTCTTGCTTGAATGAAAATCGTTTGGGAAATCTAAATCTGCCAGGGCTATGAATCCTTTTGGGCTTTACTGTATATGAGAGTAACATCCCAGTAAGCATGTCCTACATTACTGTCTGCCGCTTTGCTGTGCTTCTCACTCAGAAACTTTGTTCCCCAAGTCCTGCCTTTGTCCAATTCTCTCCCAACACAATAGTGCAGCGGCAGCCGCCCAGGCTGGAGCGGCTCCATCTGGAAGCGATGGCTTGTGATGGAAAAACACAGCATGTTCCGACTAGCACATTTTGTTAAATGGGACACTGCATTTGCAGCATATTTTTGAAGGGATTACATAGAAAAATGCAGTGAAGAAGCAGAGGTGGTTTCCCCTTTATATCGAGCTAAATGTTTCTGGCCGTCTTTGGGACAGAAATCTGGCAAGTGGGATGCGTTTTTTGGGGGGTTTTTTTAAACCGAATTGTTGTTGAGTTTCCAGCAGCTCTGTTCCTGTCTGTGGCCGTTTCAGCATTTTCTGGGGTACAACGCAGTTCAGCGTCCCCGGGTGGTGGGCGAGTGGGTCGGTCGCGAGGACACAGACGCGGACCCGCTGGCTGCCGAGATGCTGCACCCTCCCTTCCCCCGAGCTAAAACCGAAGTGTGCTGGAGCGGAGAGAACAGCCCTGTTCGAAGGTTGGTGACCCGATCTGTGTGGAGGGAAGAAGAAGCTGAAAACTTTATAAAGTTCAGTGAGCTGATGGTTATTTAAACATGAGGAGGTAGTCTTATCATTGTGCCAGCCTGAGGAATGCCCATCTGAACGGCTCTGATAATCCCATTTCAAAGGCCCGCTCCAACATGCTTGCCATGATACTGCCTCAACCCAATTTCACATTAAAGCTAACCTCATTTCTCTGCCCTCAACGGCATTGGAATTTGTGTCTTGTATTTTGCAAGTGTCCTCCACTGCACAAGATATCTGTATCCTGCATCGAGCTTTCCGAAAACTGACTTTTTAGTTTTATTTATATAGGGACCGTTTAGGTTCAGTATTTACTCTCTCACTGTTCAGTCTTGTTTTTTCTTTCTCTCACTCTCGCATGCTTCAGGTCATTAAACATGATCAAATTTCAATATCAGATGAACAAAGCCTGAGTTGTGACAGAAAGCACTTTGGAGGTGATGATGTTTTTTCCTTATAAAATTAAGTCATTAAGAATAAGTCTAGCCATTTAAGGCTAGACTTTGATTAGGCTTTTTTTTTTTTTTTTTTTAAATCTTAACCATTCCGAAATGAACTCGGTGATGTGCTTTTAAATAACAATTCTGCAGCCCTACCCCGTTTGCAGAATTGGAAGTTTTTCAGCTTCAGATCAGAAACTAATTGCTGGATATTTTCTTTCAGGATTTTCAGGTAGCGAGCAGAATTCATGATTTTATTAGTTACTGAAAGTCACCCACATCCTGAAGTGCAAAGCTCTTATGAGTTTATGGAATACTTTTCTCAAAGGCCACATAAACATTTGCACCTTTTTAAAAATTTTATTTAAAAAAATAATTAAAACACACACATTAAGATGTGTTTTTTTGTTTTCCTTTTTAGAAACATGAAATGTTAAAACATTAACATTAAGTGATGTCAATAATACTTTAGATCTTTTTGGTTCTTTGATGCGTATCTCCACTGGTCATTCTCTGTTTATGGATGAATCTATGAGAAGACGGATAAAGAGCCAGAAGTATTTTCTATGGAAGAGAAATAACATGTTTTCTTTTTCTCTTTCTTACTTTATGTCATTATACTTGCAAACTATTCAGGCTAAAAATATCAACTTTCCCCTATAGGAATGAATGAATATCTCCATTTTTGTGAGCCTGCTTTTGTTTCCCTCTTTTCTACTTTAAACAAGGCCCAATGTGAACCTCAAATGGCACAAAAAGTCAATTTATTAATTTATATTATATTTCATTACGTTGGTCATCATTCAAATAGGTTTGTGGGAAACAAAGGCTCAGTAATAGTTCTGATGGCATGGTGGCTGGCGTTCAGGAGAGGCACTCAAGAGTGAGTCTTAATTTGGATCCGAGTATTTTTGCATGAGTCAATTTGCACTGTGTGTGTCATATGACTGGTATGACTAATTAAAACAGGGAAAAATATAAAACCGCACATCATGCACAGGCTTCGGCTGACACAGACACGGGTTATCCCATTACGACACTGTATGGGTGGATTGTACGGGGAAATCGCTTGGTTTAACTGGGAAATGGAAGAGTGTGTGGGCTCACTTTGAGACCCGTGGAAAACCAGCGCTGCCATATCCTGAAAATGCCAGCTGAGCCTAATCACATTTCTTTAATGCCTCTAACCTTTTATTGTAGCTCAACTATCAGTGCTGTTTATGATAGAACCTCACATCCTGGGGCTAAGGACTCTCAGCCCAGCACATCTTAGGAGTTTCCCTGCTGACACACACCTTATTTACTTGAGTGAGTGATTAACGGGTTTCGGCCCTTGTTGGCATGCCAAGAAGGTAATGCAAGGATTTGAATTAGGTGTTCTGGAGCAAAGGCGCTCAGAACTTTGGGCCCTGAGGGCTAGGAATGAGAACCACTCTGATAGCAGGCAACACTGCCAACTCAGCAAAACCACTGATGAAGATTTAAGATGTATTTAGATGATTAGCTTAAATTATATTTTCTCATTTAACATGTAACGGCAACACACATTGTACTTGGTTGTCTTCTTTAAATGTATTTATACTTCAAAGTTGCAAGAACAGATAACCTTGTTTTCAAGCGTCATGTTGTAACCAGAGTTTGAAACCATTAGAGCTCAGCTTCTGCAATTTGAAAAAAGACCAGGAGAAAGTATTTAACTGCACACACAAATAAGCTGAAATAATAAAGTGCTGATCGCTTATATTGGCCTATTTTCCTGCATGCTTTTTGTCTCCAGCGGTAATTCTCTTTGTCCCTGTGTTCAAGCAGATGAAACATCTGTGGTTAATGACTTGTACGGTATCAAGCTAAACCAATTTAATTAGCACAACTACCACACAGCGAGTATGACAAAGTACAGCATCAGTCATCTTTTGACCCCTTTTTATTAGCTGTAAATAGAAGTCATTAAATGAAGATTAGGATCTAATGAATACTCTTGCAGGGCTATGATCCACAACCCTCATCCAGATGGATATAGAAATACATTTTCCCAGTGTAGAGCAGAAGCTTGCCCTACAGAGAGTTTATTGTAAACGAAGACTGATTTGGGTTAGTCGGCGATAACTAAATTTTAAATGAGAAGTAGCAAAATTATTTTAAGTAAAATTGGTGGGGAAAAAAAAAATGTAAATCCTTTTATTTGTTGTGCTGTAGTGAAAGGAAACACAGAGGAAGATGCATTCTGTGGGTGCATTTCCAGAGCTGCAGCCTCTCAGGATGACGAATGTTAGACATGGATTAAAAATGAACCAGGAATGAGAAATGAAGACGTATAGAATAAATATTAAAACAATAGTATACTATTATGAATGGGCTACCCGGATCTAGTGTAAGGACATTAGAACTGGTTTATGTGCTCTACTTTCTTAGTTTTAGTCTGACCTGTACAGAGACTGTTGCAGTAATTAATTTAACCAAAGAACGAATGATATTCGTTGCAATTTTGTCTTCTGGCTTCTTTTAATGCTCATTCCAAATCACACAATATTGGAGGCGCCACTGGTTTTCTGGTGCTGACTAAACGGTACAGCGTTACGCATTCAGCATAAAAACTTCAGCTTGACTTCCTGTTTGAAAGTTTTGTTTCTTAGTTATCAGTGCCTGCGCCACAAATCATCTCATCTTATCTTCTCTCCGCGAGCCATTTATAAGAAGGTGCAATCCACCTTTGTGATACCTGAATTTATTTTATGTCTACTAAGCAAAGACTGCAGTCGTATAAATCTGAACCCAATCGAGGCAAAAGCAACATTTTGTTTTTTATTGGGAATGCTGACTTGGCAGAGCCATACACCCGATGGATTACAGATGCAGAGGATTATGCTGACAGAACTTTCTAGCACCACAAAAACAACCAATTCAACTTCTAAATATTTTTCTAGAAATCATGTTATTTTGGTGTAATTCTAAGGCTATTTGCTCTTTTTTTTTTCTGCCCCTAGCTTGAAGATGGAAACAAAAAGCAAAGGGCTAAAGGAGCAGCAGCAACATCACAAGAAGCTCTTGGCAGCCATGTTGTCCCAGGACTCCTTTGATTCGGTCAACAGTCCCGCCTCCTCTGTCGTAGAGGAAGAGATTGAGGACGAAGACGATGCCATGGAACTTCTGGGTAATGTCACAGCAATGCGCTACTTTCCAAACCGCAACAGATTTAAACTGATTTGTCGGCAAAATGTTTTCTGGTTCAAGCTGAATCTTAAATGAGACTCAAACATAGCCATTAACCACAATCTGTGAAGATTTCTGGTTCTTATGGTTTCAGTTGTTTTGCTCCGTTATCTCAATTTCTTTTCTTTTTTTTAAACTTATTTTGGATTAGTTGTAGCGCTATTTAGCTTATCCCTGTGTTCGTCTGTTTATTTTCCTCAGCTGCATTAAGTTCCCAGTGATTGTTCTACTTCTTCGTGATAAAACCCACTTGTTCCCTGTCCAACTAATCACACTCCTCTATATATATATATATATATA
>NW_006800003.1:1249555-1296125 GCF_000485575.1 Poecilia formosa
CATACATCTTAAATTTGAGTGAATGTCCAAACAGTTTGAAATCCATTAGTTTACATTATTCATTTACTATTTATTTAATATTTAATTTAATTTAATTTAATAAAAACTGCTTCGACACTGCCGCAGAAGCCAGTATCTACACCCAATCAGTTCCAAGGAAAATAAAGGCTAGATTTGCTGCTTTGCAAAAGGTAGCCAACAGCATGTCGAGTAGCATTACGTCAAGGCATTTCACCTGTGCAAGCTGCACTGTAAAATATTTAGATGTGATCTAAAACCAGTCTGTGAATACTCAGATTGTTGACAAAGAATTCTGAGTCATGTTAAAAAAAAAAAAAAATCTGCTAATAGGTGAATTTGCAAATACTGGACATCAAATAGGTAGGGTTCCACACCAAGATATTGAAAACAAAGTCTTTTCAACAAATAAGACCAAAGTAGAGTTGTTGTGGCATAATGCTTCTCATACCGACTTTTTAATAAAGTGGTGGAAGGATGATGGTTGGGGCTTGTTGGACAGTATACCAAATATTTTAGGGACAATTGTGAGGGCATCTGATGGGCTGAGGTTGGGCCAGAGGCGGGTCACAAAACGGAACCAAATCTAGAATAGGATCTAACAAATCTAGAAGAGTTTTGCAGAAATGCATGCCTGCATGCTAGAAAATTAGTGAACAAGGCAACAATATGCATAGGTGACATTTACATGCTGTCAAATGGTGTCTGGTGGCAAGTTATCCTACTAGACATGACAACTAGAGAATCACTCTTTTTGATATACCTCATATATTCCTGCCATCAACCCGACTGGTGATTGATGGAAAGAGCATCTGACATTAAAACCTTGTTTCTCTCTGGTTCAATGAAAGGTGCTTGTCATTCTGTTTGTGCAGCGCATGAATCTAATGCCTGATAACAAACTGTATCTAGTGCTTGAAATACTTAATGAGCTGAAGCTCAGATTATTATTATTATTTTTTTGTTCAATCTGAATCAGCAGGGGTGAATCTCTTAATTAAAAAAAAAAGAGCATACATATGCACGAAAGCAGCAGGTGGCAAAAAGATCAGTTTAAAGCGTAACTAATAGCCTGTCGTTGCTCACTGGGGAAATTCGGCGTTTATGCAGACTGTCACCACGGTTAGCAGAGAAATGGCTGACATACAGAGCTACTTTGAGGAACGCCAACCACCAGCGCACTCTCTCTGTGTCTAACATGTGCTCCAATTATACTGCCTCAGTGCCTATCAAACAGTCTGAGTTATTGTTAAATAGCAAAACACAATCTACGTATGCCTTTGGTTCCTGTACTTTGGTCATAGGTTTTCTTGCTTGTTAGTTTGCCAGACGTTTGCATTCTTTTGATGTGACACAAAACGCATGAAGGTTGTACAGAGAGGGATTTACAGAAAAAATGTACACTGTTAATATGCGGTTTGTTTAAATTGAGATGCTAGATTATTATTTTTTTTTCTATAAAAGCAGAATTTAAACAATTGCCGACTTTAATAATCAGCCTTTGCAGACAGGATGATTATCTGTACACATTTTACAGCACCTTGAAAAATGTTTCATACCCCTCAACTATTTCACGTTTACCATGTTTCGGCTTGTGGATGGTGTGTTCAAGATGATGTGTAGTGTTGATGTCTCATCACACATACAGGTACATCTCAAATAATTGGTGTTAAAAAGTGGATTTTTCTTTTTGTCACTTGTTTTAGGAAACAAAGCAAGTTTATTACACATAGTGAAACATTTCAAGCCTTTTTTTTGTAATTTGGGTGATTAAAATTACTCGCAGATAATAAAAACCTAAAAACACTTTTCAATTCTATTTAAATTTTTGAGGTGTACCTCTAGGATTTTTATATTTTGACCAAAAAGTAAATAATTGGGTCCCATCTGTCCAGAGTGTCTTCTTCTTCTTCTTGTAATTGGGTAACTGGGTAATTCTTTCTCTTATAGCTTTCAGTGAAGGAACCCTTCACAGGTCAGAGCACCAAGGTCTCATCTGTATATACATTCAAAGCCCAGGACAGCAGTACATCGCAGTGATAGATACAACCATAAAACGAGATGTTGGTGGTCTGCGATAGCCCGTGGTGATCATAACTCTTGTTCTCAGCCATATTCTCTCATGTCTTTTACGCTACTGTCCAGGGTTGTAATTCAGATGAAACAATGTAGCAAGGTCAATTGTGATCCTCTGTCAAGGCCTGGTCATGGATTCTGTCTTCTGTGTTTACCGCCTCTGAGTCTGCAGAACGCATCGTCGCAGATCTTGCAAACGCATGTCGGTTTAAAAACAAGAGAGTAACCCAGCAGGCTGGGATTATAAGATGGTAATTTAACAAATGGATTTTAGTGTGCGCTACAGCTGGTAAACACAAAGAACAATGTAGTATTCAGCAACTTGTTCAAGAAGTTTTCAACATGTAACCTTGGAGTGTTTTCCAGTTGTTAGAAGCTCAAGCGTTGACGGGATGTGAGCTTTTTATATTAACCTTTATAAGTGGATTGTTTTCCTTCTGCTGTCAGCAGGCAGGTTAAAACATTTACTCGACTTCTCAAAGCTAGTGTGGTCCAAATATAGCGCCCTGCAGTCACTCGGACCTCTACTTAACTTGTTTAACCTCCTGACTACCAGTAGTTCATTTTTGTCCTCTGTAGAGTTCATTTCTAAACTTGAATATCTCCCACCCCTTTGCATTCTTCTGAATTAATTCCTTTTGGTATCTGGAGAGGACATTTAGGACTTTTCAATGATACCTCATGTGAAGGGGTGGGACTTTTGTACGTACCTTTTTCTAATTCATAAAAATGGCATTCATCAGTAATAACACATTTTATGGGAAGAGACAAAGTAAGTGCATAAAACCTTTTATTACCTTACAAAGACTGTGGGATTTAAAAAAAAAAAAAGGTGATTGGACAATATTTTTTTTTCCTGGTAGTCAGCTCCTTTAAAAAAAAAAAATCATCGTTGTTTTCTTCACAGTACTCTCGCACTGAAACAACTTCAGTGGTTTTCTAACCAGGGGCTTTTTCCCTTCTTTTAAAATATCTCACAGTCCTGGGTGAAAAAATAAAAATAAACCTGTTTTTTTACGGTTTCAGATGTACTCATCTTTCCGGCCGAAGATACAATCATTAGGCAGCCACTTTCTTATTGCCGTTTCATTATTCATGACGATTAATGCCAATGCTAATAGTTCTAGCTTCATTTTGTAAAATAATAAAATTGAAAGGTTTGGCATTTGCTTTATACACTTCTTTAACTTTTTTTTTTTCTTTTTTCTATGATTTAAGTAAATAATTCTTATTCCGATATTTTTTTTTCCCTCCAGGGTGCTTTGACTCCCACCAGAGGCCAACACATACATGTTGGGCATATTTTGCTGCTGGGGTGAAAATTGGTATAAATAATTGCAAATAAATCTGTTTTTTCCCAGTGATTGATGGCTGAATGGAGGTCCTCTGATGAACACATTTTTCGTCCAGAACCAAAATTGGTTGGAGGCTTTAAACTTTTGCTTAGACTGACATCTAGTGGCGGAAATATTCCATCACAGTTTCTGATAGTTGAGTTGATTTTACCATTGCATCTGTTGATTCGATTAGAAATTTTCCAGCGAAATTAATCTGCTCTTTTTGTTATGTTTTTATAAATAAAACACATCCATAAACTCAAATGTTCTGTATAGTGCTTCTGTGTTCTACAGCTAATTAGCACAGCATTTAACTGAAATGGCATTGATCTAGCTACTGCTGCACACGCAGAGATCAGAGGAACAAGAGCAGTCATAATGGTAAGAAAAAAATTAAATATTTCTAGGTTGTGGTTGCGATCAGTCGGGGCTTTCTGAGAAGGAAATTCAGAGCCACAATGAGCAGCAAATGCACTTTCAGATGGCCACTAGATGGCAGAAAAGTCCCACTTGTTGAGCCTAGAGAGACGTAGACACACCCAGAGATTATACATTGTTTAATAAAATAAAAAAAAAAGGTTTCAAAAGAAATAATCACTATTTCCGTGTCTTAAGTGTTTTCCATACTGGGTGTGTTTTTTTCCCCCTTAATCTCTAGATTTAGATTTATGGGATAATAAGATTCTCTTGAAATGGTTGCACAGCTAAGCTTGCCAAAGTTTTCTCACTTTATTACACCTCTAAAAGTAAAGGCATGATTTGCTTTGTTCAGATTTTTCCAAGGAGAAAAATAATTGGAGCTCTTATTGATACTCCAGTTTCCCTCAGGTACCACTTCTTCTTTTTCGTTAAGTCTGCATTTAGCATTAACCGCAGTCGAAGCTATACTGGAAATTAATATGGCTCACATGTTCTTGTAGAAACACTGGATAATGACAAGATTCTAGCTTTTTCAGGGTGGCCATGAGACCCCAGTTATAAACTTATCTTCTGGAAGTTGGGGTTGTGGGAAGAAACACCCAGATTTTGGCCTTGGAGCGAGGTTTTTAATGGAAAAGTCAATGTCAATGAGTTTGCCGGCTCCCTGCTGGAAAGTTACTGTAGGACTCACTCCACCTCGTCAAGATCCTCAAAATCTACATTGGTAAATATTAGTTTTAATACATTCTTGGAGGCATTATCCACCAACGCAAGACCTGCAGAGAATGTTGAGCTTTTGTCCGCGTCTAGCCTCTCTACTTTAAGTACAATCACGTGGTGAAGGATTTTAAAGAACTGATCTCATGTATCGCTCTCATTGTTCCAGAGAGGAGCAGAGCTCAAACAACATTATGTGACAGCCATCAGACCTCCCTGCGTGAGCCGGCCCGACCTCTGTCAGTGTGTTAACTCACTCTGGCATAAATCCTGAAACGCGAGTAGACGCTGTAAGAGCAGCACCGAAGATTTGATGGAGACAAGATGAGGGCGAGATAAAGCTGCCGTCTGATCTTTGATACGCACAGCGAGTGACACGGTGACTAACGGATGAGTTACGTTACCTGTGTGTAGCCCTTTTGTTAAGTGTGTTATATCGCTCCCCGATCAAGTGCTGCCTGCAGTGCAGTGCAATTTAATAGCGGAGTCCTTGCGTTGAAAAGGGAAAGTGAGCGTCTTCTCTTTCCTCTGCGATCTTTACTTTACCCCGCTGAATATTTAACTGAAAGGTGATCCATGTTACATCATTGGTCACGTTGCTTCAGAGTGCGATTTTTCTAATTGGACATAAAGCTTCTGAAAACCTGATGAGTTACTTTAAAGTACACTACCTTGGTAAAGTACTTGCAGCTAGAGAGTAGGACATCCCATGACTCAATAACTGCTTCTCGCCATTTTTCCCATAGAGAGCGGGTTTAGTTTTCCTGTTGACAAATTCTTCCACCTGAGCTGTGTGTTTGTGCAGCTCCTCAGTTATTTACCTTCTGCTTCTTTGCTCTGATTATTGCTCTCCTTACCCACTTTTAGTATAGATTAGGGGACCACTACTTATTGCTCCGTAGCTATGAGTCATAATGCGGAGTTGTTGCAGTTTGACTTTGACAAACTGCAGGCAAAGTCGGAGGCAGAGACGCATTCAAGAGATTTAATGAAACAAATGCAAAAATTTACAGATGGCTATGGAAGGAAAACTGGCAGGAAACCATGGGCAGAAAAACCCGAGAACACAACAGGCGATGGCAGGACGACTGGAACAAAACAGGCAAAACCAGCAGTGTGAAGCTTAAATGCTGGAAAGCTTGATTTGTCGACAGGTGGCTGATTGGTAAACAGGGTTCAGCTATGAGGAGACTAGACAGGAAGGCTGAGAGAAAGAGGCTAATTAACATGAAAGGACCTCAGGGAGAAATAACCAAGGGGAAAAACCTCTGATCTAATGGAAAAGCAAGAACTATTAAACTAGGCACAGTGATTGACTTAATAAGGAAGAATTAAGTCATAAACAAGGAAATCATCAGAAGTGGAAACGCAGAAACGAACCCTACCAACTTCAGATCATGACGGCGTGTCACTCTTTGTGCATCCCTACACTGAAACCAAAATAAAATAACATTGCCATGACTGCATCGTAAAGATGTATTGGCTTTAAAACCCAAAGAGTATCAGAATTTAAATTCTAGTTCTGTTTTATAGATGTTTAAAGTTGATACAGTCAGTACTTTTAAAAGAGCATAACTTTTTGTGTGGGGTCACTGAGTTTGTGTGACGCTGGACAAAATGTGTTTAGTATAATGGCTATAAAAGTTGCAGAAGCCTGCTTTAGATAAATGACCGTGGGTTAAGTTCTCCCATTCTTCTTCCATTTTCTGACTGTGATGGATTGAGCAGTGCTCTGTAACCTGTTCCAAGCTTGGAATGCTGTTTTATCATCTTCTCCACATCTTTCTTCCTGATTTATAACCATATTACACATGACTACTTACAAATTGGATTATTTTTGAAGGCAGCTGACGGTTTTATTTAGCCGGTAAAACGGATTCTGAACGTCACAGATTTTTATTTGTACGTTTTTCTTCCTTTGTAACAATTATTCCCTCCTTCTTGCCGTTGTATTAAGTTAAATCCCTATGGAGTACACTGATGTTTTTGATGGAACTGTGAAGATGTTCAAGCCATGTAGACACACGCCAGCGTATTTATTTTGATTTAAAATATTGTAGCGTAATAAATTGTAAGTTTTACATTAAATCTGAACCCGCTTTATACACAGTTGTTAAGACGACTGCTAGTTGTTGCTGTTGTGGATAATTAACTTCACCTACATTTAAAATATGTCTTTGTGTTCACGCTCAGCTGCAGATGAGAGAGGGCTGTTTTTTTATTTTTTATTTTTTTTTACACCGCACGTACATTCCCTCGCCTCCACCGCCTTCTTCATCGTTGCCCAAACAACATAAAACACAGCATTTACCGTGGAAACGGTGTAAACCGACACAAACAAAACATCACCTTCATGACGCATTGAGGGGAAGAGAGGAGGTGTATCGAAGCAGACAGATGCAGTGCTATATTTCAGGGGTGAAAGCTGCTTTAAATCTAAATCTGTCGCTTGAGGTGCCTGCAGGAAAGGGTCGGGCTCCCCTCCGACGGTTTTGCCAGCCTGTCAGTGGAAAGAGCCTCCCCTATTACTAGAAGCCAATTTGACGCCAGTAAAAAGTCTGCGTGCTGCAGACGGATGCATTAATTCAGATCCAAGTTGCTGTGATTTTACTGGAACCAATTACCTACGGGCAACACTTTGCTCCTCGTGGCCCCACACCAGCCAGCATGTCCCGTCTGATTATTCACCGCAGATTAACGGAGACGATAAACGCCACGGAGGGGTGCTGGATGGATACAGTGGTGCTGTATTGTGGCTGTGTAGCCAGACAGAAGCGGGAGATGGCAGATAGGAAGCCAAGTATGTAATCTGAAGATATGGTGCCGCTATCTCGAGCTGCAGATAGAGGCCTTGTATGAATGGATGCATTATGTTGTTATAGGTTGTTTAGATGGGAGACGTCACTGTTTCCTGGCTTCTGTCTGCATCAAGATGAAGATTTCAGAAACCAGTGGGTTTCTCCGTTAAACCACTGATTCAACATGATAATTGTTGCAATAATTCAAATTTGAACTACATCTGGGATAAAGTATCTTACAAAAGTATACATAGCATTTTAATTTTTGATCTTGTGCTACATTGCAAGCCTAACAGTGTGTTGACTGTATGAGATAGACGGTAAATTTAAATCCTAAAAGTTTTGCATGCATTTATATTCAACCTTTTTAACTTGGATACCCACTAAATAAACTAGTGCAACCAGTTGCCACCCACATAGTGAATAATTTCAAGCATAATGAGTCTGGGATGAAGTTGGGGAGAGTTTTAAAATGGGGTTAAGTTGGAAAAAAAATAAAATAAAGCTTTCAGTATCTGATAAAGAAGAAAAAAAAAACACTTCGACTGACAAATCCAGCAAGAAGAGCATTAATCAGAGAAGTAGCCAGAACACCAATTCAGAAAAAAAAACTGCAAAGATTCACAGCTTAGGTGAAAGAAACTGGCAACAGGACAACATTTAGTCCAGCCTATTAAAAGATTAGGTCTTTATTGAGGAGTTTCAAGGCAAAAGCAATTGAACAGGGAATACTGCCATTGTTATTTCAATCAATCAATCAATCAAATTTTATTTGTATAGCACATTTCAGCAGAAAGGCATTTCAAAGTGCTTTACCTAATTAAAATGAAAACAGCATTTCAGTTTCAATTGTTAATACAGTTTTCCATAAAACATGTGGATGAATGTTCTTTGGTCAAATGAAACCAAAACTGCAGTTTTGTATGTGCAAAATACAATTTGTGGAAGAAAAACCCATCACATCACTCTGAGGACATCGCCATGCTCATGGTTAAGGCATAGTGGAGGCAACATAAGTATGTGGGGATGCTTCTGTTCAACAAGAGCAAAGGGTTGATGGGGAAGGTGGGTAGATCTGAACACAAAGAGACCTGCTGCCAGCTGTAAAAGACGTGAGGCTGGAGTGGTAGTTCACCATTCATTGGGACGATGAACCCAAGGGATTTAGATCAAAGTAGAATTCATCTGTTAGAGTGGCTCAGTCAAAGTCCAATCCCAAAGACAATCGAGTGTCTATGCCAAGATTTCAAAATTGCTTTTCAGCTTTTTTCCATCCTGTCTAATTGAGCTAGTGCCATTTTTTTTTTTCCAAAGAACAGGGAGCCGTGTCAGTCTCTTGGTCTGAAAAGCTGGCAGAGTTATACCCCAAAAGACTTCCTTCAATGCAAAGTGGTTGTAGAAACAAAACAAACAAACAAACAAAAAAAATTAATAATTGAAAAGCACTTATCCTTTCACTTCACAAAAATGCACAGTATGTGTTGTTGATCAGTCAAATAAAATAAGAGTACAATGTTCAATTCCCGGCAGCTGCTCTCAACTTACCGCCAGTAAAAGCCATTTTACTTTTGATTTGATTTTGCTTAGGTGGAAAACATTGATCCTGACGGATTAAAGTTTTGCTACTCCTCGTGCATTAAATATCAAAGTTACACATTTCGAGGAGAAAAAAAAAAAAAAAAAACGCTCAGCAACCGAGCGTAATGACCAGCACTGTGACACATCAGCACATCGGGGCTCTACATCTACAGCAATGTTCTAATTGAAGCAGTATTTGTGGTTAGAGGGAAAGTTAAAAGAAGGTTCGCACCAAGATCTGTGATAAGACTTTCCACAGACCTCAGAGCTGTGATGTTACCCTACTCATGTGTCTCCCCCCACCCCCATCTGATTCTGATCAGGGTTTTTATTGCTGTGCTCGGAGCAGAAGCGGCCTACAGCTTTACAGCGGAGTCCTTACAGGCTCAAAGAGACGAGGCAGGCTTCAAAGTTGGGGGTGCCAGTGAAAGCCGAAACATAATTATGATATGTACGTTGGAATATTGTTTTTATTACCAAGCCAAACAAACGTGTCTCTGTTGCGATTCACTTCAAAAGATGTCTGTGTGACGACTAACCGCTGCGCTCAGACGTGTGTGCATTTGAGGCGCTTAATGAAACACAAATGGGAAAGGCTGCGTGTGTGCGGGCGGCAGAAGTTGTGAGGTCCGCCGTTGCTGCTCCATGATGTGTTCGCAGATGTGGGTCCCCCTGCGTTTGGGAAGGCAGAGAGAGAGAGAGAGAGAGAGAGAGAGAGAGAGAAAGAGAGAGAGAGAGAGAGAGCATGGTGTTTGGCTGCAGCGCGTCTGTCGCATACAAACTATTAATTAGGGCCCACTGTTTTTGCGGTTACACGTCGTTGCTACTCATGAAAGAATGGAAAAATCAATTATTTCGCTCCGATGAGACGCGGTGGATTACAGCGCATGATGAAATGCACTGGATTGGATGCGCTGCTGAAAGCGTGTCTCCCAAACTCCACGTGTGCGGCAGTGCTCGTTGGATGATTCCACCCTATATATCTGTCAGCGCATCCCTTGAGAAGGTGTACATTAAGTTACTTGTGAAGCTGCTGCACTAATTATGACTCCCGCTCTGTTTTTAAGCTTCACCAAGGGCAGCAGAGAGTCAGTCAGACCGTCGCTGTTTAAACATTAAATTACATGGAAACTTGGAGAGTAGAGCACACAAACACTTTATCTGTGCACTCCTCCTCTTACTCCTTTCTGGCTTTATACTTGTGAGTGAGTGATTGCGGCACGGAATTGTACATCTTGCAGGCCTTTTGTTAGGATTGCATTGCTTGAATAGTTTCCGCTCTCCCCGGCTCGTGTCTTCAGAGCAAACCCATTTTTATTTATCTGTCATGTCTGGTCCGTAGACAGAATGCGCATGCATGGCTGCTCTGATGCATGCATCCAAGATGACTCATAATGGCGAGTTGTTTCTGTTTACTCCATATTCTTGATGTCATTTGTCAGATTTGCTGTCTTTACTCCATTAGAAAGACACTTGCCAACACTGGCTCAATCTTTTGCTGCTCTTGTAAAACCGTTTCCTACGATTAGCATGTTTTTTTTCCAACAAGTTGGAGCTGAAGTGAAGTCAGACTACGACGAAGATAATTTTCTACTGGAAACATAGGAAATATCCTTATGACATAAATAGCCTTATGTTACCAAGTTGACATGTTCTGCTTACTATTTTTCTTATACTAGTTCACTAGTATAGCTAGAAAACTTCAGCCTGCTAATAAGCGCACATTTTTTAACTGCAGTAGTCAACATTGTTTAATAAATGTAGCATTATAAGTTAACTAAGAAGCATTTGTGGGCTGTACTGGTTAAGTGATTTTTTTTTTTTTTTTTTTTTAGCTCACATAAGGGGCCAGAAAAGCTTCTATTAGTCCAACTAACGCTCTTCTAATCACCAAGAACGACTTTACAATTTAATTAGTAAATAAGTGCTTTTTAATGGTTTAGTTGTCTAATATGACTAAGAGGATTCCACAAGTTAGCTTATGCTAACTTGTAGCCAATAAGTTATTTATTTATTTCCAATAAGATCAACTTTGAAATTCAGCTGTTGGCTTGTGGTCACTAGTGGACTAGCTGACATTTTGATTCCTTCTTTTAGTAGTATGGCTAGAAAGGCTTATTTCAGTTCACCAGTCCACACTTTAGGCTCCATTAATTAACTTATGCTTATACATTATTAGTAATTAAACGTGCATTTTAGGCTGTACTAGTTAGCTAGCACACATTTTTGCTCACTTATTAACCTCTCTAAAATTAACTATTTCAGAGATTTTAATGGCTGATAAAGCTTAAGTTATCTCACCATTTAGGTTTCCTTATATGGAAATGTTTAGGCCGTATTAGTTGCCTACTGTGCATAGTTAGTTAACTAGTGTTCAGAACTTGCTTCCACCAGTTAACCTGTCTGTCGTTTTCAGTGCTAACCAGTTAAATATGACTACAGCGTCAAACACAAAAGTCCCATTTGTAAGAAAAAGTGTATCTGGCAAGTTTTGTTTTTTTTTGTTTGTTTTTTTTTAAGAAAAAAAACATGTAGTTATGCACTACAAAGCATTAACAACTGCTAAAATCAAGGATATTGAATGTTTACGCAAACAGCTTGCCATAGACTTTCAAATGGCAAGTGCAGACAGACATTTGTTGTGTCTAGACCGCAGGCCCAGGAGGCAGTCATGGTCTCAGGGTAAACTGGTCTCATGGGAGACGCACTGTAAACTTATCATAGCCCCATTGTGTTGGAGGTATGCTGAACTCTAATGTAAACATTGGAGAGCATGCACACGGTTTTGACTAAAAATACAGAGGAAAAGAGCACTTCTGCATACCAAACACGCTGTATGTTGACACAAACTTTAAAGGGAGCGTGATGCTGGGAATGTGAACATGAAAAGACTGCCGAGTCCTGGTTTACATAATGTATAAAAGTGGATTATACGGAGTGCGATTACCATTAACGCTGTTGTATGCAATCCAGACAATGGTGAAACTTTTCCATTTCGAATGGCTTTACTTCTGACTGTAATTTGACCCAAGACACAAATCCATGTTCTGTGATTACAAGATTGCATTGTGTCTTATCTTTTTCTTTTTTGTGTGGGACCACAAAAATGTCCGGTGTCATTCAAAGGACACTGTCAAAAGACATATAATACGGTTTAACGATACACATGGACATCTTAAATAGGTCGTCTGTAATACAGCAAATCCACACAATTCATCACTCAAGCACCTCATGTACACGCAGAGATTATATTATTTTTTTTAAATGTGAAGAATCTTTCACGTTGGAACTATAAACAGAGTTCCATGAGATTAACAATATTGGTGACATTACTGTGACATTGTAAACATTGTAGCAGTGGCATATGTAAATTACTCTGATTTATTTTTTTTTTAATGATCAGACAGTTGCCTTAGCTATTGAATGATATTGAATATTTTTCTTAGCATCGATATTGAATTTTAAAATGTTAGTATTGTGACAATCCTAGTGGATGGGATAAGTCTAAGTAGATCAGTTATTGTTTGGCAGATAGACGCTTAAATTGTTTTTCTGGACTTTTACAGCTTTGTCTCGCAAAGTTGTTTTTATTTTTTCTTTTCCAAATCTTTATTGATGAGAGAAAACTAAAGAAGCAATCACACTTAGATGAAACGCTGGGACTTGAAATATTTATGTCTTTTACTTGACTTTCAGGCCCCTCTAACATCTTTTTCTGCAGGCTCGAGACAAAGCTTGTATTTATCTGGTTGACCTTTTCTAGTGTCAGACATTCAGTTTTTTATCCCCTTAGACACTGAGACCTTTCTCTTCATCAGTGTACTGATTTTTCTGAACTAGAAGTAAACTAGTAAAAAAAAAAAAAAATAAAGACAAAAGGGAGTTGAGGTGACAAGCAGCTGTGGACACAGAGGTCTTGTTTTTTTTATCAGGGTCAGGGCCACTTTAAATGATCCTTTTGGTATCTCTTACAAGCAGTAGTTTCACAAGTGTATTTTTCTGAATGCCAAATAATGATTTGTATCACACCCAATGACCCAAAGAAAATCTGGTATGTTGAATTAGTGGGTCGCCGAAAGATCAGGGTAATGGCTAGAAGGGGAAAGAAGTGGGAATGGAACTGGAGAAAACAGGAAAAGAGGGAAGGCACCAAACTGTGCAATTCCCACGACCAGAAAATTGCCCAAATCGCTGGTGGCTCTTTCTGTCCCCCCACCCCCACCTCCAAAGCATTCCATGATAAATGGGACATTTAATATCGCTCTGCTTAGGGGTATTGATGGAATGCAGTTTATCTTTTCTTCTCAGGACTATAAAACAATACATCTTCTCTGGCAGCGTCTATAACAGAGACATTCTAGTCAGTCTAAGGTCTGAAATCCGAATGCGAGGAAACAAACCGGTTTCCATCTCATATTAAAAGAAAGTTAAGTTTTCCTCCATTCTTTTATTTTTATTTTATTTTTTTTTTTTTGCAGGATTGTTTATTTATTTATTTATTTGCCACATTAGAAGGCTTTGAGGATGAATTACTTGTTTAAGGTCATGCCACAATCAGATTCTCAGTCAGATTTAAGTTTGGGCTTTGACTCGCCCACTCCAAAAGCGTTTTTAGCCTTTCAGTGTCGTCCTTGTTAGCAGTTTGTGAGTGAAGGAGAAAATCCATGGTTCCATCAATTAACGGCAAGTCATCCAAGTCCTGTAGGAGTTCAGCGGTCCGAGAACATTGCGCTACGACCACCATATGAAGCTTTCCTATTGTTGAATCGCGAAGACTGACATTAGCAGAGGCGAGTGAGGCATGCAGTGCTTTAGACATTGTTTCAGGTTACACACTGATGTTCAGGGTACACACCTGAACATGCAATTCTGGTATGTTAACTACTTCTGAGTGAGTTTACCACAGCTCCATGTTTTCTCGATTAGTGGATAATGGTTCTCACCTTGGATTGCGGTGTCCCAAAGACATAAAAATGTTTTTATAACCTGCTCTGGGCTCATGGATGCTAATGATTTTGCTTCCCATCTGTTCTTGAATGTCTTTGGATTAAAGCGAGATTTGTTGCTTTTTGAAATCTTGAAGCCAACTTCATGCTGACAGGCAGGTTTTGCTTAAATTACTTTTATTCTATGGGACTATAGTGATTCCAAAACTATATACAGTCCCGCTTCAGAACTACTCCATGCTAATCTTTCACACACACTCCTAGAAAAATACATTGAAGTTTGTGGTTGTTAAAGGAATAAATGTGGAAAAAGTTCAAGGCGTTGCTTTTCATTTATATTTTATATTATACCATCCTAAAATTAGGCTCAACTTTGAAATGATAATCAAATATTGCACCTTACTGGAATTTTGCTTTATAGATTGTAACTCATTAAAGGCAGTTCATATAAAGATGCACATTTTTATTTAAAAAAGAATTCCAGAGCTACATCAAAATTGAATTCTACAATTAAACATTTACAAAAGAGACCTGGAGGGATTTCAAGTTTTAATATATATATTTTTTTTTTCCACATTTTATCCCAAATTTGGATCAGTAGGATTTACATGGATAACGAAAGGTAGAAAATGTAAAGTGAAACAAAAGTTACCAATCCGCAACCTGAAAGACTGAATAATCTACAGTCCTATTTTTTCTGAGATGAACATGAAAAATATCTTTATTATATTTAGTTTTTGCTGTCACTAGCACATGTCTTTTGAAATATTTTGCATAGAGCAATTGATGACAGATTTAAGGAATACATTTATGTTTAGTCAGAATTATTTCTGGCCAGACAGATAAGATCTCTGGGGGTTTTGTACCACTATGATTGATGAATAGAGGGAGAGAGTTCTCATGAGGAAGTGTCATCAGATCCAATCCTTGTGATTAGTCATGCATTCTCATCTTGCAAGGTGTCAAACCTATGTTTTTTTTTCTTTCTAGCAGGGAACACTGTAATATGATCCCAAAGAAAAAATGTTTTAGTTCTGGTTTCAGATATCTGACCACAAGCTCAAGCAGCCTTTACACTACATTTGATGCATGTCCTCAACATGAACCCCACCTTTAACTAATAAATGGTGACATCTCTGTATCTCTGTATAGTCAAGAAACACAGATTAAATTAGGGATGGGATGGTTTCCAGTTTGGAGGTATAACAAACCGGGGGGGGAAAAAAAAAAAAAAAAAAAAGTTCAGTTTCAAAACTGCAAAAACCTTTCAACGTACAAATCTTAAGATTTCAAGTCCTTTAAATGAGATTAAATTACTGGAATGACCAGGATTTAATCTGGCTTTATAGAGCCCAGAGAAACTCATCACTGTTGCAGGACTGCTAGTCAGATGGCTGAAAGCAGATTCCTGCACTTTCCTTCAGGTTTACTGCAAAGGCGACTTTGACTGCTTGGGGAAATTATTTTCAGGATCCCAAAATAAGAAAAAAAAAAAAAAAACACTTAGAGCTACTTTTTGCATCTTCTACTAAAAGATAAATGTTGTATAAAAACAAAAAAATGTAAAAGCTTCATTCGTCGATTCCTTGATGCATCAGCTGAGTTTTTTTTTTCTTTTTGTAGGAACATGAACTGTTGCATCTCAAACTGAACAATGCCATCATATCAGTCCATTCATCTTTTAAAGACTAGTAGCACAATAAGAAGAAATGGAACTTGATTATATAAACCAGCGCATTTATCTGTCTTGTCACATCCACTAGTACAGATGAAGATAACATTTTTTGGTACTGAGTTGCCATTTATAGTGACTGTTACTATTTTTCTGAAATAAGATTAGTTGGATCATATTTACATGTTTTTGTGTTTAAACACTGTTTAAGTAACCTGATATAGTAGCATATTTACTTGATACTGACCCATTCCTACTCTGAGTGTTCATTCTATCTATAAGAACTATGGCCTGGAAAGTACAACGTGTCTTTTTCTCTTAGGGATACATTCAAAACTACATCTGTCTGGTTGATTTAGAGCTTGCCTCTTTGATCATTATAAACTAACTGTAGCAAGTCCCCACTGAGACACAAAAACATTGATTTCATTTTATTCGGCATCACTACTTTAATGTCCTGTCATAAATCTTGCTCTTAGAGTGAGTTAAGCATAGTTTCTCTATTACAATAGCACTATGCGACTCTGACAGAAGTATGGAAATGTGTGCAGCATGATGCCTTGATGTTAAAATGCATCATTCTGATTTGACAGCTGAGCCTGTTTAGGCTTTAACTTTGTTCAAACATTAGGTTTCAGTTGCTCCACGTTGACAGCTTCTCAGCTAAAAAAAAGAAAAAGAAAAGGCTTATCCAGTGAATATAGCAAAAAAAAAAAAAACCTCTACAATGCTGACCACTTCTCCATATACTTGTACATTTTTTTTTCTTCTTACAGAGTAAATGTATTTGCTTTCGTCACCCTCATTGTGGCTACATGACATAATTCTTACTGGAAATAATTTTGCAGCGACGCGAGCAATCCAAAAGTTCAAAATCTGCATGTTCTTGTGGAAACTCATCGGAATGACTGTGCTGATAATGATTACCTACTGTGATGGTCTCTCTTGCTCCTTTGACTTCCAGCAGGCTGTCATCACGGGGCATTACGTTGACAAGGAATAGACCAAAATATGATTAATGGTTGTCCTTTCTGTTTTTCCCCTCTCCTGCCCCGCCGTTACTATGTTCTGCTCCGTCTCCCCAGAGGACCTGGATGACCTGCGGATGGAGGGCGTAACGGGGCTGGCCCCGTCCGGCAACAAGTTCAGTCAGGGACGCAGCTCCTATCAGCCTGAACCACAGGCCAAAGTTACCCTCAACATCTGCTCTAGGTGTGCAAGGTAAATGTTTTCACCTTTTTTTCTGAAAGTGTAAAGAGCAATTAAGTTTTGAAGTCACAGTTTAAAAATATCAGAAATTATTTCCTTTGGTTTGTTGTCTCAGCCAGCAACCAAATGGTTGTAGAATATGTATTGGTGGCTTGTTTCCTAGGTTCTGATAATCATATTATTAATCACAGTCACACAGCCTTCTTTTTCTTCTTTCCTTCTTCCCTCCCTTAACCCTTTCATGCATAGTGGTCACTACAGTGGACAGCTGTCTAAAAGCCATTTTCTTGTGCTTCTTGTTGATTTTTATGTTATAAATGCACGCAGACCACTGAAGTGGACACTAATGCATCATAAAATACACCATCAACTACTGGCCATCAGCTGCAAATGCAAGAAATTATTTTTGTTAAATCCAACATGGCCGACCGGCAAAAAAGCACGCCAACCAACCCGGTCCCTCCTTCTACTGTAGTAAACGGTACAAAAAAATATTGTGACATCAGATAACCCCTAAAGAACAATATTACTGGTGTATTTTTCAAGTAACAACTTTGTATTTGGAGAAAATTACAATTGATCACCTAAAAAAAAAATAATTTTTACATTTTTTCCTACCATTTTTTATGCCTTAAAAAAATTGGAAAAAAAAAATCCTGACACAAAGGATCATAATTTATGCATGAAAGGGTTAAGGAAGGGAATGAAAAAATGACACAATAACTTAAACTGTTCCTGTGCTGGTTGTTTTCATGATCCCTGTGTGGATAATCGTACAGTTTATCATAGTTTCTCCTTTTTTCTTTTTATCGCTGTCTTCTCCTCTGACACTTCCTGCATCTTCCAGCATCAGTGGTAGCGCTCAGATTTCAGAGTTTTGAGCGCGATGCCACAGACAGGTGTGGGCACATATCTCCGTTGATGCCAGTCGGAGATAAACGGGTATCTTCTTGACGAGACGCCAGGCACACATCTGTCTGTGCAAACTTCTCTGTTTTGGTTTTGTTTGCCACTTATGTTCCATTCATGCAGCTTGTCAGCTTTGTTTCAAACACAGGCTTCTGGATGTTGTCTCATCAGGTCCTGCTGGAATAGGTGTTGCATCTCTGGATTTTGTTTGTAGGCAGTTTAATTGTGTGATGTTTCTAAGCAAATTCTTTTACAGTAGTGACAAAGTAAAGTAGCATCTGTGTGAGGGGTTGTTTGGATTCTTTTTTTTAATACTCTTTTTCAAAAGTAAAGTTTTCACTTTTTTCATGTCAGCCATCTGTTCTTCTTCACTGTTTTACTGTCTACTTTAGGGTCCAGCCAAATTCTTGCTTTGTTCCTTTTAAACCTGACCACCAAATATTTCATGAGTTTTATCAACCAAGCAGCCCTGGGTTTTGTCTGTCATTTTTGGGGTAATGTAAAGGCCACAAATAGATGAGCAAGCTGGAAAAGTGGAGCTCGCACAGTTTGGGGGGTTTTTGTGTGCTTTACAGAAAACTCTCAAGTCTGACATGAATACACAGCTGTCCAGAGCAGGCATGAACAGAGGCCAGACATAAGTTTGAATAGTTGGAACGGTGTCGGAAGATCAAGACCACCAAGACGTATCCGGCCTGAAAGCGCATTGTGGGAGACCAGTAGAGTGTTAAATGATTAAAACTTTTTACACATTTAGAAAATAATAATGCCATCAATTTATTAAAGCAGATTTGATTCCTTGTTACACTTGCAGAAATGGATGAGGGTGCTAAAACTGTCTGGGCAGCTCAGTGTGGTATGAAAAATGCTTCAAGGATGTACACAAAGAAAGTTAACTTGCTTTTATTGCCCGTTACAGCCGAGGTTAGCGTTAAAAGTTCTCTCTCAGGCTTCTTGTAGTTGAGCAGAATTGCACTGCAAATGTGTTAACTACCTAACACTTTAACAAACCGCACTATGTTTTCGTTTAATGATTACAGTACTTTTATTCAGTCAACAGCACATGATAGTTACTGTATTATTTTTGACAAAGACGCTTTTTAAGTATAAGTTGAGTTCATTTTCGGTGCACATATATTTAAAGTACATTACGAAACAGGTTAATTTGAATGAACTGATAAGTGTTAATATTCTGAGTAGGTTCACATTTTTGAATGGTAATGCACAAAACTGCAAATTGCAATGGAAACATACATGATACATGGGTAACCAGATACTGGCCACCGAACTGTCTGCTTAGAAAAACTTTGGCATGTTTGAATGAATTTTGTTGACTCCTTCCTGCTGTATGTATTAGCCCTTTTTTTAAAATAAACACCTTTCAATGACGACTCACCAGATGGCTCGGAAAATGTAGGAATGAAGTGTGAGTGAACTAAAGCTGTAAACATATGACCTCACATTGAAGTTACTCATGGACCACTAAGCGATTTACAATATCTGCACAAAAGATTAAAGGGGAAATACTGAAAAAAGGAAAGCAATGTGTAATCTTCATGGTACTTGAAGTTAATCCGTTGATTATGTTATTTATGAAAAATTTCATATACAGCACTTATTTGCTGCTGTTCATCAAATTACAAGTGGTTTTGTTACAGATCTAACCAAAGATCAAGAATAAACATCCTTAGTTGAAGTTTTCAAGCTCTCATTGTACAGATTATTAAACTTTTCTTCACATTCTGCTGTTTAAACAGTAACACAAATACCAAGGGCTGACATTAACAGTTTAGTCAGGCTGTCTGCTCAGGTTGTGCCTGCAGTCAGTTTTTTTAACAGACCTGCTGCTCATATTTTCCCAGCTTTAGCTTGAAAACATTGGCTTAATAATAGTGATGGGTCGAGACCTGAGTTTTGACACAATGTTTGAAAAAGATTCTAGTCAAGCGAAAGTCTTTGGTAAATAGACAGACAAAAACTGTCGATCAATTCTCTCAGCCAGCTGATCAGCAGTGTGCATCAACAGCAAAATTAGACGCTACAACCGGAGAAAGCTGTACTTGATCTAGTGCTTTCTGTTGCACCTTATTAAAAGAACTTTAAATAGCAGGAATGATTTAAATGAAGTCATGGTGGTTTTGAAACTAAATCTTAGTTACTTGATACTGGAAACCAGCCAAGGTTTTGTTGGTTTTAATAATAATAAAAATAAAAAACTAACAAAAAAGCATGTTGGTCAGAAAAATGTTCTTTTGCCTCTGAATCATTTCCATCACTGTCCCATATGTTTTGGTACAAAATGTGTATATCAATCCCAGATTAAAAGCAAAAGACCTTGTGAAGATGGTAGCTAAGGCTGGTAAGAGGAGGAGAAAAAACTCCTATACTGACATGGGCCGACTTGAGTGATGTGGCTCAGTTTGAAGACACTGAGCCACATGTCAGTGGCTCAGTGTCACTGACAATATTGGGAGGAGTTCTCTAACAACTCCTCCCAATATTCTGACACATTGTCTGGGAAATTATCAGTTTACCTAAAACAGGACGATTTTATTCTAGTTTAATGTCAGGCAGTGAAAGAGAGGGGAATAATGAATTTTATACAGTGTATGTATACTACTGGTTTCAACTTTATATAAAGCCTTGTAGAGCCACTGCTAAAGAAATGCTGGTCAGTTTTGCAGGGAATAAGTAGCTTTATTGCATAAAATAAGAAGGCTTGCCCAATTGTTGACCTAGGATACTTTAGATACCTTCCAGAGAACATTTAACGATGCACGACAAAAGGATATGGGTGTATAAAGACAAAGAAATAAAATATGTTTGGTTCTTTTTATTATTTATCCTTTATTGTAGACCCTGTGGCTAGGAATGCAGCTGCACTATAAAAGCAAATGGGGTTGTTTTTCTTTGTTCTTTTGTCTGATGACATGGAAAAGGCTTGCAGGACCTCCATTCATTTTATGATGCTTTTTTTTGTCATTTGTTTTAATTGACTTGTCAAAAAAAATAAACTGGCTTTTGAGTTCAATGTTTTAGTTGTAAAGGCAGAAAAAGGTTGTTGATGGATTACTTTATGTTTTTAATCCGACAAGTTTATTTATGCATCTGGGAATGTAAATTCTTTAGTGCCTTGAGGAAACCACCAAATCCACGACACCAGATAATGTTTCTCTGCAAACACATCTACATAAAATCAAAAACAAAACTAGAAGAACTTAGAACAAAATGTGATAAAACAAAAAGCAGCAATAGCCAGTCTTAACATTTAAACAATCTGAAAAGTATAATTTTATTGTTTGGTTATATCATATATATGATCATGTCTAATCAGAGGATGCACTCACGGTTGCGTGCACCCTCTGATTCTTTACATCAGACAGCCGCTCCATTTTCTTGAGGGTACTGCATACCCCCGCTAAATCTTTTGGGGGTACGCAGTACCCCTCCGTACCCCCTTACTTTCACCCCTGCTCCTACCTATAAACACAGTATTCTGGTTTCACATGAGATAAATCCTCTAAACCAGGGGTCCCCAAACTACGGCCCACGGGCCCGCCTCCACATTTGGTCCGGCCCTCTGAACAATACCAGTATTCAGAGGGATTGTACCACCAGGGGGCTCTTTAGCAGGAAGCGTGTCCTGTAAACTGTGGGTGTTTTGTTTTGCATGGCGCATTGCTGCCATCTGTTGGACTTTTAGGGAACTGCTTGACTTTTATGTTATTTAATCAGTACGGTTGTGTGCTAGCGGTAGAGCAGATGAACACACGTGTCTGTTATTAACGCTGCATTCCATGTTGAATTCTTCGAAGCGATGCCTGTAAGTAGCAGCTTATACTTCAAAACGAGCCTTTATGTTAACATATGAGAAATTAATATATTAAAGTTACATTCTCTCAGTGGAATATATACTAGTCAGTCCCAGTGACCGTTTCACTCATGGTTTTTGCCCATGTGCTTTCTGGGTAAAAATCAATCGAGAAACGCACCCCGCCCCCCCAACAATTTCCGGCCCCCCACCAGAGAAGGGAAAAGTTATGTGGCCCTCACAGGAAAAGGTTTGGGGACCACTGCTCTAAACTAACCCCTGTGTGTCTTCTTTCACCAATCCCACGTTTTACAGCGGAGATTATGAACTCAGAAAAAAATGTTTCCACTTGTCTTATCGCTTCAGAATGATGGAAACCGACTCGTCTCGTTGTTATCTGACGCTCGGCTTCTAAACATGCATTGCATCCACAGTTCTCTGGCCTTGTGTACAACTTTGTATGTTTTGCGTGTTGTTGTTTCTAGGCTGCAGGGAGACACGCTATCGAACAGCCGATCTGAAGAGGATCACAGACCTCACATATCTGAGCAAGCTGTGCCTGACATCTCCTGTGAGTTTCATAACATAGTGGGGGGAAAAAAAAAATCTAAATATTTTTGTTTGGTTGCATATTTGTATGTTTTTGTTACTCTGTGCTGTGTTCCTCTTGCTTCCCTTGTTATGAATGGATTCATCTGGAGCAGCGCCAGTGCCCGGGGTGGACACTGTGGCGAGTCGACTTCAGGAATGTGAGGCCTTATCTCAAGTAACAGGCTCTGTAAGTGTCCTTCCCTGCACCCATCGCCGAACAATTAAGATCACTTTACAAGCCATCAATTACCTCGTAGCTCTCTCTCTCCTCGGCAGCTTTATTGTCTGATATTGAGTGGAAACCACCTCGAGCTTCTTGTTAAGAAAATTCTGCGAGAGAAAACGATCCATCGTCACGTGGGGCGTTTTAGCCTCACGGAACAATTGACGGTGGAAAACAACCGATATCCCGAATTAGACATCTACCTGATATCGCTCTGCTTAACTCTAGCTAAAAGCATTTAATGAAACTTTACGTTAACTCTGTGGCGGTGGGTACTTACTGCACAGTTCACGTCGCACATTTCAAGCAAGCAGTGTGTAGCTGGCCCAAACCAGACCTCTATAAAGGCAGACGCTCACATGCTGTTAATAAAGTGTTCAGCTTAGAGGCTAGAGGCTCTCCGTAAGCACAATAAAAGCCAATACCTTTTTCATAGTCGGCCAATTTAATTGTTAGACGAGGCATTTTACTGTAGGTTTTTCTTTTAAAGAGTAGGAACAGTTTGGTGCCAATGCAGAGCGCCGTGTGTGGAGCAGATGCAGAGTGGCTCCACACTAACTGGGAGCAGACTTTCAGAGGCTGACTGAACAAAGCCGGAGTCTGATTTTTATTTTGCAAATAAAATTCTGAAAAGTGTGGCATGCATTTTGCATTTAGACCCGTTTCGCCGTGCTTTCACTGAATGAAATCCAGGGCAACCAATTACCCGCTGACATCACCTGACTCCAAAATCTTGAATCTTGGAGTACAATCACATTCAATAAATTGGAGGTTTACTGAACACTTCACTCATTTCAGTAACTCCATAAATAAGTCAAACATGATATAGATTATAATACAACACGTTCCAAAGGTTGCTTTTATTCTGACGAACTAGCTTCATTGGAACGCATGTTCTAATATTTTGAGTATAACTCTCAATAAAGCTGTTCTGTGATGGTCTCTGACTTGGTTAGAGAACACATTGGTGAAGATTGGAGGCCAGAACTAAAAGCAATTGTACATTTTTGGCAAACTGTATACATTGTCATTTGTTTACATTATCAATTTAACCTAACTGAACTTGAGGCAAGAATTGGCAACAAATGTTGGTTTCTAGATACGCAAAGACGATAGAGTGTTACTTATTTTAAAGGCAAAAAGCTGTTAGCAGGGCATTTCATGTCTAGCTGAATAACTTTCTGAAGTTTTCTGAACTACAGAACGACAGAAATCGTGTACTAATTAGTTGTTTATGTTTGAGGGATGGGGTGCTTAAATACACAATAATAAGAACAAAGGTTGACTTTGCATTTGTAGAAACTGGACTGTTTGTCTGTTGCTCCACTGGTTGTCGTTAAAGAGAAAAGAAAAAAGAAATAAATAAATAAAGATCAGACATTTCGGGCATATTTTATTATGGGCATATTTATGACTGTACATAAAAATGCACAATTTAAGCTTTACACAGTTCTATTTTGGGCTTTAAATGCCCGGTAATGTTGGAACGCTAAAACTGTTAGTAGTTATTATTAGGCTCACAGACCCCCTGCCTCTGCCAGCTCTTTTAGGTGATAATTGCCTCATAAAGACAAATACTTTCCTAAAGCAATAGCCGGAGCAAATCCCCCTCAAAAAATGCTTCTATGACCTTTGTAAGAGCTGGGTGATTGGTTTTAATCAGGTTTAGCTGTGAATGGCAGGCCTGTTATGGCCATAACATTTGAGAGAGTAAAGCGTTCACTTCTCTGATAGAAATAAGATAATTAGTGTGCTGCAATGTAATGTGCATGATAAAAAGCAGGAATTTTATGATGGTTTTGCTGCATGGCCTTTAAATATTTGGCATCAGCATAATTTGTCGCATACATTTTGGTTTTGCTGAGGCAAATCTCACAACATAATTTAAGCATTGTGGTTGAGTTATGTAGAGATGGTTGATTTTTAACAACTGTAGCATTTGTTTTTTATTACACAGGCACTCATAAATTACAAAATGTGCACGATTATTATTATTATTATTATTATTATGATGACAATCCAAAATAATGAGAACACAAAAAAAGTCAAATGAACCAATAGAAAAAAAAAATCTATTTTGCAGAATTGATATTCTGAAGTATTTCAGAAGACGCCAAGATAAAGTTGATTTATAGGGTAGTTTTAACTTTATTTTTGTTAAAATGAACCTTATAAAAAAGTTACTGTTATTTTTTACATGTTTTCATTCCCAACCTGATAAAGACAAAGATGTTACAACTAAACATTTGCAGATGTTCTCCACACTAACAGTGGATTTATTATGCAGCAACTTAATTTTTTCACTTTGTCTTGAAGCAATATTCTTCAGTGCGTCAATCAAATTTCTATAATCCTAATACAAGAAATTGACGAATCTTCAAAATCTTTTCATAAATGTATTTGGTAAAATAACATCAGATAATGTATTACTCAACACACATCTGAGCAAGCTGGGGTTACTAACAAATCTAGCTGAATTTATGAGCTTGGGGACAATTCAAATCATTCTTTGATTTGTTGTAGGGATACCTATAAACCACAAAGGCACTATTTCAGAAGAACAACATGCGAAGGTATTGGCTTTTAACAATACTGTCAAATTACTGATGCGTGTGTAAGTTGATAGTCTGTTACACTCGGACTGGTCGGCGTCATGTCTTTGGAATTCCCAAATTAAACTCTAATAGGGTTATTGTCAATATGCTATTTGTTTTTGGCTGCCTCCGGTACACAAGTCCATAAAGTTCATTAGGTGAATCTGTTGTGTGCCAAAACAAAAGGAAATGATTAGAAATGCAACGTGGCCTCTCATAACCTGTCAGCTCTCCCCATTATCCCCAAAGCCAGAAGAGACCACGTTAGCCACTATAGTTGTAGAGAAAACAAAGCTATTGCTGTCTTCTTGTGAATTGTAAAACAGCAATCTGTTTTATAACGGAAATGCACTTTTAAGATTGAACAGTTCTTTTCAAGATAGTCAAAAAAGCAGGTGGTTAAATTAAATAAGAACAAATAAAGTGTCACGTTATTATCAGACATGCCACTCCTGCTTTGCAAAATGTAAATTTGAAAGTATTACTGTAATAAAAGCAACTGCTGCAGCTCATTTTTGTGTTTATAATGAATAGAAGGTTTTTGTCAACAATTGCATTTTAACCTTTATTTTTCTTTTTGTCAACTTAAACTACCAGCAGTGTGCAGCATGTGCAGGAAACCCACTGCTAAGTTACTCTATGCTGCTGCTGGTGAAAACTCCAGGCCCTCTAGAATTTTTGCTAGTTTTTCATAAAATATTTAGGGATGATTAGATTATTTATTTATTGGTATTTTTTTTTTTTAGTTATTTAACTGACTGATACCAGCAGTAGACCCATGCTTACCTTCCAGTTCAGTTGTTTTCCCTCGTGGTCGTAAAGGCAACTTTTATTTGCTTTACTCTGAAGCCGCAAGTCGTTTGAGGGCGATCACCATGGCAACAGCAGAACAACCAAAAAATAATTACTTATTATTCAGAGTCACATAATTTATTTATATAATTAGATGGCCTTTCTTGTGAAGAAAACAAGAGTTTAACGGCCATTAAGCAATCAGGATTTTCTCATTGTGGTGGTTGTTGAAGTTCACAGTGATTTGATTGGCTGCTGCTCCCCAGGAGCCCACCTCCCCAGCTACTGATAGAGATGGTTCTGTCCTTTGTCCAATGTTTTGGTGCTAGAGCTTCGCCAGTGGAAACTCAAATTAACCAGCTTGGTTTTAAAGGGCCTAGTGATTAAAATTAATCGCTGCTCATTCTGCTTCCCACTTGACACCTACTTGCAAACTTGTCCCATTGACCACTTCCCTGTGGAGATTTAGAGGAATAATAGCTGTGGGTTAACTCCAAACCAACAATTGCCATCTGAAGCAGATTATAAATGCCTAATAGGTATTAAACAATACATAAACAACTATTAAAGGAGGTTTCAGTAAGCCATAAAACACATTATGAAATAAGATGTGCATGATAGAAGTATGTTTCAGGTTGAACTTGTCTTGGTTACCATGTAAAATTTTTCTGATTATCTTTTTTTTTATCTCGATAACTGCACGCACAAATATTAAACTTTTTTTTTTTTTTTAAATAGTTCTTGTTTGTGTGCTAAGCCACACTGGCTCAAATCCCAGATTGTGGTGATCTTAAGAGCTGACCACACACACATAGCTGAGAACACACAGTACATATTAAGACTTCCATCCATTCTTTTTTTTTTGCTAACTTGATTTCAACATGCAAATAATAATAAAAAAAAGTTTGATCCATATTTGTCGTTTCCACTTTTGTCTTAATTTTTTTCCTTTTGTGGTCATAGAGATAAGGAGCATTATTAAAATATGGTTTTGCACCACTGATACAAATCTACTCTGTGAAAGTCTATCTGTTTGCTGGAGATGGGAAAAGAAATGGTTCTTTTTTTTTTCCCCCTTGCAGATTAAACCATCTAAACTTAGCCTCAAAACAAAAGGGAGGAAAAGCTTTATATTGTCTGGCATGAGATTTACGGCTGCAAACCGAAATTGAGATTGCTTCTCATGACTTCATGATGCATTTTCAGGCTCTAATCAAGACTGTTTTTGTTCGATTCATGTTTCCCAAATTACACTGAGCCATTTATGCTTTTTACATATTTCGTTGCTTTGTGTTATAATGCCTGACTGTACATGTAGATGTTTTCTATTGAACTTCCTAGAAACGTATGAGTTTACCAAAATCAATCAAGATGAGAAGAGATTTTGATTGTAGCGTTTGTTTATGAGTGGATGTTATCTGATTGGAGTAATTGTTTGCACTGTGTAAAGTTGTGTTGTTTAGGCTTTCAGGACTCCTGAAAACTGGTTGCCTCAGCCTCCAGGCTGGAGTCTCTGGGATAAACTTTGATTCTTGTAAGATTGAAAACAAGAGGGCATTGTACAACCCCCCCTCCCCCCCAAAAAAAATAAAATAAAGCGTGGTTGTGTAGTAACAATTTCAAATATGTATTTGGTTTTCCTAAAGTATTTTAGCTGCAACGCCTTTTAAGTTAATATGTTACAGCCTGGTAATGACTTTACAGTGCATGGGAAATAAAAAAAAATCGCATCATGTTGGTGGCCTTGGGTGCTGCTGCCGAGGATACCCGAAACGAGAGGCGGAGAAGATGATGTAATGCTGTTGGATTTGGGGAGATACCACCAAAGAAAAAGAAATAGCCGAGTAGTGGATTCAGTTATGATGTTCAGCTCACATCACTGCTTTATGAGGGCTGTAATTAAAGATTGGCTTGTGGCGATGTGGTTTTGCTGCCACGAAATGCTTCATGTGTCTGACAGGCACCAAGATCAATGTGATGGACTTGAAATTTAATGGTCAGCTATTCATAAGAGAATATCAGTTTTCCTTGTTTTGCTCAGATGCATGTTTAGTAAAAAACGGATTACAGCATCTTGCAAAAAGGCTTCACATCCCTTTCGACATGCTAAAACCATAAACTTCAACCGGTTTTATTGGGGTTTTATGAGACAGACCAAAACAAAGTGGTGTATAATTGTGAAAAGCAAGAAAAGAATACATGCACCATACATACACTTCTTTCTTTACAATTGCAATATTTTTACTATTGTAGCTACAGGTCAGGTATACATCTGCCAGCTTTGCATTTCTAAAGGCTGAAATGTTCTGTTTCCTATATTTCTTTGCAAAGTAACTTGGGTTCCTCCTGACTGTCAGGAGAGCTTCTGTAGACATCAATTCTTTAGTAGATTTGGGTCTGAGGCCATATTTTCAGAGATCCTCTGTCCTCTCACAGAGTTCCTAACTTAGCTTAAAGTCCCTGCCCAAGAGTCTTGGCGTCAGAGTGATTCAGCCAATTGCTGAGAGCAACTCTGAGTGAGGAGACGACAGAAATTCCTAGATTAGTGAGAAGATGTGGTTGACCCCTGTTGCTAGGTCCCTAGAAGGTGATTGGCTTCTTTTCTTCTTCTGCTAACCGTTTAACGGCGGTTGGCAAACAACTTAATGGAGCATTTATGCCATCAGCTGGTAAAGAGTGTGGACAAAATGTCACCACAATTGCAATAAATGAAAATTATATCCTGTCATTCAAATTACTCAGTCTTATAAATGGAATACGAGCTGGTAGCTTTTCCTTCTTGAGCCTTTCTGAAATATACCAATACTCCACCCAATCCCCAATCTTTGCAGAATCTTTTTTGACACTCTTAGGCTTATAAAAACTCCCCGAGTACTCTTCGCAGTTTGTCATGTTATGCACTCTCTTAAGACCTAAGGTGCTGGTGGTCTTGGTTCTCATTATGCTGTTTGGTCACTAATGTTCTCTAGCAAACCCCCGAACAGTTGAATTTATACTGAGATTGAATTACTCACAGATGAACCTTATTTACCAATTAAGTTACATCTGATGTTAATTGTTGATACTGAATTGTACTTTGGGGCTTTGCAGCAGTTTTACTTCTGCTAAACACTTATGCACTACTTTGTAGTAGTCCATCTCATTAAATCCCAATAAAATACAATAGCGTGTTGTGGTATCATAAGAAAATGTTAAGATACTTAACGTTATAGAAATTTCTAAGCACTTTAGTAAGTCTACTTTATGCGTTTTAATAAAGTACAAATTTGAGTACATGTTCCCGCTCTAGAGATTTAAAATGTATATATTTTTAAATTTGGTTGAGGGAAGTTGTTCTTTATGGACAATAGGAAAGGAAGCTACATAAAAATATTGGCTCCTCATGATCTCAAACTTAAAAGTAGAAACTGTACAAACAAAATCTATATATGTTTATTTTTTTATTGTTTTCCTGACTTGTTTATGGAATCTACAAAACAAATGACTATATGCACCTGCTTGTTTCCACATTATTCTAACGTACCCAAAGCCAATGTTTGGAACTCATGTGAAGTAATTGGCCAATCAAGCACAAAATTTCCTCAAACAAAGATTTATGGCTGCCGTGTGTTTAGGATCACACTGTTCAAAACTCCTATGCTTGTCAAGATTCCCTAGGCTCAGATTGATATTTTTATTAAGCATGGGCATTCAAATATAAGCTTATAAATCAGACCAGAACTGCCATCTCTTGTACTCTTTGGCAACTGGGCATGAGCACCATGACGCAGCTGGAAAGCAGCTAGGAAGATAATGCCAGAGTTTCCTCTGCCAAAACATCCCGTTTGGATTATTAATTTAAATTTGTATCTTTGAAGACTTTTTTTCAGTTGTGTTCAGACTTGCAGCTGAACACAACTAAATAATAGTTGTATTTATTTTCATGCCCAAAGCTGAGAAATAGTAATGATAAAAAAACAAAAAGCATGAAAGAAAGCGAGAACAAAAGTCAAAGTTGCGGAAGATCAATGAAATTACATTTGGAATGTAGAAATCGGGGAAGATTGCGTAAACGAATGGCCACGTAAAGAAAGTAGTGAAAGCAAAGGTCTCCAACTGGAATGCGAGTTCATGCGAAAAATATTTATATTAACATTTACCTATTTATCGCAAGGCAACCCTTTGGTGGACATCTTCCACGTCTTCCATTAAGAAAGTGGAGTCTGGGGATTTACGATCAGGACTCCAGCCTGTGGCGCAGAGGTCACTGAGTTCGTTAAAAAGCTCCTTGCTTGGATGAGATTCACCCAGAGTTCCTTACGTCCTTCCTCCCTACCAGGGAAGTGTTCAGGGTAGATTTGTACTCTCTTTTGTCTGATCTGGCCCTGGTTCCAGCAGTAAAAACACAGAGGGGGAGAAAACCTGCTGTGAGAAAAAACCATTTGATTTTCTTCTTGTATACCAACCAGATTGGCTGCCAATGCTTTGGATAGTAACTCACAATGATGCCACTTTTACGGATGGTCATTGTCATCAATGTCGGGCTAAATATTTTACTTTTTTAATTCAGTCAGCAGTTTGGAGCCTTGTACGGCCTTTTATTAATATTATAACTTTCTAGTACTGCTAGTACTAGTATTATCTGTGATAACTATAAACAACTTAAAAATAAGTTTTAGCAAGTTTTTTTTCTAATTTTTCTACCCCTTGGTAGCTGTGATGTCAGGTAAGATTAATTTTTTTATGCTTTGCGGACTTTATCATTGTGGTGTGTGTGTGTGTATATCAAAGGGCGATCCCTGAGTCTTGCTTTAGGAGTATGCTGAACATATCTATTACCAGATGTCTCAGAGCATCTCAACACTTAGTCAAGTCAGCTCTGTTTCTCATTAAAAGCTTAGCATATCAAATGATGTAAGCGCTGGCATCCGACGCATCATAACTTATCTTGTGTAAACTAAACAAACAGGTGGTGGGATTATGGCTGTCAAGTTTTATTTCTCACCTGTGCTTAGAGCTCACGAACACTAAATGCATTAACTCTATACATCATCCGGCCTCACAAAAGAATAAAATTACGATTAGGCAAGCTTCCATTACTCAACTTGGCAAAGCTCGGTATGTCTTGCAGGTTTTTTTCCACACAGATCACCAATATAGTGTGTGAAGATGTGTCTGAAATGAAATAACTTTGAAAAAGTTACATTTTGCTTAGACTTATAATTGGGCTGACGAACCTAATGCCAACACACCAGTGCGCAAAGGGTAAGGGGTCTCTGCTGATGGTTATAGAAAAATGTCCTAAACCACTACTGACTGTCTAGCGGGCCACATTCACTTAACAGAGTTCCCTCCATGTTGGATGCTTTCATCTACACTTGCTGTGGTTTCTTGTGTTTTTCTAAAGCCCATAAAATAATAATTGGTTCTTTTTTTTTTTTTTCCCCTCAGCAGATATGGCTCAGATACTTTCGGCAATAGCTGAAAATTATATAAAGAGTTAATTGAAGGGTCTTTCTTCTAATGTGACTCGCTCATTTTTTTTTTCTGCTCCCCTCTCTAACTAGCGTCAGGCTGTCTGGGAGGCTGATCTGAAGTCTGCGAGAGGTGGGAGTTCTGTTGGGCAGACGGGGCTGCTGCTTGGCGACTCCCTCTTTTCCAAAGAGCTGGAGAACATGGGCAAACAGCTCGCTGGTAGGCAGCGCATGTGTGCGTGTTTCCACGACGTGCATGTTTTTGCAGTGTGTCTTTGTGCCTGCACAGTTGTTTTAGGAACTTCCAATGTCAATTATTTTCAAATGTTCTTTAATTTTTCCGTTCATTTGTTGTTTATTTCCAAAAGGGACAAGTGGTTAGTAACACAAAACATACCAAGACCTTCTTATTCCTATGCAAATTTGCATTGCCTTCTACCAGATGTAGCCTTAAGAACAGAGTGACAACATTCTTTACGGACAGATGATGTGAAGCAAAGCAAATTAACCACAATAAGAGCATTAGGAATCAAATGTTTTACACAGCTGCTGTATTTTTAAAGAAACAATTTCAGTTTTCGTTTAAAATTTGCCCACAGCTTAATTTGGCCTACGCTGGTAGGAAAGTCCACATATTTATTACATAAGTTACACTCTCATGAGCTTAATGACGAGTCTAAAAATTTTGCCACAAGTGCCACAGCACTCTCCTAATTTATACTCGGCATCTGCACAACTGCTACAATAACAACACTTTATCTCACACTTGTTATAAACAAACATGGCCCCCATGCGAAGAGGTCGGATGGTTGAAACTGAAAGTAAAGCTTTCAGTTATTACTGTGCTTGTAGGTACCTGATCACTGAGTGAGTGAAACATCATTCTGAGATGTTTAGTTGATTATTTGAAAAATACATTTGTAACCCAAGACGGGGCATGTAACCAGAAGGTAATGTCCGCAGTCTTGACCCGCCGTGAACATGTTTTAATCAAATTTACTTGGCAGTGATGAGATCTGATAAGTTTATGTTTGTTACCAAACACCTTAAAGCATAAAATGGAGAAAGTTGCAGTAAAGACTTGTTGCATTTCACTGTCACTTGTGTCTGATGAGTGGCAAAAAAAAGGATAGATAATTTTATATCGTATCAGCTACTACAGGTCTGAAAATCACCAACCAAAAAGTTGCTGTTGCAAAAAAAAAAAAAAAAAAAAAATTTGTTTGATCTGCTGTTCCACATATGTACACATACTTTGGATTATTATTCATAGAATTTATGGGGGTATAGATTACAGCAAGGGAAAGGGTCTAGCCAAAGTATGTGTTACTTTTGGCCAAAGAAAGTGTTCCCTTTGGTGAAAGCATTGCAAAGAAATCTTTTTTTTTTCTTTTCTTTTTTTTTTTTAGCAAAAATGCTACAAGACAAAATAAAAATGTCACTCTCCACATGCTTAATATTTGTTTTAGCTCCAGTGATGTCAGGTTGATTTAATGAAACTGCTGAATTGGTTACAGCCTTTGCTATAGATTGACATATTCCAGGAATGTTGAATTGTTTTGCAATTTGACCTATATTATTCATGGTATCCAGTTCTTATCTTTGATATGTATGGCATCTAAGAGAGTCTGAGGCTGTTTTCTGTCACCATTTTATCACATATGTATTGGTTTATGAAACAGATTGTAGTCTGGAATGTAGGCTGGAGGGAAAGGCGCCATTTAGTGTCATGTGTCACACACTTGTTTGTTTTTTTGCATGTCTTCCCACTCAGTTTGACAGCATCACACTGTGTAAAGAGCCTTTACATATCGTCACATACGAGAATTATTTGAAGCATATTGGTTGAACAAAGTGAAGTTTGTTTGTTTTTTGTCCACAAAGTAGCATATGTTTTTCAGATGACACAGAAAGACGATGATTTCTGTTAATGCAGAGATTGCCAAAAGCTTTGATTTCTATTTTTCATGTGTATTCATCATTCTGATGGAACTTTCTGAGCAAAGGCCTCATTCAAGATGTTTAAGCAAAAATAATTTAAATATTTCAGCTTGTCTCATGACTGAGAAAGACAATTTATTTTTGTTAAATACGAGCAAATTACTGTTCAGAAGAAATAACATCAGATTTTTCTCTTCAGGTTCAGAGTCACTGAATCGCTGTTGGTTAAAAAGTCACTAGACTGATTTATGCCTTTGTTTTGTTGCAGCATATTATGAGAATGTTTTTTTTTTAAACTGTTTACCTTTATTGCAGCCATGTGCATTTTACAGTCGTCAAATTACTTTTTTCACATAGAACCAGATTAATTTGGACATCTTTTGAAATAGTATGAAATATGACATCTTTTATATTTACTCAGAATTAGCTAGAATGTTTTAGGTAAAGTTTAAATACATATTTGTAGAACATTATTGGAAATCTGGTTGTTGTTTTTTTTTGTCTTACAAACTCATCAGAAAGTTTGAAAGACATGCAGTGGTGTTTTTACACAGAAATGAATCTGTCTGCTCTACAATGCTGTGAAAAAGCCTCAAAACACTCAAAAATCTTTTGAGTCTTTTGTTTCTCTTATTCAAGTGATATTAATTACTTTTTTAAGGTACTATTCATCATTCAAATGTCTGATTTCCTTTTTCTTTATTGAATTTGTAAACAATGGTTGACTTGGGAAATTTGCCAATTTATTGTGAGAAAAATTATATAGAGGGTAACTGTGACTAACAAAGTTTCTCATATAATCTCATGGTTTAATGGATGCGTCTGGAAGTTCTCTAATTGTACCGAAGCTGAATTATCTTTTTATTGTAAACATTGCATTGTTGGGAAAGTATGCTTCGTCCGTTTCGACTAAATTCAGAAGGTGGTGTTTTAATTTATCCAGCAGGCTTTATTCTGCATAGTTGAAGGCCTGGAGGCAAGTATGTCGTTAGTGCTCTTGTTTATTTTCAGAGGAGGGACCCAATAATCCTTGCATGATTTCCGAATGGTTTTATAGCGTGCTGTGGCCGTGTACTCTCAGCGCGTGCATCTGCTCCTTGATCAAAGGCTTTAATAGATTCTGTCTGTTTATGTTTCTCCTCGTCTCCTTCTCTGTCTTATTTTCCACTTTGCTTTCTTTTTCTGTCTCCTCAATCTGAAATTCAGATCACAACGACGCGAGCTTAATACCAGCTGTATTTTGATGTGTGTATTTTCCCCACGTCTTTGATCACCAGAAGCTGTCATTTTGCATCAGTTGCTGTAAAAGTAGAAACTGTGTTTACTGTACCAGCAGCAGAGAATCTTAAAAAGACGCTGCTTTTATTAGGCTGCTCTTTTAGTGTTCGGAAGTTTGCGGAGCTGGTTTACAGAAAGATCATGACTCTTGTAACCGTTTATGGAAGGGAGGAAGATTTACGAAACAAAAACATGTGGTGTTATCATTAGAATTGTAAATATCCTTCAGTGCAACACATCGGCTTTACGGGAACGGACAGCTAACGAACATATCCTGTTTACGGTTGAATATAATAATCGCATGAGAATTTATTAACAAAGTGTAGGCGGTTAGCAACTCAAGCTAGAAAGTCATACAGAAACTGTTTTTATTTGAACCCTGTAACATTTATTTCAGTGTGACACCAGGGTGTTTCCCTGGATTTAGGTTCGGTCTTACGGTCAGGAGCTGTGCAGGCGTGTCAGCTAATTAGAGTGCTTCTTTTGAAGCTTAATTTAAATGCAACCAAAAGCTGATGTCATGGTACGATCTGAACTACCACACATTTAAACATCCTAAGAATATTTTGACCAAATGAAAAGGGTTATTTGTTACCTTATTTTTAATACAGTTTAAGTTGCACAAACAAAGGCTTGATGTCATGCAGAATACATGCAGATTATTGGGCCTGTAAACTACATTGTAAAAGTTTACTTTTGTTTTTCTTTAATCTTTCAGTGCAGTATGTTTTTATAGTACTAGATCACAAAAAGTTATTTCAATGCATGTTTTTATTTATGTTTGTAAAATCCAGTCATACCGTCAGTTTGAATTAAGTTGATCAGATGTCCCATTTACTGAGAATGGAGGTGATGACAGAGGAACCAAACCTTTCCATTTGAACAATAAATAAATAAATAAATAAATAGTTATATAAACAGTGGTAAAGGTTTAATCTTTAAAAACTGCATGGAGTTAATAGCAGAAATTACTCTGTCAATGGCTGTCTTTGAAACATACAGACACATGCTAAACACTGAACCACTTGACCACTTGAGTACATGCTATGGAAAAACAACCTCCACAAAGTCCATTAAGATAATAGCAGCAATTGCTTTGTCATTGTCTCTGTCCAGAAAACAAAATACAGTAAACAGAAAACAACCGAGCCAGGACTACTTTATATGGAAAAGAAAAACATGGAGAGTACATAAAGTTAATTGCAGAAATAAAGTAAATCACGCTCCCCAGGAAGCCGAGATGACTAAACGTAAAATCATCGGATCAAAGGTACATTCGAAGAAAATGAGAAGCTAGGAGAATTCACATTTTCAGCTCATGGCAGACTGTGGGAAACAAATAGTCATGGCTAAACATCGAAGCTCTAAGCTAGCACCGTGTTCTATGGAAAATTAGATGAAAAATGGCATCAAAAAGCTCATTCAATTATTGCATTATTTCTAGCACACAGGCACATACCAAATATGGAAGACAAATGAGAAGAGTTCATAAGACTAAACTCAACTGTATCTCCATAAGGCCTACCTTCCACTGAAAGCCCATCTAAAGTTAAAAATGCAAACATACTGTCAAATAAAAATGTAGATTAACCCTAAAATCTGTGGAAAACATCTGCAATTTTTTTTTCCACCCTAAGTTTAATGATGGGTAACACTGCAGACATCTTCTGCTTTGCATCCTAAATGGACATTTGTCAGTGAGCAGCAACATGTGGTTCATATTAGCTTGTGGAAAATGTTGTTTGCATGGGAGCAAAAGCACCATTCACTCAAAAACAAGGAAGTCGAGGTTTATGGAATACTTGTCATGCTTCCTTTTGTTATTTACTTGACGCCACACATACACAGTTTAGGACTCGCTCCTGATGACTCACTTGTGAAATTATGCCTTGCACATGATAACTCCCAGACAGTTTTGTTGAAGACAAGATTGCCAACATTTGTATCAGAAACATAACAAATAAGGGGGGGAAAATGAGCCAGATGTTGATCCCACAAGTTGGCAGAATTTGGTCTTTCACAAACAAAAATTGTTTCTACAACTAGCAGAGAGGCAAACAAATTAGTTTTTGTCATGAAAGGGTAGAAAAACTTCTTGCATTCTGAGCTCACTGTACCTCATCTTGGGAGTTTTTTTTTTTTTCTATTAAGGGGACGCTGAATTGACCACAGTTTACAAGATCTATAAATATTGTCATCTATTACCCAGAAGAAGGATGAAAGTAAGCAAGTCTCACCCTCTTTAATGCTCAGTAAAATTTGTGAATCATCTGGCCAGTGGGACGTAGACCTGCGTATTTTGTTTGTTTTTTTTTGTTGTTTTTTTTGTGTTTGTTTTTTCCCCCCTTCTGAGTTATGATGAAAAGCAGGGGTGACGTTATGATGGAATCTTGGAAGATAATTTGATAGTGATCTGGGATTTGTACAGAGTACTGCAGGCACCATCACGAAGATCTGCAAACTGAGTCCAAATGTCAGTTAAATTTGTGGAAGACACTGATATCCACTTTAAATGAAATGATGTGAATAAATCTGTTATCAGAAATCTATTTCGAATGATTAAATCTTTTAAGCAAATTCATGAATACACATTAATAGAAGGAAGGAGGCTTTGTGTATTTCTTATAATAAATTTGTAATCATTAAAATTGTTCCACTTCAAATCAAAAACCATACAAAAAAACCCACAGAGATCTAATGATTATCTGGAATTAAGTTAATCTTCTTACTTTTTCTCTGAGAACCGATTATTAGAAGTGAAAGAAACACAAACTAGAAAAAACAATCTTCAATTTTTCTTCATTGGAGTGAGAAATTAGTAATGCAATAGAGAGGGGGGGCGGGGGTCTTGCTTGAATTTTACTCCTGAACAGCTAAGTGGCTGATGAAAGAAAAACATTAATTGTAGCAAAATCTACACAGATGAGAATAACAAACAAAGAAAAATATGCAGTAAATCAGTCCTGGTTCTCACTCAGGCAAACCTTCGTCTAATTCTATTCATCTGAGTCTCAGAGCTCAAGTGCCTTGGGGTGCTGGCATCTCAGAGACCAATCATTAGGCCCTCATCAGCCAATCAGTCAGACTTTTAGGAAATGTATTGCCAAGCTGAGGTCAATCAAAAAAGGGATTTGGGTTTTTTTTTTCTGCACTCTTTGCACTTTGGAGGGATTCAAGAATCCAAGGAATCAATCATCTGTTTCAACATTTAAGGTTTCAGACCTACAACCATTGTATTGAGTGATTCCATGTTTTTTCTTTTTCCATATTTATGATTAAATATTCTTAAATTAAGAAGGGATTATTTTAAAATTTTATCTGAAACTCTAATGAATCTAATGAATTTAGTTGGTCTCTGACATATTGACACTCAGATCAAGCTCTAAAGGATGACGAACATGGAAACATTGACATTTTGAGGTTTCAGTAAGCTGTGTGTGGAAAAGGGATTATAGCTAATCAAAAGGTTGGTCGGAGGTATTTTGAGGGTACTTAGAAAAATGCAATTAAATGACGTTAAAGGTCGGGTTTGTGGCGCTTATACGCACCATAATGAAGACGATAAAATATTATGTTCCTTGGTATGTTTTTTGAAAAAAAAATCTTCAACATAAAACAGTCGTCTTGTAGATTTTCTTAAATATATTTTCTTTTGATCACTATTTGTAATATAACATCTCTTACATTTAAATAAGAACCTTGAAATTGAAACTCCTTTTATCATTTCAGAGGTTGAGAAAGACCTGGCCAAGCTGGCAGAAGTAGGAAAGATGACCAGTCGGAGCACCAACAATCCACATGGAAGTCTACTCCACACCCCACTACGGCACCGGACGCTACCAGACACTCTTCCTCTCACCAGCCTCATCTCCAGGCCTCAGTCTCCAGCCGGTGGCCTTTCAGGCAAGTCCTGTGGTATCGGCCTCCCCTTGCTGAGCCCCAAGCCCACCTCCCTATCTATGTCCATGTCAATGGGCCGGACCCCCAGCAACCCTGGCAGCAGAACTCAAACCCCCAGAACACCCAGCAGACCCCTGACCCCAAACAGTTTATTGACGCGCTCCTCCTTTAACCCCGGCGCTCATAAAGAAGTAACATTCCGGAGGTCAAGGAGCCGACCTGTGACGCCCACAAGTCAGCCGCCACTTCCTCGACCACTGCTCACCCCTCCGGGACTAAGTACCACAGACAGCCTTGGTGCCAGCCTTCGGGCGTATCTCTCTGAGGTAAGACGGCAGCAGATGAACATTTTGATTATGAAGCACACTGATCACTGTTTATGCACATCTTTTACTATAAATGTCCAAGAAACAGGTAATTGTGTTGAGCTGTATGTTGTCCTCTCTTTTATAAACATTGAAACATCAAATTAATCGTTTATATACTGGAAACAAATGCCAAAGGAATCCCACTGCCTATACATCATGTCTTTACTTGTATAACCACTGCAGTGGTTATATACTATAGACCGGTGGTGTCCAACGTCGGTCCTCGAGGGCCGGCATCCTGCATGTTTTAGTTTTCTCCCTGGCTTAACGCACCTGGTTCAAATGATGGCTTGTTAGAAGGCCTAAGAAGAACACTGACATGCTGAAATGGTTGTTACTACCACCAGGGAGAGAACTAAATCATGCAGGATGCCGGCCCTCGAGGACCAACTTTGGGGACCACTATCTCACAGTAACACATAATTGTGTTGCATGTGTTTTTTTGTTGTTTTTTTTCCCCCACAAGTGTCTTTAAAGTGTGGTACGCATTTGTATTCAGTCAGTACTTTGTAGAAGTAACTTTTTTCTTTACTTACATTTTCATAGTGCCTCTACTAACTTTGCCCATCTAGAAACGGAAGGTTTTGTCTTTTCTTCTTTACAAAGACCTCAAACTGAGGAAGCTCAGATAGGGAACATCTCTTAACTTTATAGCCTTGGCTGTGTTTCAGGCATATTATCCTACTGGAAGCTGAACCTCTGCCCCATTATTTTGTAGGAAACCTTAACAAATTTTCTTCCAGAACTACCTTGTCCTAGGTTGTCATGGTGCAGTTCATTAGAACATCTGAATTTAGTTTGCAATTAGTTGAAGTAGATTTTCTTAAAGGGGTTGCGAGAGTAAAAGAGGGCTAAACACAAATGCACGGCATTTTTTTCTTTAACATTTATTTCTTTAAAAAAAAAAAGAAGAAGAAGATAATTCCAGTAAAATCTGTTGAAGTTCCTGGTGGTGATATGACAAAATGTGAAAAAAAGAAAAAAAAAATTAAACACTTGCACAAAACATTATAAATGTAAATTCTTGTTTGACAGACAGGATAATCCCTGGGTTTCCACAGGAATTTCCTGGAAATAATCATCACAAGACTCCAGAAAGTATAGGCTAGGCAAACAAAATGTCCACAAACACAAGGACCACAAATTGTTATTTTTGCACTTAGTTTTTGTATATTTTCTTAACCTTTAGACAGAGGCGGTCTAGCTGTTTACTTCTGCCTCTTTAGCAATCCTTGTGTCTGTCTGTTATGAGTAGATCCATGTGTGGACCATAGATACTGAAGGAAAGCACATCTTCTCTAGACGGCAAATAAAATCAGTGTTTAAATTGAAAATTAGCTTGTATACATCTGTGTAAAAAAAAAAGATAAATTTTATACATGCTGATTAATACACAGGATGCAGCTATTGGTCATGGCTTAAAAAAATATTTTGTTCGTCAAAGCTATGGAACACCAAGAGTGAGAAGCTTGGGAGAATTTACAGAGACGGATTACGACCGAGTGCGCGCACAAGGCAAAAACGTGCACACTCTTCGTGTGGGGTTTCACGCAGAGCCGCGGAGGTCTGTACAGTAGGATGTCATTTCATTGTGGAAAAATGAGCCTGGCATTAAAGAGGTGTTTTCAGAGGGATTTCTTTCTTATTTTCCTTTCATGATCTACTTAACAGGAGCCCTGTTAAATACGAGCCCTTTTTTGAAGGCTTTCCTAATGACGGGCAGGGGTTTTACACTCCCTTTGTATGCAGTTTGACAGTTACGCCAGTTGACACTTAGTGACATTATCCAAAACTTTATTCCAGGGTGCCCAGTCTGTTTTTATTGGGGCCACCTGTTCACGTGGAAGACTAAATCCTTTAAACGAAGGCCTGGTTAGAAACTGAGAAGCGACTGAAACCCTATACAGTAGGAATGAGAAACAGTCAGATTTTCTTCTTTAAGTTATTATTGGTTCAAAGCATTTTTGTTTTCATTTAATAAATGAATTTGACAATTTGTTTTTGAACAAATATCTGGAATAATTTCTTACTCTGGTTTCGTACAACTATCCAAAAACCTTACTTTTTAGATAATTGGCCTTTCTAAATTTCCCTTATTAGGTTTGCACGTGTGCGTGTGCACGTGTACGTGTGCGTGTGCACGTGTGCGTGTGCACGTGTATGTGTGTGTGTGTGTGTATGTGTGTGGTTGTTTGTCCTGTGTGTCTCTGTGTTGCCCTATGATGAAGTGGTGACCTGTGCTGCCACTCGCCTAATGATCGCTGGAGATAGATATTATCCCCCCTAAAAAAGTGGGTATAAATAATGGGTGGATATTTTAAAAAAGTATATTTTCATGTCAGTTTTAAAAAAAAATGCAATAAACAAATTTTTCATTCCACTTTTTTTTCGTTTCTGTTCAGAGATGTCCATGTCATTTACTATTTGAAGCAAAGCTTTTCGTTGCATGAAAGTTATTTTGAATCTGAACTGATGCTTTTAGGCTTAATTCCTCAAGAGCTGCACCTTTTCTCTCTTCTTCATAGCAAACCCATTCTACTGAGAGATGTGCAGCTTGAAGGGCTGCAAATCAATGTCATTGCAAATGGAGACAAATCTGGTCGGGGCTTACTGTGGCAGAACCGATTAAAGCAGAGAATGAGCTTAAAAGATTGTAAATACCCTGCTTGGTCCGATTGGTGTCGTTTTCAGCTGCAACATTCAAATACTGGGGTCAGAATTTGTCAACAAAATCATGACCGCATTAATCCATCCTGCCGTCCACCATTGTTTTGGCTGCTTATGGTATAATTTTGTCCATTTACAGCCAAAACGCACCCATCTTCAGATGGTTATTTCCAGCAGGATGATGCTGGAAGACCCAGTTTCTATGCTACTGATACTGATATCTTGTTAGACTATACCACAGAGAATGACAACAATTCTGAACCAGAAAAGGGATTCAATCAAGTACCAGCAAGGCTTACCTGATACAAACGTGTGTGCTTGTACTGCACTGACTTACAAAAACATGAGAAAAGTGTACTGTGCCTTGAGGTGTCATAGAAACATTACGGTTCAGGTTTTGTGTTGGCAGCAGCACAGACAGAAGATTTTGTAGTTCCCTTAATTAAGTCCTTCAGATTCTGAATGCACAAAGCGGCTTCAGACCATCAGACCACCACCACCGTGCTTGGCTGTTTTTATTTTCCCTAAACTGCTGTTGGTTTGAAAAACTGAATATTTGGGGTTTTTCTTATAGTTTTTAATGATCTGTAGACCAGCTTGTGTTTTTCACATTGTGGTTCCTCCTTGAATGAAATTTTTTTGCGCAGTTTGATTCTTATTGATTATTGATTAACACTTCCCTTTTGTATTCGCTCAGAAGAAAAGGGCATACATACTTTTTATTTTATTTTATTTTTTTTTTACATCCCTGTAGCACTGCGGCCTTCACATTAGCTTGTCTTTACATTTTGTACTTAACCTCAGCTGTTTCTGAAACTGCGTTTTAGGCCTTGCGTTTACGTTTTAATGAGTACTTAAGCCATAAATCTGTCTGACCTTAATTATGGCTTTTAACGTGTGGCCTGACAAACTGAGATACTTTGGCTAATAACAGTCTCTCTCCTAGCATCCATATTTCTGTCTCGCATCAATTCTCCAGCGTTATGTCCTTTTTTTTTCTATTTCAGGATGAGTTTTACCAGCAGCTTCAGGCCATCAGACAGCCCTGGCATATTCCCAGTGACACAGACAGTGACATCATGGAGCCTCCTGAACAGGATAAAAGTGAGTCACCTACCTTCTTTTTTTCTTTTTTCTTTTTTACTTCTCTCTGCATTCAGGTGCTTGTATGATGATCAAGGTTTCTGTTCCAAAAGGAAGCAGTTATTCACAAGTTTGCTCAGTTTTTGTGTCTCCCTTATGAATCTGCATCTCACAAATCTGCTCCCATAATGATTTTACCTTCCTGCAGCTCTTTTATTTTTATCTTGAAATGGGAGGCTTATTTCACCGTGTCACTTTACCCCCAATAAATTACCACTGCATTAAAGTAGCAAAACAAAATTACCCCATTGTAAGAAAAAAAAAATCACTGTTGGGGATTCTAACAAGGGTTGGAAGGTTTTCATGTGAAATTTCCTGTTTTGGCCTCATTGGTGGCACTACATCTGAATCAAGATGTAGTCAATCCACCTGAATTTGTTGTCGAACATCATAAATCGTTCATAGTAAAGCTCTGGCTGCAGCACAACAAACCCAAATCCATTAGCTTCGACTGAGGTCTGCCCCCTCCTCTGACATTCCGGTTCGTAAATCACACAGATGCATGAGGGCCTTACGGTCCAATAGCCAGGGCCTCCACAGGGGAAGCTAAGTACTTCTCAGTCCTCTGTGATCCAACCGGAGCTGTCAGGTTTGTGCTTGTTTTAGCACTGGTTAATGTTTAGCTAAACATCTCTGATCCTTTGAGATATGGGTAAGAATTTACAGCCTGGACGCTCTCTCAATGAAAAATGATATATTTCATCATTATTTAAGGTCTTGCTCCAGAGCTTATTTCTGGAAGAGAACAGATTTATTTGAGCAAACAAAAAACACATGGAGAGGAATGTTTTAGAGCCTTAGTGCTGAGCCTGACAGTGCAACACCTGCCCAAGTAAGGGATCTAAAGCAAAGGCCTTAATGACTTTAAAGCCAGATGGGGTTTTCTACTTAATTGCTAAGCAATTACATATGACACTTCTACAAGTTAAAGATATCGTAACTATGTTAATTATGCCATCAAACACTCTAAAGTGCTGAAGTATTTTCACCCCTTGAAGTTGCTCACATTTTTTCACCTAAAAGCCACAAATTTCAGTGTATTTACTAGGATTTTATGCGAATCACCAACAAAAATAATCCATAGCATGTGACTCTACCAGCCATAAGAATGTAGAGGCTGAGTTATAATACAGTTTGATGTTGCTATTGGCCTTCATTTGAAGCAACCTGACAAGAAAAGAGGTAGAGATTGAAGGAGAAGCATTTACCCAATGCCTTAGGCCTGGAGTCGAACACCTGGACGGTTGCATCAAAGACTAACTCCTTAATGCCTAAATTTACATAGAAAACTAATCAAGATTTTGCTGTCAAGCAGAAACTAAATTAAGTAGAAATTGTTCACTTGACTGTAGCTCATATCACAGGTACAAATTTTGGGTTTTGGCGACATCAAGAATAATTTGGCATATTGTAGCTGTACTGTTTGAAATATTTCGGTGTCGGATTGTTGTTATTGATGTTTGTATCGCTGAAATAAAGTGTTTTGAGTAAGTTTTCATACTGCAGTGCCAGAGCCAGCCAATAGCACATTGAGTAGAATTGCACCAAAGTATTTCAGGTTCCCAGGCTGCATTCTTTTTCGAATATTTCAGATATTCCCTTATTCAAAAATCTGTGAATAGAGGGGTTTTGGAGTTATGCTCCACAGAAAATCCACAAGTACCGAACAGCAAATATCCGGGGCTCCATTGTGTTGCAACCAGATATAGTTCCTGTGCTGACCCATCAACAAATTCTCCCACCTAAGCTGTGGATCTCTCCAGCTTCTCCAGATTTGCCATTAGCCTCTTGGCTGCCTCTCTGGATAATAAGCCCGTCAGCTCAGGAGGATGGTCATGTCTTGGTAGGTTTTGCAGATGTGCTAAACTCTTTCCATTTTCAGATGATGGATTGAACAGTGCCCTGCGAGATCTTCAAAGCTTGAGATATTGCTTCATAACCTAATTCTAATTTAAATGTCTCCACATGTTTAGTTTCGTCTTTCTCCTGCGGTCGTCATGGTCTTCGTGATGCCATTTGTGACGCGCCACAGTAAAACCAGGGACAAGTTGCTCGAGCAGAAATGGAGAAAAAACCCCAAAACAAAACAAAACAAAAAAAAACATTGTTAGATCATTAGTATTTTAATTTATGTCAAGATGACTCTGCTTTCTTTGTGTTTCAACAACCATACCTACATATCAGGAAACCCCCTTTTCCACAGATGTTGAAAAAACTACTTTAGTTTATATTAAGGTGTTAAAATTAATTATCGTTTGGATATAAACATGGGATTCACTCTCTCTGGAGGTTAAACTTCCAGGTTCATGTTGTGACCTGAAGGCAAGAGATAAAAACATAGTTTTCCAAGAAAGTTGTAATTGTTGTTTTTCCGGTAGACACACTAGTCGAAGCCATGAAGAAAGCACCCATGTTTAAATTGCAGCTTGGAAGGTTTTAAAATGCTAAGCTTTGTGTTTAAATGAAGCTTGTTTACAGAGTAAATCTGAACTGTTTCTTGGTGTGGGGGAAACTCCCAGCTGATTAACATACCGGCCTTTATTGGCTGTTCACAAGCTTTTGTCATTGGGTTTGGCCAATAAGATGAAAGACTGAAAGGAACGGATGGTTAATTTGCACAGCCAAGACATCACCCTACCCCACATTGAAAAAAAGAGACCCTAGCTCAGGTATATTTATTGGTCCAGGACAAATTCTCATCTATATCTGGCCAAGAGCCAGTGCAGATACCTTGTTCTGTTATGGTAAATGCTACAACATGCTATTTTGTTGATTTTGACAACGTATTTTCATTTTTTTTTATTTCTGTTTTACATTTTTAGAAGGCTTAGAATCAACATGTTCTGAATGCCAATGGATGCTGCACTACTAGTATCTTGTATGCTACAATGCATTACACTATATTCCCTCCAAATCACAAGTTCACACTACTTTTTGTATCTGTTGCATAAAATCTCAACAAGATGCAAAACAGAGTGTGGTTGTGATGTGACAAAGTCTGAAAAAGTACTTTCGTGAGGCGCTGTATCCCAGCTCTAAAGTGGAAAATCTTTGTTGTAAATTTACACAGTACTTGGGGTTAGTCAAAACATTTATCTTTTCACATTTGCAATTTAATTCATTCCGTATTTCCTTTTTTTTTCCCCCCCGAGGAAATTACAACCAGTGTGAATTTCAAAACCAACCTTTACAGTCGTCTAACGTGCTTCTCAGCACCTCTTGTCCTGGACCAATGTTCTGCGTCGTCGCTTGGATTAAATTTTTTTTAAGCCATTAGCCAGACCACCATCTCCACATTTAAGTCAACTTCTGACTTTGGTTTGTTAATGACTGAGTCCAAAACATGATGTATGCACGAAATAAGAATTGTCCTTGAATTAAGTGTAACTATGTTTTCACAGTAAACAAAGATCAGTTACTCAAACTGGAAATTAACTGCATGTGGGACTCGCAAGGACAGCTTTCGCTGACGTTATGACACAAGAATTCTAGCCATAGGAAAGATCAAGCAGGCAAGTGGTTGTCGCATGGAAATATAACCCCTCTGACAAGTTACTCTGGAGGGTCGTTGTTTTGCCAAATGCGTATCTTGCACAATAAATGGATAGGTTTTCCTAATGGCCCCTGGGGCCCTGCTCTGAGCCCTTGGCAGTGACAGTGGCATATTGAGAAAGGATATTAAGCACAGATTGAATTAGACGTGGCTCAGAAAGTCAGAGAGAGAAACCCAGCAGCCACAAGTCGTGACAAAGCACCTTATGGCGTGAGAGAAGCCCCGAAGGACTGTTCACTCAAATCTGGTTTGTGTGTCTTTGTGTGAGTGCATGAGAAGGATGTTATTAGTCAGAGGGAAACAAGAAAATCGTCTTCAGAGGACACATTCAACCCTTTAATCAGATTCTTTAGTGTTTTCCAGAGCGAGTTTTATGCTTCAATGGGTTGTGACACCCGTAGCTGAAAGGTTTATGCTCAGTTTTCTGAGTTGGATTCATTACCCCCAGCTGTTAGTTGGTTGGTCAGACTTTCCTGTAATCTTTTAAGGTGATGACAATGAAAAGATAAATGTTTCATTCTGATGCTGCTATGCTGGTCATTTCTTCAGTGTGACTCATTGCATATCTTTTAAGGC
>NW_006800003.1:1301241-1352665 GCF_000485575.1 Poecilia formosa
TGGTAGCTTTTGAGTTTTAAAAATGCTAATGAACAAAGTAACATAAAAATTGAATCATCCATTGTGTTTTGAATTACTTCCAAATACTGAATATCAACATCCTATAGCAACAAATGAAACAGATAACTTTTGATTGGTTTATTTTAGGAAGAGACGAAAATATTTGTCTTTCCTTATGCTATTTTCTCAGTGAAACATCACTTCACATCATTAGTGCGTCTAAACCTTTCACAAAGAATCCCTGCTGACGTGTCCAAATCAAGACCTCCATAGTTGTGGAAAATCCAAAGTTATTTCCTGTTATTCTACAAACTTCCACAACGTTATGACCGCATACCACACATTGCACGTGAAAGTTGCTCATTTTTTCTCACTAGCTTGTGTGTGAAACCTGCTTTTTCCCGCACATCCGCAAAAATACCTTAGATGACACGCTCAGTGAAAATATTTATTTATTTTTTTGTTCGTTTTTATTGGCCTGCATAGTCTTCATTATTTACTGCATTCACAAGTGGTTTGTGTTACTTTATTTGCCTGTTATCAGAAACAGGTTTGCTGGAGACGTAACAGTGTTGGTTGCTTGAGCTTAAACATCATTAATGTCCTCGAGAGAAACACACACAATCTCTGCTCTGGATACCCTAATTGCATATTTGTTAAGCCTAAATTATTGGCAACAAATTACAGATGTCTGTGCTTCTGCCAATTTTAATTTTCTATTCTTTTAGCCTCCCCCCTCCTCCCACACACTAACACCGTCTTGTAACATGCAACTCTGCAGGTCTTTTGAGGTCCATCAAGAACAGTTTGAATTCACTGTAATTCAATAAAATCTTTATTTGTCCCCAATATAGCAGGATAGTTCCTGACAATTTTAAGCATAAACTAAAACTTCTAATGGCGAAATGGTGATGACTTATTATGGTACCTGCATATAATGGTCCTGGGTGCTACTTAGAGAACACTGGTAGCTGGAGTGGCTGTTTGTTGGTGAAATTTACCCCACTGAAAGTTTTAAGAAGGATTTGACTTTTTTGAAGGACCTGGCCTGGTCCTGTCTACTCTGTGCTGGCAACTCTCCAAGTAGCTCGTTATAGCCTTCTTGGCACCACAGCTACTATGTTAGCATATCTCCAAACAGTTGAAATGAACAATCATGATCCCCAAAACAGTAAATACATTGAAAGCGAGTGTATGCTGGTTAGCTGAAGGAAGTCATCTTCTATATAAACACTCAAAGTCAATCTCGACTTTAATTTCAGGATGGGGAGAAAGGGTAAAATTTTGTCCACCCTTTTTCTCAGAAAATCACGACGTGACGTCATTAGTACACTGAAACAGAATTGCAGCAGATGTGTCCAAAGTAAAGTTGTGAGGCTTTCTGGCTACTGTTGAAATGCCATTGTATTGGTTGCATTCTCAAAGAAAACTAAAGTGTAAAAAAGCACAAACAGCAACTTGTAGATTTAAAAAAAAAAAAACAACAAAAAAACATTTTTTGTGCGCATGATGCTTTTTCACTGCAGTTATGGAGAGATCATTTCAAAAGAACCCCCTCATCTGCATGCTCTCGTGCTATTGAGAAGCAAAGGGAGTGCATACCCTTCCACATCAATGCTGAAACTGATGTTGGAGGGGCAAAAAAACCCCTCCCATATTTACAAGGAGTTTCTACAGTTGGTGAGGAAACATCTCGGTGCAAATGTATTGCTTGTGGAAGTTGCGTTGTGATAGGATGGACATGTAAGAAGAAGTAAAAATGTAAGTTAAAAAAAAAAAACACATTTTGGTCGGTGTTAAGGTATGAGAACCATCATGCTTGCCATCAAATAGGAATTTATCCAACAATTACATTGTCATGGATGTTCTGAGGACACTGAATCTGTGTTGATCTGGTGTAAAGAGGGTTTTACAATTGGCAGGACACTCATGCTATCCTTAAACAATTATTTTGTGTCTGTGGGGGGAAGAGGGATTGAAAGGTACAGCTAAAGCAAACAAGTCATTTAATTCTTTCTTTAGAGGTGGTATGCCTTTTCTTTCATTTCTCTCAGAAGAGCAACAAGATTTTATTTTTTCTTCACACGTTTAGCTATTCCTAAGCATAAATGAACTCTGGTGACTCTGATGTGCGTTTTTTGTTTTTTCCCCATAGGTAGTTCACGGGATGCCAACAAAAGATCCGTGTTTTCAGGTAAGAATCTTTATCGTTGATTGAGGAACTACAGCCTAAAATCTGAAGAGTCACTCTTGCATCCAAAAGTGTGTAATTTGAGCTGCAAAAAGACAATCAGTGCTTCATATAAGCTACCGTCTTGAAATGAGAGCCTCTGCGTCTTTACATGACCTCATTTGTAGAGCCACATGTTATCCAAATAACTGCCGATGGTTGACTTGCCATCCTCCACCTTCATTTATGGCCCAGTGGAATACCGTCACAGGCTAAATGGAGGACACAGAAGCTCTCGAGCGCGATTGGCCGAGGCCGCCCGTGTGCGGAGCCGGGAACGATGATGCTCAGTTCCATTAAGTCACTTTGTTTCTGAGTTTACACGCGACAGACAGCGTCGACTCCCAGCATCAACATTTGGGAGAAGGAGAAAGTCTGTCTGGTTTGAGGTTGTCTGTGGCTCCCGTTCTTGTGGTTTCAGAGGTGCCCACAGTTCCCAGTGTGAGTGTGCCAGTCTGGAGGGAGATCAGAGAGCTGGCTGCTGCTGTTTTGCTGCTGCTGTTTTGCTGCTGCTGCTGCTACTTGGCTATCGGAGACGCCAGAAGATTGCCACAGCAACCAAACGCAAAGCTCAGTGCAGTCCCAGAACTCTTCCATATTGTAAAATCTGGAGACTGGAACCTCCTCCGAACTGCCTCATTTTCCACCTCACATTTTTCTATTCAAATATTAAATACCTCTTTTATGATAATTGCCTCAGTTTCTTATTACTAATGGTGACTAAATGTGACTCATTCAAGTTTCCAGGAAACTGATGTGTTTCTCTCTTGTTTTTTTACAGGCCTATAGTGATGAAAACCAGAAGACTTGATCCAATCAAACAATTATGCAAAACACTGGATATTTTGAATAACAGTTCAAAGATGATTATTTTTGTAAAGCATATGAATGAATATAACAAAAAAGATTGTATACTTTTTTCACCCTGTTTCATAAACATTGTACTGTAACTGAATGATCAACTGAGAAAATCTTACTTGAAACTAAGGGATATGCTGTTTATTTTTGTTTGCATTGAAGCATGATATTGAACTTGTGTATAGAGACCAGTAACAAGAAGCATTTCGTTCCTAACGGACTCCTTTTTTTTAGACCTAGTGCAGATTTACACTATCAGGACAGCACACCCATTTAATCAAAGTGTTTATCGACATGGACTGTTAAAAGAATTTGTGCTTTTCAGATGGGGAAAAAAAAACAAGTTGTTGAAGGGAATACATGGAATGCTGTTAAATTAATTAAACTGTTTTAGTGCACTTTTGTTTTTGTCCCTAATGTTTTGTTTTTCCTACATTCCACTTTCCTACAATTTCCACTTTTGTTTAAAATAGGTTTAAAACATTTTAAACAACCTGTATTTTACTGAATAAGGTATAAAGGGGGCTTATCATAATTTATGGACAAGCACACCTGAAAATAGTGCTAACTACAAAAAAGAGAATAAAGTTTTACATATGTGGGTCTGAAAGCTACAGATGTCGGCATAACAACAAAAGATAACATATGATTTTTTTAAAAACATTTTAATGAAATGTTTACACAAAGATGTACCGTAAATGCTTTTCATGAACACTGCCTGCAACTCAGCTTTCAGAGTATATCACCAACTTATTATCGCATCAGATGAAAATTTTTCCAGTTTTCAAAGCTTTGGCTGAAGTGGCATTTGTAATTCCAGTTCTCCTGTAGAGCAATATATTATGGTTCCATCCTACAGATTCACATCAAAACGGCCATGAGAAGAAGTCTGTGCAAGGTACAGGTCCAAAACGTTATGAAAACAGTTGAAATTTTACTCCCTCTGCTTGTTATTTATTGAACAAAATCCATACATCAAATGTAGTTATTTGACAGTGTGATATTTTTGTGATGGATATGGTGGAATATGAGGTAGACTTTTTTAAAGTAAAAAATAAAAACATTTTAATGGCAAAACCACCTTCAAATACAATTTTTGTCAGTATTTATGAAGGTTCAACTTTTACCCCTTTGTTTTACTTGAAATATTTACTTTTCAAGCACCAGAGAACCATATTTTTAACCCTCTTAGAGCTTCCAAAAAGCATTAGGAAATGTATTTTAGGGCTATGGAGTAGGCTGAGGAATTGGGTTTTCATATCCAATCCAACTGAATGTCAATAAAGAAGTAAAAAACAAAAAAAAGGAGGATGTCCTTTTATATGTTTTCTGAATTAGCTAGGTTACATTAGGATTTCGTAATATGCTAACATTATGCCATAATGTAGCCATCTTCCCTTTATTGATCTGCACCAACTTCTTCATTGAGGAAGCAATACCCACCAGTCTTGATAAAGTAAGCAGTCACTTGGACAATTAAGAGACCTATGCCACAAATCTGTAAACTGATTTTTAGCTCTGCGTTTATTGATGTCAGTCTCTAGATGTATGGAGAGATATGTTCTACTTGTTCTGAAAACCGCTGGATTCTGATGACCCAACATGACTGCCACCACACTCGGTAAAGATGACCTCACCTGTTTGGAGAACACCATTAAGATCATGGAACGGCACAGCATCTGAAATGCAAGCCAGGCAGGCAGAAGTTAAGAGCAGCTCATAAAGTAGACGGCTTCCACTAAGAAAAACAGTTTTGTTTTGTTGCGTGCTACCTGTCACATGATTAACTGACAATGACGCCAATTTGATTTAATGGTTTTGTGACATAACGTCACAAAAATTATGAAAAAAAAAACAAAAACGTTTTCAGTTTTTGACTATAGCAGTTTAACTAACCATTTGGATGTACTGTTCTTTATGCAACGAATAGAATATTTTGTTTTTCTCTGAACAGTTACGGCTTCTCTCAAGACTTGCCCGTTGAACTTCTATTAGATACCAGATTTACATTGTTTCTTTTTTTGTTGTTGCTGGAAATAATTACATTCCTAAAGTTACTCCTACTTCCTCTGAAAACATCTGAAGACTGCCAGCATAAACGGCAACGAGCTGCACACGCAACCTTTTGGAAGACTCGGTGGTAATGATTAGGAGTAATTATGTTCATGTTAATTACTGTTTAATTATACACATTTAATCACTGCTTTCTGTTTAGTTTCACAAGGCTCCAAACAGGACTTGAATTTTTTGGTTTTTTTTCCCCCCTCCTTTCAGACCAGACTATTTTGAACATACAGTAAACATGTACACCAAAGTTGTTTACTTGGTTTTTTCGCAGCATGGTTCTTGCTCCATCCATTTCTTTGTTTTTCGCCGAGGCGCTGACAGAGAATGAGAAATGGGTTCTGTCCACGACTGCAGCGCTCCTGTGTGTTTGCCTGGGCATGTGTCTGTTAAACTGTGGTTGTCTGAGGGTTACGCAGGCGACGTCAGCTCCAGAGACACACAAACACATCATGGGCACGGTCTGATTCCTACATTAAAAACTTACTGACACATGTGGTGAAATTTCCCTTGCTTCCCCCCCCCCCAGAATGTCCCTCGGGATGTGGTCAACAGACTCTTCAGATCTCGCGTCCTATTTTACTACGTGTGACTCCTCCTAAGCATGTGTGAGAAGACTGATCACTTAAAACCTCATCCAGTAAAACATGCTATGTAGACTAACGTTTCATGCAAATGAGCACATAGTCTTCTCATTAAAAAGGGGATGTGGTTTGAAGATATGTGGAGGAATTTCAGGACATGGCATAATTTAGCTGCTGCAGTGCCTTGATATAATCTTTATAACACCATAAACAATATTTTCCCCCCATAAAATTGAAATGTCTCCCGTTGCTTCATTCAGTTTTCATTCACTGCTGTGTCTCTGAAATGCGTTGGGGATGGTTGCCATCTGCTGTTGTCCTGCACATCACCAGTATGTTAACGCTGCCTTACAATCAATATTTTTCTTTAAGCTCATATATCTCTACCAGTCTTTCATTTGTGTCGGCTAAATATGAAGACGTTGGAGATCTAGAGGAAGACGAGTCAATTTGAAATATGAAGACTTCACTTATTGCCTCAGACGTCACCCAAAGGCAGCAATCTGATGCCCTTTCTTTGGTTTTTGTTTCTTACACGTGTGCCCAATTATTTTTCAAGAAATAGCGGGAAACAGCAAATAATTCACTGAATTATCACACAAAGGATTGCTAACTTCGGACTGCTAATACATCATCGTTTATTTGCAGCTGACTGATACTGGTTACACATGTCTTGCTAGAAACTGAGAGTTTTAAGTTTTGTTTCTTTAAAAGCATCTCTCTGGAGAAATCCTCCTCCGTTTATGAGCAGGCTTAATACACAGGGCCATTGGGAGCCACTGGAAGGGCCACCCAAGAAGGAGGTCATGCATCTCTGTTACTGACTGGGAGAGCTGGACCACCATCAGTGGTCAGCAGACTGACCCAGGTCTTGATTTACAGCTGCACAGACTGGAATTTATCTGAAAACACAGCACAAATAAAAGTATGTTGGAAGGAAAGGTTCACTTTGAGGGAAATGTCAATCTGATTGTTTTTTTTTTTTTGTGTGCTTAAAATAATGGAGCGTATTGAGAAATCTATGTGTGGACGACGAGTAGGAAGATTGCTGGCTGCAAATCCCCTCTATAAAAACTTCTTAAGAAAACACAATTCAGATAGGATGATGCCCTTTTCGAACAGCATATGGCAGACGACTAGTTCTGCACACCAGAAGCTCACTAGGCTACAGTCAGGCCACACCTTATCCCCTGTCTGTTAAAGGAGACATCATCTACCCTGCCTGCTTAGCTATTTTCACTGCTGGAAGCACTTTAAGCTGGAAACCTTGCCTGATGCCAAGCTTACAGACATGGAACTCCTCCCCAGCTCCTCCGCTCTCCCAGGTGATCCACATTTGACATAAAGCATGTCAGACACTTCACACGCAAACACTATTTCCTCAGCATATATTGTTTTAACCTGGCTTTAGCGTTTGTTTGTTTGTTTGTTTGCTTGCTTAAGACGTTCCGAACAAATAAGAGTCTCAAACAATTGTTTGCTTGCATGCTAAAGCTAACGCTAACCTATTTTGAAGGTAAGCTAGTCCACATCGTGTTTGTTTTGTGGGTTCTGGCTTCTTCCCACAAGTCCAAAAACACGACTTTTAGATTAATTGGTCTCCAGGTTGTGCTTCGGCACGATTGGCTGTGTGCATAGCTGTTTGTGTTGTCCTGTGGTGGACTGGCAATCTGGTAGTCTACTTCTCACATAATGAGTGCTGGAGCTAGACACCAGGCGCCCAATGACCCTGCAAGGATAAGTGGGTCTAGACTATGGTTGCACAGTTGGATGGGTTTTGTTGTTATTTTCTGGAAATTAAGTGACTTATTGTCTCCAAAATAAAATGTTGCGCTTGACGCCAGATATCACTTTAACTTCTTGCCTTTCTGAAATGAAAATCAGTTGTAAGAACATGACCTCTCCTGCTCTTTTTTTTTTTGTGTGTGTGTTTTTATTTGAGCATTTGGAACACGTTACAAAAACAGATTCATTATTCAACTTCACGCTGATACCTCGGGCAGTTTTTGGCCATCTCTGCTCTGAACATTAACCAGAAGATATCCATCATTGTCCTGTGGAGAGTGGAGACTGCTGGGTTTGGACAGAAATCTGGAATGTTGTTGAGGGACATATTGTCTATATTAAACAAGTGTGTGGCTGGTCTGAGCTAAGCTGGTTTCCAAACTCTTTAGAAGTTTGTTGTTGTTATTGTTGTTGTTGTTGTAGCACTTTTGTGCACTTTGACATTGTTAAGGACTTGGTTGATGTGTTTCCATGATGATCAAGATCCATAAAGGCTAATTGTCTATGACGAACAACAGGAGGAGGTGACTCATCTGCCTTAAATGTGTTGTTTGATCGAAACAATCACCACCAGAAGCAGAAAATTAATCTCAGTCTCTGGAAGGTCAGCATTGTGTGTAATTCTGTTCCAGACAAAATCGAGCAGGACTTTCTTGTTGCTGGAACACGAGTCCCGTTGTGATCGGTGCCTGATTGTGAGTTTTATTATGTCAGATTTCTGAGTCCGAGGCCTCGGCAGAGAGTTGATGGTTCACATTGCTTTTTAAGGTTAACTTCAGAACTTCATTACGTGAGAACGGCAGTCTGAGCTGTCTTGTCTGGATCCCTCTTCCTTTCACAGAGATTAATTTGCACTTCTGTTGGCTGAACGTGACGCGGTCAGTATTCTAGTCGCTTGGGGATCATTTCAAAGGCCGTGCTGTGTGTGCGCCGGTTTGCACAGAGTAAGGCCTTGTGGGGAGAATCTTAAACCTGGATCAGGTAGCTCATCCAAACTTTCTGTCTTAGCGAATCTTTATATGCATATTTTGTTCATAATCATTCAAGTATAGTAACCTAATGACGGTTTGAGTGGTTTCGCCATGTGTTGGAAATATTTGGATTTAATTGAGTGGATTTTTCCTGAGTCTGGAGTGAAACAAAATATTGTGGCAGGGACACAAAGAACTTGTTAACCTGATCATATTTAGGCCTGTTGTCAAGCTGCTTTGTATTATTTCCTACTGAATGTCCCTTTGGGTATTTTGGCTGTAGTTTAACTGCAGGTTTATCTTACAATCCCTTTTTATTTCAAAAGCAGTAACAAGCTGTCTTGCCCTTTTGTGTTTCCATTTACTTTCAAAGTTGCTGGGTAATTTATAAAACCCACAAAAACTGTGATTTATGACACATTGTCGTGCTGCTTTATTCAGATTGGCTGAAGGCGTTCTTTTTTTCTTTTTTTTTGCATTGTCACCAATTTGTCACGCCTTTTTCCGCAGGGTGCTGGTGCTTAGCTGGGAAAATAAGTCATCGTGAGTGTCTTATTTTGGTTTTTAACAATAGTCTCCTAAATGCTTTGCTGTGGTGTATCCTTAGCAGTCAGTAATGACGATCTCTTTTGGACATATTATTCTCTTAATTTCGTTTTGGATTAAAATCCAGGTGTTTCTTTTGTTCCAGTAACTATTTGGTTCTTCCACTCTGACATGATCAAAAACAGCTCTCTTTCATTTTTCTTTCAATCAAACAAATCTTGTATTTCTGTCTTTTTGTTTGAACTGATTCATTTTCTTCTACAGTCAGATTAATTACATCAAATGTGATGCAAACACCTTTTTTTTGTGTGTTCTTGGTGGGATCTCATTTTCATTGTGGAACGCATGAGGAGGAAGGAGTTTAATTTCACTCTAACGTAGGGAGTGACCAATTACCTATTTCTATTTTTTCAGATTCTGATTTGTTATGAGCTTTCAGTAAGAGAACCTAATTTGGCTAAAATTTTGGAAAATAAAAAATTTTAACAGTAGCAAAAAACCGATATGGCAAGTCAATGTAATATAAAAATGGGAAACTGGAACTGGTTAAAAAAAAATGCTTTGAAGGCATCCGATGTTCCTCCAGGCTTTTTTTTTTAACTCAAATTTCTTGATTTATTTCTTCTGCTTTTATGAAATTAATTCTGATCCAAAGTATTAACTTAAGCTTACTTGAGCAGTGGTCAGGTCTCATTAGGTGCATGTTCCATAAAAGATTAAACCACACAACTCATAAATTTACTTCAATATTTCACCACTTTATTGCATCTGGACTACTTTAGATGAGCACAACTTCAAAATCTGTAACTCTCAGGCTTCTTGGACAAAGGATGGAATTGCAGATTTGATTAACTGTGTGTAAATTACATTCGTTTATAAAATGTCTTTAAAAATAGTAGATTTAGTACTTTGTCATTTTAGACGCAGTTTAAGAGTTTCCTAAATCACCCTGAATTTAAAGTTGTCTAGAGAGCTTAGAGGTAATGGTTCCTTTCTTAAACTTTCTGAATTGGCGTGCATTCAGTCAGTGGATTAAAAAAAAAACATGAATAAATAAAGATGGTCAAAATCTTGTAATATTAGTAACTCAAAGATGGAACTTGTCAGATCAAGGTGAAAACCACTGCATTAAGCATTATTCAACTTTTCTTTTTTTTTATTTTAAGACAGGGTTTTATTTACTTTTTTAGTCCCTACCTTCCCAGTACTGGAGAATGATGCGAGCTGATTCCATTCCTTTAAACCAGGGGTGGCCAAGTCCAGTCCTCGAGAGCCACCATCCTGCAAGTTTTAGAAGTATCCTTACTCCAACAGACCGGGATCAGCTCTACAGAGGCCTGATAACGAGCCAGTCATTTGATTCAGGTGTGTTGAAGCAGGGATGCATCTGAAACTTGCAGGATGGTGGCTCTCGAGGACTGGACTTGGCCACCCCTGCTTTAAACAGAAAATGATTTAGGTGGGGATTTTTGCTCTATGACGACAGGGGTTGGAAACATGTTCTTTTGGTTTTCTGATACGAGATCTTTAACCTTTCCAGCTCTGCAGACCTTTGTCTGAATACAAAGGGACCAAATTACAGTGAATGCTCTGATTTGGTTTCTGTTGTTTTTTTTTGTTTTTTTGTTTTTTTTAATCGGCTCTCCCAGGGACAGCATGCAGGAACAGGGTGGAGCAGGAATGAATGATGACGCCGTTACTGGCCTTATGGGAGGGGAAAGGCTGCCTGATCGGCCCTGTTGTAAAATCTCAACTGGATCTCTTACCGTTGGAGGCTAGATAATGTCTGTAGTGATGCCAGGAGAAAATCTGACAGATTTCAGCTGCTTCACACCTGCTGCTCCTTTTCTCTGTCTTCCTTTCTTCTGCTCTTCTCAGAGGGTATCATGTCCCTGTAGTTGGCAGACAGTGTGTGAGTAGCCCTTTCTCACAGCCATCCTCGGCTTCAGTCAGTTCCAGTTACGGGCGCTCGGGCTTTGAGGCTATGAAACTGTAAAAAGCGAAGGACAGATTAATTGTCACGGAGTGAGTAACATTAGAACTGTTTGGTTCTCCTGCTTTCCGATCACAATGATGATGCCGTTTTCTCCTCATCAAAGCCTCTTACTGCCAACACTCTGATGTCAGTTTCCCAGCAATGTGATGCGAATTTTTTTTTGTTTTTTTTTTGTTTTTGTTCTCCGTTTCATAAAACATTTGCGATCGGTAGACTAAACAAGAACACAATGGGACTGTAACACAACACATTTGTTGTTATGGAGATTGTTGTTTTTTGCTTTGGATGTTAGGAGTAAAACAGACACGACTGAGTTAGGGTCTATGGCTGTGACTAATAGGGCTCGTTCTGCGTAGCAGCACGGAATAGTTTTCATTTTTGTGGTTTTACAGTTATGATTCAGAACAAGGAGTAAACTGTGACCTTGCATCTTTAAAGATGTTTTTATTTCCCTAACCCAGCATTAAAGATGTTGATTTTTCTTTTATTTTTATGTGTCTGCGCAATATTGGGTAATATTGCTCAACACTCTGATGATGAAGAATGCAATGAAATCTTATTTTCCTTACTAGTCTTTCTTTCCCATCATCACAACACGACAACTAAGAGCAATAGGATCTAAAGTGGGAACATAAGGCAGTCAAATATTTTCCATGTGACTAAAGACATAATTGGAAGTCTGAATTATTGCGCAGCACCTTAAAATATTGCAGTCTACCACCTACTACATCAATATCAAATAGGTCCTTTTATGATTGCTATGTTGTGAGAATTGTGATTCAACATGTCCTGTGGCTTTACTTGTTGAAAACATCTTACCTGCCACTGTGGTTGAAGATTTTCCAACCAGAGTGATTCTGAAATGTCATTAAGAAGAACCACAATGACTAAATTCTGGATCATATGTTGTTGTTTTTTTTAACAGGTACACTACCTTTAAAGTTGGTGGTTTTGGAGTCCAACAGTCTTCAGTATCCTGGGAAAATTTAGAGCATTGAGTGAATAAGACTGTGTATGGTCATGTGATCATATTCATAAGTGTGATTTATGTGACAATAAACAGACTGCTTACCGCATGCCTTTACGAGATGCACAACAGGGAGACGTCACTCTAAAGGACGCCATTGGTTGAAGAGCAACAGCAAGATGGATTTATTGGTTAGCACTTTTAACCCTCTTCTCCCCCCCACTCACTTTAAAACAAGAAAGCAAACTAATGAGAATAACCCATTGCCAAGAAGTTTTTGTGTTTCTGTCATGATGATGAGGGTTTTAAGTTTTAGATCATAGTTGGATTTGAGTGTAGCACACAGCTTCAGTCTCTCAGGCTGAGGTCAAACAATGAGGGGATTTGGGACAGACACCAGCTACTCTGATCGATTTCCATTACTCTGAGATGAGGAATTTGAAATGAAAGATGGACCAAACGGGGGATTAAAATCTTAAGTGGATCTTGCTGGCTGCTTCCATTGTTTTAAAAAATATCCAGTTGTAAGGAAGAACTTAAAAAACAAAAAAGGTGAAGTGTACCTTTCCCCCACAAGAGGGCACAAATGATGCTACAGAATGGCTGGCAAGGTTTCCGGTTATCTTTACCAGCACCCTTCATGTTGCACTAGCTCAAGATGGCATTGTTTACTTGATCTTTATCACCGACTGAAACGGAAACCGTTAAGGAAACAACTACTGTATCATCAGTAGGGGGGAAAAAAGAACAGGACTCCATATGCATGTCCATGTTTTGCACATGCAGATATTAACTCAAGATATTGGTCCCTGGATTGAGGGTCACCATATTTGCCTGCCTCACCAAACAGGCTCGTAAAGCGGCATTATGAAGCAACCGTAATGCAGTCACCTGCTCTTCAGTGCTTGCTGTGAGGCACCGACACGAAAGAGCAGACGGGGTTTGATTTACGGGAACATGTGGTCCGGGCTGCTGTTTGTCCTTGCAGTTGGTGTGCTGTTACAGAGCCTTTGACTGTTGAGAGGGCCCCATATGGTGCGAAAGACGTCTAAAGTTTTCACTTGGCTTGCTTTGGAATGATGAGTAGGCTGAGTGGATGGGAATCATTTTTCCTCCTCTCCAACTAAAAACAGAGCGTTGTTTTTTTTTTAATTTTTACTTCTGAATCAGTTTTAAACATCGGTGTTTTAATTGTATGTCTTGTAAAACTGATCAGTTTTCCACTAATTTGATTGCCTTGAAGGACTTTGATTAAGAAAAAGTTGTTAAAACTCTTAATCATGCCTGTGCTAAACTATTTGCCCCATAAACCTAATTGAAACAAAAAGTTATACTGGTGCCCTGCAAGCAGACTGCTTGTGAGAACGCCACATGTCTTAGATCAGCCAGTCAGCTAGCCCATAATGTAGCAAAGTTGAATTGTCCAGTCCTCTTCCTGTGGCCGTCTGGGGCCAGACTGAGGCGAGGATACAACCCAACAAAAGAAATATTTGTCCAATCTATCCAAGCAAACTCTCCAATTGAGGACTGAACTTTCCCATCACATCAGTCTGCCTGTGTGACATGCAATGGAAAAGAGTCAAATGGCTTTCAAATGAACAGGGGAGGGAGGCTGTGCATTTACAAACAGGTCTGTAATGAACACTGATAAATTGAGCACATGCGCCAATAGACTTTAACTCTGGCAAACATTTACATGTGCAACGTATTTTGGTCTGTCTCATTAGAAAGCTGTTTTTACATGACAAATTTGGCAGAGTTTCAAAGATCCGTTTTCTTAATTGAGCATTCAAGATGAACATAATTTAATTAATATTTATGTCTAGATCTCAAATGCTTTCGTCTCACTTCCCCACATGAAAGTATTTCTAATACTTTGTCTGGTCAATGATTACCATATGCAAAGATCCAATGTATCCCCTTGTGTTGACGTTGTAAGCCTTTTCATTTAAACAGAATAGTGTTTGAAGATCTGTGGTCCTCGCAGCTCAGAAATGCTTCTCTTCTCCTGTTTACATCTCCAGGCTTCTTAGCGTCACAAAGAGTCAGGAAGTCTCGATCGGTCCATGAGGGTGCCGGGGTCTGCCGTCACGAACTTTGATTTGTGTGCGTGTTTGCAGTTTGCCAGTGCAAAGTGAAAAAGGGTTGCCAGGGTGGTGAAAGCATGTTGTTTGCTCATGTCCAGACCTGCAGAATGGATGAGGACACAGATGGGGTTTCTCTCTCGGTTGACTTTTCTTCAGGTCTAAGCCCTTGCTGTGTTTAAAGAGACATGGAAACCTCCGCTAGAATGAGCAGGCATCTTATTGAATGAGGAAAGACTTAAGGCTTTCACCCAAGACGGCATGAATAGGATGTGAGAGACGGGCAGCGCGAGTGGGTGGATGAAGTCGGTCTAAAATGGATGGCCTGTTCTGTCGCTGAGTGTTTTCTGGTTAGTGGACAGTTTTAATAAACATTAGGATTATTGTTATTATCATTATTATTATTATTTAGGGTGTAACCAAGGACGGTCGGGTAGCTGGTATCAAAAGAGACGTGTTTCAAACGGTTCAAGGACTGATGAAATTCTTCACCATACAGCTTGAAATCATTTTAATTACATGATATTCAAAGTCTTAATTGTGGACAATTCCAGGTTGTAATACCCGTTTTTTAAACCTACCATTACTTGCTAAGTCTTTCTAAGAAATAAAATGCTAACAAAAGGGTTCTTTGTAACACATGCCAACATCACATTCAGCATGCATTTGAAACTGATGTTTTGGACAGTGCATTATGTTCTCAGATAGCAGCGTGGGAATGATTTGGCAAAGGGATGAACTACCCTGTTGCAGATGCATGTCTATTGACTACGGTGGCATTTTTAAAGTTTTACATCAGCCTGTAGTCAGCAAAGTAGAGCTTTGACACTATCGGTTCTGCATCTTGTCATTCTGCGTGTGCACCGGTTTAAAACGTCACTGCATTCATTCAGGATCTCCGAATGCAGAACCAAACAAATTGCTCCAGTAGAATACACGACTACAACCCTCCTTGGCAACCTTGCATGTAAAACATTGGAAGGTCGATAAGAAAAAGCTGGGATTTCCATTCGGGGCCTTCAGAAAGCTAATGCACCATAAAACTTCAAAGCCTGGACTTCCAAATCATCTGGGTTTGTTTCTCACCATGCCCAGTACTACTTTTCTCTGGAGAACTCTTAAGAGATTTGTTAAACAGCAGCACGTTTTCAAAGGGAAACAAAGAGCAGATCAAGCACTGCGTCCAAGAATCACAGCATTTGGCTCTAAAACAGTGTGCAAACTTGTTATCACAAGTTAATAATAATATGTTGTAATAGGAATGAAGGTGGCGGAAACACGTGTTCCATGCTGCTCTGCTGATGCCTTTTGAGCACGTGGTTGTAACGCCATACAGCAAGCAGAAAAGAAGAGTGAAGTGCAAATTCTGAGCTTTCAGATTGTGTTAAAAAATAAAGCAGGTTAATGCTTTCAGAAAGCTCCTTCTTTAAAGTACCTGCTGCACATTTGGCTCTTTCAGTCATGCATGAGGTGTTAGTCGCTGGCTTGATGTCTGGCCTTGTGTCTGAGAACAATTTGCTATTTGAAACCCTGCAAGAAGTTAAATGATCCAGACAGCGCAGCTCCAAAGGTCTCCACAAGCTTCTTTTTACCACAATAAGGTGGTTAGTGGTGAAGGGGAAAATCTGGAAATGTTTTTGAGAGGATATTAACACCTTTATTTCTTTCTCTTCTGAGCTATCTTCAATTGTTATAAAAATACCAACCATAACTCAAAAGAAATTTGATTTCACAATGACTGATTGAAATTCGTCTCCGTCTCTTTAAGACGCTCCTGTTCTTTCTGACACCCCGGCTTCAGCATCACAATAACGCTTTTCCATGACGCCGTTTACCACCATTGTTAGGCGTGTTGGACTGAGACGTAGTTCATGTGATGAGCTCAGCAGTTCCACCGGGTGTTTGCTAATTGCTACTGCCACTAGTCTGGAGGAGCTGACTGAGGAAGAAGCTCAGCTGTAACGCACCAGTTCAACGCTTTGAGCTCAGTGGAAATTGCCTGCACTGTAAACAACCATCCTCCTCTTTGAAAAGAGAAGTCCTGAGCCAAAGGAGGCAGCTGTTGATGTATAGTTCAATATTTGGAAGCGTGGCCAACATGGACTGACGGCTTTATTCACTTCCTCCACTGCCATTGCTAAAACTGCAGGCACAATTATAAAGCTGCACAGAAAATTGACGTCATCATTCACAACTTCTCTTTCTGTTCACCGATTAGTCCGGTTGAAATTCTGCTGAAAAAATTCAATGGAATGGGGGAAATCCCAGGCAGAGCACTGATGGGAGATGAGAATCAAGCAGAATTGCGTAGGAAGTCAATTGCCAGGCTAGTTTAGAGTTCAATCAGGAATACTCTGAAATTTTTAATTTCAAAACTGTTTCAAAGATGTATCTGCATAATATGTTCACTGATAAATCCTGAAAATATTAATGCGGAGTTTGCTTTATTGTGTTTCATTTAGAATTTATAGTAAATTAAGTTTTATTTGCCTGACTGAGCTAAAGAAAATTAATTTAAATAAAGGTTATTCCACCAGGAATTATACTTTCCCCGACTTTCTGAAAGTATTTCCATTTCCGGTATTTCTTAGAAGACCACTATAGCAGCACTGACATATTCGATTGCTTGCAGATTGCTTGTCTGCCGCTCACTCAAGGTTTTCCCCCTGCTGTGACGAGCAATAGCACATGTGAATACAGATGTACGAATACAATTTTTTTTTTTTTTTTTTCTTGTTTAAGATGGTGCTACCCGAAAAGTACATTGAACAGCGGAGGTGACAGAGGCTAGACATATGTTGGACCGAGTGGAACAGAGCTTTGATTCAGAAGCCCAGAAGGGCCACATTAACATCAGGTTAAACCAACATTGGGAATGGGAGTGTGCCAAGATCATTACAGCGAGAGCGCGAGTGCTCGGCAGGGTCAAGTTACGCACTATCAGCTTTACCCTGAAACATGTCTGTCAGAGGCAGAGAGGGGAGTGAGGAGGAGGAGGAGGAGGAGGAGGAGAAAAACGAAGAAAAGATTGATGAGTGACAGGTTTTGACACACGTGCTTTGCTCAATAGCCCCAATTCAGGTCAGCTCTGTTGGCCGCTTTTGGGTTGCTGTGTAGTCAAATGATTTGCTAAATGTTGTGATACTTCATTGTTTTTAATTGGAATTTCATGGGACTGATCAAAGCATGTTGCCATGAAGTGAAGGATAACATTTGTATTTTTAATATTTTTTTTATTTTATTTTTTTTTACATTTTTCACAAATGGAAATCTGAAGTGAAATGTAATTGTATTTAACTCTGTCGTTCTTTCGTTCAAGTACACCCAGCTTCCCCTTCCATATTAAAGAAAAGCATCCTCACAGCATGATGCTGCCACCATCGTGTTTCACTGTGGGGCTGCGTGTAGAATGATGTACTGGCTTCTTGCAGAACACATGGCATGTTGCTTGTAGGCCATAAAGATTAACTTTGCCCTTATCTGACCAGACCACCTTGTTCCTTGTATTTGATGTTTCTCCTATCGCTTGTGGCAAACAGGATTTTTAATTGCTTGACTTTGCCAAGTTTTTTTTTTTTTTCTTCTTTTTTTTTTTATAACTTAACCCTGCTTTAAACTTACTCCATAACTTTACCTCTGATCTTTCTGCTGTCCTCTTTGGTCTTTATGATGATGTTTGTTCATTAATGCTCTGCAACAAACCTCCAAGGTCTTCATAGAACAGCTGTATTTGTACTAAAAATAAATTGCACACAGATGAGTTCTATTTGCTAATTAGGCTGACTTCTGAAAGTAATTTATAGAACTGGAGTTTTTTTTTGTATCAGCAAAGAGGGGTGACTACAAATGGATCACACTTTTGTCTGATTTCTTTTTTTTTTTTTAAACAAAAAAAAATCGTGCATCTATTTCCTTCCACTTCAACATAAAATTGAAGTGATTAAAAACATCAATTGTTATAGTGGTAACATGATAAAATTGGGAAAAGCTCAAGAAGTACGAGGACTTCTAAGAGGAGCTGCATGCAGAATTCAGACAGCTAATGAATGGATGACAGATCTTGTCAGTAATTTGTTGTGCTGCTCTGTATTTAACATTGTGGTGTCTTTGGCCAGAGCGTGACATCATGCAGGGAGCAGAAAGCAAGCAGTGCCCGGGTCGGGTCAGACCCCAGTGAGGCCCACACAGCGGAATCATTCCAGTCAGCAGGAGAAACTTTGACTGTTGGGAGTCACAAAAACACGGGTGGAGCAGGAACCTCCTCTCTTTTCCGTCCTCCGCTTCCACCAGCTGGCTAACAGATGGAAAGACCTGTAGGCCAAGAAAGCAAACGGGACGATGGAAATGAGGGTGGAAAATCTCACTCAGAGATTTGTTAAATGATAAGAAAATTTGGCAGATGTTCCAGTGCGGCGTTGCGGTGCAGTTGCATAGTTTTCCTCACACTGTGTGACAAGTGTGTTTGTGTGGGCAGGGATGACATTTAGCAACAGCCGCCGCCTGTGTTATGCAATGTTAGCGTTTGGAGTGCTTGTTAATTAGGCTCGGAAAATAGAGGATGTCACAGAGTGCGGGGGAAGGTGATGAGAATGTCAGAGCATCGGGGAGAGTGTGGGCAGATACAAAACATGCGGGGCCGGTGCTGTCCTGAATGCCTGCATGTTTTTGCGCTTGCCGTGGGTGCGCAGCAGAGTTATTTTTGTTCGTTTGTATCTTTTAACAGGTGAAGAGGTTGTTGGATCAGTATTAACTTGTCCCTCTACATTCACACACACACACACAAATGCGTTGCTTGCTAATCTTTTAGCCAATGTGAGTTGGTCGACGTGCATTTTGAGCAAAATTCAGAAATGCTGAGCTGTATAGCCAGGTGGCACTGAGGAACATATCAATTTAATTGCAGTTGCTTTTTACAGATTGAATCTTTTTCAATATCTGGAGAGCTCTTTTAAAGCTGCCATAGGCGCATTGTGAAAACCGAAGAGGCAGTGGTGACCAGTAAATCATAATTAATCTGTTTTTGCACCTCTTCTAAATGTACAAGTCAGAAACGTTAGGAACAGCTGAAGAAACATTGTCTCACTTGTCTCAACAAAGCTGTGCTAAATGACTGTTTTCATCTGCCCTACTTTTCTGTTTAAATAAACCAGCTGCTGCTGATTAAGACCTCTGCCACATTTCTGGCATGTTTGTTTTTGTTTCATGTAAATCTCTTGTATCACTTTTTTTTTTTTTTCTTTTTCTACCTGCCATCCGACCGTGCATGATGGCGCTTATCCTGTTCCCCTCATGCGGGGTTTATCAGAAGTCCAACCATGCAAGTTGAGATTCAGCATCACTTTTAAGGTTGTAACAAGACATGTTTTTATTTTAGTTTTTGACTGTTGGGATTTGATACAATAACCTGGAATCACAGGCCATTTTGCATATTTATTTGTGGGATGAAGAATTCAGATTGTTCTGTAGACGTTTCAGCTCTTAAATTCCTACCTGCTTTTGCAACTTCACAGTAGTGGGTGTAGCTCACTAGTAGAGTTATTAATGAGAACAACATAGTACTCTTGTTCATACATATATATATATATATAAAATAGCATGTGATTGAAAACACAACAGGCTTCATATATAAATCATTGGGAGGCTAATATTTTTCAAGCTACACCCTGAAAACAGATTTCCCAGATAGATGAATCACCAACTATCACAGAAACACATTTGTCTGAGTTTTGAAATAATAGAACATTTCTGACATACTAAAGACGCGTAAATTGGAAAAATACTTCACGCATAGTGTGTAATTTTTGCTTTGGTGTAAATGTGGAGCAATTTTGAAACTGGTTCTGCCAACAACTTGTCTCCCTCATTCAAACATAACTGATCTTGTTGTCGAGCCTTCAATGAAATCCAGCTGTCCAGCACAATATCATGCAAAACAAGGACTCAAATAACATCATATAAATAAAACTCAACATGATGGCAACTAATCATCTTAGAAGAATATGTTGCATCCAGGAAACCGCAGTCTTGTAACCTATAATAAAATATCACCACAATTTTGGCACGGCCAACATTATTTTCTCACTGGCTTGGAATAATGACACTCTGTCATAGTTTGTACACAATATCTGAGATCTGATATGCAGTATGAGCATTTCGAACAACTTGATTGATGAATCCCAAAATTTGCATTGATTTAAAATGACTGAAGTTGTTTGGTTTCACGTATAGCTTAGATTAAAGTGTACAAATTTTTCTGAAATTGTAGAGGCATGTATTTATTTTTGTGTGTCATTGATGAAAGTGTTGGAAATATTTCCCTCAAGTTACTGTAGTTTTTGCTACGTTTTCTTTTTTAACCCATTTCATTTCTTCCAATCTTGCATTATTTACATTGGCAATCTAGATAATTAATTTAGATTTATTTCATCACCTGAATGTAAGTTTGTTCATTGTCTATCTCTGCCTCTTAAGAAAAGCCCAGATTTCCTTGTTTCTTCCATGTTCTGCGCCTCCTACCTTGCTGCATTTTGCTCGGTGGAGCTGACCTGAGAAAGTTGAGATTAAGTGAATCCCAGCTCCTTATCAGTACTGATTCTGAGACGTTTGACATCTTAAACCTTTCTTCAGGGTTTTCTTGTTTTCATAAGTCATCCTACTGAGGAACAAAACTATTTTTTTTCTGCACTTCTGCTACTGCTGTCGTCTGCGTTTTGGAAAGTTGTCCAAAACTCTAGACGTCTCCTTCCCAATCTAAAATACCTTTTTTTTTTTTTTTTTTTTTTAATGGGATTGAATGTAACTCTAGGTCTGAAGAGTCGGACCTTTAAATGTCTTTTCTTTTTTTTTTTTAACTGCTGTCTGGTCTACCTAAACTTTGAAAAAAGTGCCAAAACATTTTCGTTGATGTTTTTAATATCTCATTAAAAGACCAGAAGCGTTCAGGTGTGCATGTTTTAGCTCTTTGTAAAGTGGGGACGTAAAACTGGAAGGCATCCTGTTGGGCAGACCGACCTGATGATGTGAAGCGTGTACACGCTTTCGCTGAATGTCTTATTTGTTTCTCAGTTCGTGTATCAGACACCCAAAAACAGACTGTGCACACAGTTGGATTTATGTCTGTCTGAATATTTGGGTTTAAGCTACCCCAAGTGAATGTGCTAAGTTTAACTGTTATTTATCCCTAGGGAGTACATATAAACACATATTCACCTACAAAAATGGTCCCTGTTGCTTGCAGTGCATGTGTGGCTGGAGGAAAAACAGGACACGCATTGTTTATTAAAGGTAAGAGTTACAGTTGTTGGGTGTTGAGTGTTTTACAGATTGTGTCTGCCTTGGATGATCTGTTGAGACAGTGGTTAGAAATGGTGGCTAGCCTGACTTTTGAAGAAAAGTTGTAGCGCTAAATTATGCAAATCTTATATGGTGGAGCGTACCACCGTGAGAGCTTGTGATCAAATACCATTTGTTGGATCTAATGTTTAAAGATTTTTGATGGCTAAATTATCCCTATACAGTATTTACACATCAAAGCAACATTCATTCATAGTATGCCAACAATACATTTGGCAAGCTTGTCGATTTTATCAGCAGGTTTTTCATTAACAAAGGAGCTACTGCCAGATGGGTTTTTATGTTTATGGAATTAATTCCAGTGAACGAAAAGCAGAAGGATATTGCCACTGTTGACAAAAGGATTTGCTGCTGTCATCTTGAATCACAAAGTTTTATTATCATTGTAAACTTAGTTTTTTTGTGTGTGTGTGTGCATGTTTTACAATATCAAACAGCCCGAGACTGAATAGATATTAGAACTACACAGTCCCAAAGATACTTTTGTGAAATTTAGCAGAAGTTCTTGTACTATAATTAAATAGAGAATAGTTGAAAACATGCGGTGGACATGAAAGTAAAACTGCAAATGGCAATCTGTAAATGGGTGCTGAAGTCATTTTGGTAATCTGTTCATCACTGGGTTTTATTTGCTAATATTGCTTTGTTGCATGTTTTGGACAGAATTTGGATGCTTCTTCTGGCACAAAACGATTCCTAAAAATCTGTGTGTAAAAATAATACAGATATAATTTTAAAATATATTTTGACAAAGAAACAATCAGTTTTTGGTGATGCTGTGTTGAGCACAGTAGATTTTTTTATTTATTTATTTTTTTTATTTGAAATGGCACTTTTTATTGTATCGATAATGAAAGTTTACCTGTCTTGACAATAACTGCTTAGTCAATAAAATGAGTTCTCAAAAACTGGTGGCCGGCTGCATCACCGAAAATTAACAAATGTAATAAAATCCTCAACGTTATGGGACAAAGTTATTTATAAATACAACCCCCAGCAAAATATGAAGTATTTATGAGATGGAATATTCCTAATAAACTTTAGATGAGATACTAAGTTTTTTGCGGGTCTCCTTTCAAAGGTTATCTGAAACAAATAGACTACGTCCAGTTTTAGTTGAATTTCAACTAAATAATAAATGGTACTCTGGGTACAAAAAAAGAAAAATAATCAAACATTGAATATCATTAATATAATGTTTGATACAACAGACAGGTAGTAGAGAAATGCCTTTTTATAACTGAATGAATAAGAGACGTCTGCCATAAGATCAATATATTTTCCTTCAACATTTCAAGACAGCGATGCTCTTAAATGGTTCCTACAGATTTGGCCTGTCTGGTCTTTTCTCCTAGCTGTACTAATCAGGGATCCTTCTGTGTGCTTGTCTGGCTTTTTCACAGCCAGCCTGGAAAGTCTGCTAATTTATGAGTCATTTCCTAAGGAAAACACAAGTCCTCAGTGAGTCCTGATATAAGGACACCACTGGGTGGGGCAAATAATGTGCAAAGTTTGATTGCTAGGAGGATGGAGGGTGTTAAACATTGGGTGGTAGAAAAAGGAAATGGGTGCTGCCTAACTAAAGAAGAGTACAATGTGGAAAAAAAAAACAAAAACAGTTTTGGCTTCAAAAGCGGACGCATTAGTGTTTAAAAAAAAAAAAAACGTCCGACAGAAGAAGAAAGCTTGAGGCAGGAAAAAAAGAATAAAAGCTAAAGCCATCGTAAAGCACAGTTGAGGTAATCACACTCTTGATTTGCAATAAATGAAACGGGCAAAAATAAAACCTATTAATATTCATCTTTATGGCTCGTTGGCTTGTCATCCAAATGGACCATGGATGGCTACACCAAATTTAATCAAATCTACTCCAGAGTTTGAGATATTCTTGTCTGAATCCCAAGTTTAATCCTGGGCCAAACTGTGAGTGGAGCTTTGATTGCCTTTCAACTATGGTTGTAGTGAGATGGAAAAGCCATTAAACCTAGAAATATCCCTACAGTTCAAATTATTAATAGCCATGCAGAGGGATCTGAGAAATGACTCTGATCTCCATCCACCTGTTGAAGATAAAACGGGCCTGTTACGAGAGGACACTATGACCTGGTATTACAACAAATGGGCTTTTTAAAGTCCTGTAAACATTTTCTTTGCACTGTAAATGAAGGATAAAGCAGAACAAGTCTTATGAGATGTTAAATCTTCTTAATGGAACTGTCATTCACTGGTAAAAGTTAGTTTAATTCAAAACATATGTACTTGCTATTGTGTGAGTTGGCTGAAAAATAACAGACGAGCAAAAAACATTCACCTTCATGCTTAAGAGTTAATTACTATGTCTCAAGATTAGACACCTGTCCTGCTTTCTCACAGCTTTCAAGGGTCACAATAAAACTTAAGATGGACTTGGACTTGTCCAAATCTTTCTTTCTTCAATGTCTGTCTTCTAAGGCAAACAGTCATCCAGCCTTTTTGCATCCAAAGGTCACATAAATAAACATTTCCAAGCACAGATGCCAACTTTATTTCTCTGTTTCCCAGGAATTATGCACGGTATATTTGAGGCAGAGACACATTAACGGTCATGGGCAAAAGAGTCCATATTTCACCATCTTTTATATTGGTTTGTTAATGTGGTGGTGTTGGTTCCAACTAACTACAGGAACTGCCTGTAATGATTCCCTGGGTTGTGGTGAATTAGCGGTAGGGTTTTTCGTCATTTTGTTTGGGGAAGCATTTAAGCTCCATCATCACAGTGGAGCAGTTTTAAAGTTGATGCTTGTTTACGGAGTGGGGCAATTTTGAACTATAACCTAAAATTTTAAATATTTTTGGGACAATATTGTTTTAATCATTTCTGATCATTAAGATTTATTTTTGCTCCATTCAGTATTGTTAGTGTATTGGTTTCAATTTTTATTTTAGTGTTGATCTTCAGCTTTTGATTTAGTAGATCCATTTGTGTTTGTTTTCCTGCAGCTCCTCAGTTTAGTTCTTTGTCTAGCTGTACTGCATTTCAAAGATTTTTTTCTTTTTCTCACCCGGTTCTCATGTCACTCAATCACCTCCCCGGTAGTCAAAGCCAGCCGGTTTCTTTACCTCCTCATCTGTTTCTTCCAAGCCCCCGTTTCACTCTGTGCATTTATTGCTCATTTCTGATGCTCACCAGCTCCTTTCATGCAATTTTTCTTTGTCCTTTTCTAAGTCCCTCCACAAATGTTCACATGCAATTGGGGGCTGCTCTTCTCGTGTCTGCTTTTGGGTCAGACTGCTCAACAAAACATGACAAATTTATGTTGATATAAATGGAAAAATATTTGCAAACGGAGCATATCCTCAAAAAACAAGTTAAAAACACAACAAAGTTCTAAAGACAGCCTTGCTTAAAAGTTTATACTTGCAATATCCTCTCTTTATATGGCAGCTTGTAACTGCTGACCTAATGATTTTTATTACAGTTTCCTTTTCAGCAGCCACTTATTTGTATTTCATGCATCAGTCAGACGGCTATGGGTCAACCAGTTCAAAGTCAAAACATCCCAGTTCTGGGGACTGGCTGTTGATGTGACAGCAGATCAAGGTTTGCCAAAACGCTCATAAGTACAGACTGGGCATGGCCGGGTACAAGACTTTTACTTTATGACATTTAATAAAAGCACCACCGCATTACTGTATTGCTGTATTTAAAAATATATATAATAAAATTTAATATTGTCTCATTTCTTTTAATTAAAAAAATATCATTCATGTCTTTAATGTTGTCTACAACCTTATTGGGTTTTCCAAAAATTCAAGCAGAATTTAAGTAGTTTAAAGTTGAGCATTGAGCTTGAACGTTATCCCTTTTTTCAATTCTAATTTAAAAAAGTGAAAGTACAACAAACTGCGATAAGCAGTGCTAATTAGGTCATTGATGAGGTGCTTAACAGTCGAGATGTGTTATTAGCTACAGTTTTTAAAATATATGAGGAGTTATGAGTGGCCTTGATTTACATTTGGTAACTTTAGAGCTGTTTTTTTTTTTTTTTTTTTTTTTTTCAAATAAACATCAAAATCTGTCTTTTACTGAAACGATAGTAGGCTTTTATTCAGCTGACTAGCAGTGCACAGCAACAAGAAATCTAAAAAATCTCCACTATCCTTTGGCTTTACATTAAGAGGACTTTCAGCTGTAGAGCTGAAAAGAACTGAAAATGTATGTTTTCAGTTTTGAAACTACATTTATAACCTTGTTATATGTTGGCACCAGTAGCCAACAGTTGCTTAATATGTATCTATTGCCTATTTTCTACCAGTGAAAATAGGCAATGCCAGTAACTTTATAAAGATGCTGGCATGTTGCTAATATTTGTATGATTAGTGATTGGTAATAAAGAGTTTGTATAAATCTGTCATATTTAAGTAGTTGCGTTTAAACAGTACTACTAGAAATGTCTTTGACTATAGTATTGATCTATTAATCTCAACCACTCGTCCAATTAAAGGGCTAATCTACTAAAATGACTCGCACAGACGGTTCCTTTTGTAAGTCCTGTCATGAGCATATTTATATAGCAGAAACCCATCCACAGTTACACATAAGTTTTGGTGGTAGTGGTCTGCAATGCATAAAATTTATCTCTTCTATCATGAGTAAATACGGAGCTCGAGTGGATCTGACAGGCAGTGAATCCAGATGTTTCTGCAAGGCTTATTAAACAGTGAGCACATTGTCGAAGAAGCAGTAAATTCTTAAATGGGGAAGAAAAGGGAAGATGAATTTTTCAGATGGCAGCAGAGTGGTTTTTAGTTAAACACTGCATTTCTGAGAAGCCCTCCTATCGCAGCACTTTGTTCTTTAGTCACAGCTCTGCTTTAAACCTGGAACAACAGGTGTTTTTCATTGACATAATTCTTAACACGGTCTTTTAGTTTACAACCTGCCTGCTACTGTCTTCCTGCTGGGAATTATTGCCTGGGATTTGCGGTTTTCTAATCTCACCTCCACACACCGGCCAACTTCGACTGCTTTCATACTCATTTGACATGGCAAAAGCTATGCATCAGTTTGCATGGCACAGGACAATAAAGTTAAGCAGTAGAACTTATCCCATATGCGCCAATGCTGCTTTCCTGACCCTGAAATAAAAGACGATGCCTAAAATGGACTTGTATTCATGTAGAATTGTCTTCAGGCCCGTTTGCGGATTTACAGCAAAGTGATGTCTCCGGAGCAAAGTCTGAATTTTCTGTTTAAAATATTTCATTTGGCACGTCAGAAATTAACTGATTAGAGGTACAAAAGTTGTGTATATTAGGAGTCAGGCAGCCAGCTTGGAGGAAAACATGCAGACGAGGGATCATTGAGTTTATCATCTAGGAACCTTTCATCACAGGTGTTTGCTGCAATGGCACTTGACATCTTCTCAACTCCCCAACAAGTCAAAGGCCAAGTCTTTTTTTTTTTTTTTCCCATTTAGTTAATCCTTTCATAATTAGTGCTGCTCTCTATAAAGAGTTTTTTGAATTTGAAAGAGTTGCTCAAAGAAATTGAACAGTACTAAGAGCAATTTGAAAACCAATCTTTAGATCAAGCACAGAGCAACGGTATCCTTCTTGGGGATTTATGTCTCAACTAGTATGTTTTTGTACTGTAGTGTCAAACATCAGTCGGCTGGCCAAATTTGACTTTTAACTTCTTTTTTTTGGTTAAGTACAAAATATCTTTGCTCGTTTAAGTTGGACAGAACAATGTTAAGAATTAATGTTGAGATTAATCTGATAATATTATGAATTATCAACCTTTTCTGTCTTCCTATTTTCGCTGCATGTCATGAAGACGCTTTCATTACTCTGTACGAGTTGTCCGGGGCAACTCCGTGCAGGTCTGTTGTGTGCACATTTGCAGCAACAAGACTTGTGCCATGTGGCTGACTTTAAATTTTTACTGTCCCTTAAAGTGAGAATCCACGACCTTATATTCATCTTTCAGCTTGTTGTTCCCCGTGGACACGACTGTAGACCATCTTATTTGGTATGGAATACAAACTGACAGCTTTTGTTATGTGTTGCATTACCACGTGTATTAGGTTCTCTATATTCCACAATCCACACAATGTCTTAACTTTGCATTATTTCTTTAACGCAAGAAGCTGAATGATTTAAATAGCCAGCTTAGGCCATTAAATGTCTTCAGCTGAACATTAACAAAGCGGTCTGCATGGGTTTTTTCAAAAAATGGGCAAACCATAAAACATTCCTCTCTTTTTAAAAATGGTGAAAAATTATAACGTGTGCCCACTTTTTCCCAAATGGAAAAAGTCAAATTATAAAAAAAAACAAACTGCTAATGTGTTTGAATTCAGTCGTCAAAAACTTTCTTTGGCACTAAAAGTTTTTGATAAGAAACACTAAATGTTTTGTTGTTGCTGTGGAGCCTCCAAGAGAGCTGTATTGCAACCCGACAGCAAGTCTGAAATGTTGTCTTCATTCTATTTTTGATTATGTTTTAAACCTGTTTTTTCTTCCTTGCTGTGTCTTTTTTTTACTTTACGATCCATAAAGTCTGCACCACTTTGCAGGTTGAGAAACGATGGAACTCAACTTCAGGTGTAATTGGGTACGTTTACATATGTGGCGTTCAAGTATGATGTTTTTCTTAAGCAAATAAATAAATGCAAATACAAATTCTGGTAAATTTGTTTGAAACGCTCAAACCTGTGAGTAATTCTCAAACATTTAAAAAATTTAATATTGTAATTATAGATATATTTTAACATTATGAGACGTATTCAACGACAACATCTTGCATGTCATTCCACTTATGTTTCATTGAATTGTTGGAAGTGGTGGTCTTTGTTCGTAAGCTGTGATTTCATCTTCTACCATTAAATTGCCAAAATTCTGTTTAGCATTGCTACAGATTTTTAGAAACTACGAAAGAAATAAAAAAAAAACAAAAATCAAAAATAATTTCTGATTGGATTTTGAGTTGATTTTGAGTTTGGCAACATGTGTTCACTGCTCGGAAACTTTGTTATTGAAATAATCTCATTGTTTGATGAAATCATTGATGATGGATAGCTAAAGGTGTTCCACCTCTGAGTGAATGACATAATTTACAACCAGAGTCATTAGTTTTAAAGTCGCAGCCTAAACGCGCGTTGCGCATTGATGGATTATAACTTGAAGTTGGACATGTTTAAGTTCAGTTGCTAATGTGCAATGATGTCACACAGAACAGCATGGTTCCGTGTAAATCTCTAATGTGGTGAGAACAGGATCTTTGGAGTTTGATTAATGATGTGCAGGAGAAACGAGTAGCAGATGGGATGCTGATTCCTTGTTTTTGGTGAGCTGTTAAACTCGCCAGCTGTAAAGTCTGTGCCTATCATAACGTGTGGAGGCTGTGTCTGTCATTAGAAGAGCCTTGTTGGGGGGAGACGAGGGGGAGAATGGACTGCTATCACTTCTGACTGTCTGGAGGAGACAAACAAGCCACCAGACACGTACATGGACTCATCTCCAGAGACCTCAGGGTGAACTGCACTGTGGGCAAAAAATATGTTTGTGATTTTTCAAGAGAACTCTGTCAACGCCAGAGCAATTTCATGTCTAATTTTTTAAACTGAGGAGAAATGTTTGGAAAGACGCTCCGCACCAAATAGCGTGGAATCAAAACTCGTTTTAATGCATGGAACATGCCATGTGGCCTCATCCTTAATCCATCGTCTGCAGACAACGGATTGTCCTAATAATGGGACTTTTTAGTCGTGTTTTTCTTGTCTTTTTAAGAGTAACTGATGTGAATCTATCCATCGGTGTGTGTTGTATGTCAGCACAGGCGTCCTGATAATGGCATTAGGAGTCATTCTTTGTTTTCCCAGATGGAAACCAGATTCAGCTCTCAAGCTAATTTGAAACACCATCAAAGTGACTTAAAGATGCCTCTTTAGGCTCATTTGGAACCTGAAGAAAGGTTAATCATTTGACCTTTGGGATATGTTGGTGCGGAAACCAACTCACTGTAGTTGTTGTAGTAGCGTGACAAAAGAATGGCAGCGGGTAAGATCCGACTACAACACTCGTGCTTTCATTTTCCATGGCTTCTGAACCAAAACTGTTTTGAGAGAAAAGGCCTAGAACATTTTATTATGGATCAAAGGCCAAATGCATGTCGTCTGATCATGTCAGTTTGGTTAAAAAGAAGTCTGACATTTTTCTTCTTGAGATTATTGAGATGTTTTTTGCTGTCCCAGCAGTGAATTGCATGTATTGTCAAGGCAGGCAGGCCCTGCTTTTATTGGTCCAATGGAAAAATTAACATGTGGAAATATGCAGGGGGTCAGTAACTGTTTGACGTGATGTATGTAGAGCAAAACCGTTTAACACCATTCCAATGTTGTGCAGTGTTAGTTTGGTTTCCATCACTTTTGTACTGAAACGTGGCATTTGTCTTCTCTACCCAAACATGCAATTTAATTAATTTGATCAAGATCAAACTTAATTCTCCCTTTCTTAAGAAATGGCCATTGGTCTTGCTACATCAGATCTAAAAAAAAAGAAAAAAAAAAAAGAAATGTAGCTAAGATAATTGTGCTTCACTACAAATAATAAATGTTCTTTGAATTATCAGATGAAGACAAAGTGACTTGAAGAGTGATGTGTGTGTGTGCATATCACGCATCACTGTAAATAAGTAAAAATACTGTTCTGGCTTGGCCTCAATGTTTCTTCTCTCTCAGGCTCAGATATCAGCTCCCATATGGTTCCTTAATCTGCAGGTCCTGCTCAGGTCAGCTCAAGCAGAGCCAGGTAACACGAGCCAAACTCATAACTCAACCATCCTCCGAAGTGCATCCACAGAGACTGAGACGGATGACTTTAATGCGTTCGCCTCTTCTGAAAACCGAATACGCTGGGAGCTATTATCGTGGGGTGGCCTATCTGAAAACTATTATCTGCAAGAACAGCTGCTGCGAAGCCAAATCTGTGGCAATTGCTTTAGATAAAATACCACCTTACTTGGTGGAAAAGAACTTGAATGTGACAGTGGCCGGCTTCCTTCTTAGTCCTTTGACCATGAGTTTCATGAAACCTTTGACTTGCTTACTTAGCACTCTCCAAGGCAGCTGGACATGGCTCGTCAAAGCCATTTCAAGAAACGAGAGTACTCTCCAGAGGGTTTGATCTTTGGCCAGATAAGGAGCCGTTTCATGAGGCTGCAGTCCTCCCCTCCCCGACTCTGCGAGAACAGCCACAGCAGGACCCCAGTGTGAAAAAATCCTCTCTCTCTTGGAGTTCTCCCATCTTCTCTTGCGTGTGATCTCTAATAATTCTCATGCTTTTATATCAGTTGACATGACAGAGTTTGGATGTGTTACCGCAACAAAGCTGCAGCTGGAAAGCTTTAGCGGCTTAACCTGAACGGTGAGGATAAGCAATTGACCTACAGTTTCGCCAGAATTAGTCATTTGAGCTACCCGGAATAAAACAACTTGATTTCTGTTGCATCTTTAACTGGTTTAAGGTTTTTCTTTTGCTATTTTGTTTTGGATTATTTTTTCTTCTTCTTCTTCTTCTTCTTCTTCTTCTTACTCTTTCCATCTATAATGAATAGAATTTTAACAGATTTTTCTTTTATTTTATGGACTAAAATGGTGTGCACTTTTCATTTTTACTTTAGATGCATTTCATATATACATTTATATATAAAGGGGGGGAAAAATCATTAATTGACCTGCCAGTTACTGATCAAAGCAGAATAAGTTCAAGGGAAATTTGCAGATTTCAATCTCTGATTGAATGCATCACTAATCATAAAAGTACTTCTTGCTTTTAAAATAATGCTAAAATTTGCTGCATGATTTGTACACGAGTTCACTGTGTGTACAAGAAACATCCTTAACAATTAGATGACTTCTTATGGTAATTTGTTGCCCTTGACTTCATTCAGGGATGTCAGGGTAATGGAGCTGTACACAAACACAAACCACACTTTATAGATTGTCATTAAAAGAAAAAAAGGCAAACTTGCTCTACTATGTGTTGATCTATCATAATAAAACTCAGTAGAATAAATGCAAGTTTTTGGGCTGTAAAGTGACAAGATGTAAAAAAAATAACGGTACGAGAGGGGTGAGACTACTTTTGCAAGTTGCTGTTGATGGAGTCTTTTCCTCTCGATCCCCCTCTGAGCGTCTTAAAAAATCTCTTTAGGATAAAACTGTTGCACACAGGGTGCGCTTTCATCAACACAAAAACCACAAATGCTAGCTCCTGATGTGAGAGCAGGCTCTTGTTCAAAAGAGTGCTTCACTTTTTGNCCAGCCTTCCTGTTATCTGCTAAAAGTCTGAATTCCTTCCAGTCTCAGTCAAACATGCCATGCTACTGCAGCAATACAGAAAGACTGACATGCTTTAGCATGGCTGCTTTTGGAACCGTTGTCATAATTTGATCGCAAATCACAACATGAATATATGCTAAGTATATATATCTATATCTATATATATATCTATATATATATATATAGATATATATATTCAGCATTTTCACAGCTGCTTTTTGAGTTGATGTCTAAATAAGTGGAGGGAACAGGGACTGAAAGTATCGTGAAAGTTATTAAAGTTGATGCTTACAGAAAAGTGCAGAGATTTTCCATTTTTCTACTAACCCTCAAAGGATTCCAGTAATCTTAATGAAACCAATTTTGAAATAAAGACGCCTTTTAGTCCCAGGATGCATGAAGGTAGGAGCATTTAGGACGTAGCCGCCGGGAGGAGACCTGCCCTTTGAAGTAGCCTCTGGTTATTTTTCTGCTTGACAGATCAGAGCAACTGTGCTGGAATCTAAAGGGAAGTACCCCGCCGTCCCAGGTAAATGGTAACTGAGGACAGAACTGTGACATTTGGAAAATGGCTACTGCTGAGTTGGAGCCATCTGGACGTTTTGCCCTCCTTCCAAACCCTTCAATTTGTAATGTTTAATAGAGAGAGGAAAGGGTGCACTTGCAGGAAGATTTGTGCCAGTAGTTTAGTATCAGTCATCAAATAATTCTGCTGCACTTCAGAGAATGTGTCACGGTTTGGTGCTGGTAAGGTGTTGACTGAAGCTACACAGTCTTCACCTCTGCAGGAGGAATGCGAGTGTGGAAGACGTTAAGAGAAGTCTTTGGACTCTGTAAAACCCCAAACGGCACCTGGTGGAGTTCATCTTCCCCATGGGAACAGTAGGTATTGAGGGATGAGACACGGTCAATTTAACTAAGTGAGATTCACTTCCCCACCATGGGCTGCGCGGGCTCTCTTAAGAAGGGCAATGTGCAGAAGGTGCGGCGGGAAGGTGGGGGGTGGGGTCCGAGGGGGCATTTGACAGCACTTGCATTTCATTTCTCAATGTCCCCCTGGAGGTTTCAAAACAAGCACTGGGGTTAAAACAAAATCACTGAGAGCTGTTAGACCACAACTGGTGCTCGGTGAAATCTGCTTCTTATTGGGAGATGGTTTAGGTGTGTGAGAGAGAGTGATGGGTTACCAGGAAGACTGCAAACGATTAGGTCCCACTAATATTATAAATGCTCCCAGACAGATGCCTGAAGCGAAAACAAGTTGCAAGTAAAACGAGATAAAAAAAAAAAAGTCTGTTCCGCATCTACAAAGGGAAATTAAGTGTTTTCTGTTTTTTTGTAGTTGACATTAATGTTTGATCAGCATGTGGCTTGGTTTTCAGGAGACTGTTATTGGGATCAGCTTTGACCCTTTATAAATTATATTTACCATCTTTGCAATGGTAACAGGGCAAGAAGAAATGCCTTGCATAACCAACAAAGATTTTGAGCGTCCAGTCAAGGAGAAAAAAAGAGACGCTATTCAATTTTTGTTGTTAAAATTATAATCTTAACAGATATGTTAGTGTCAGAAATGTACTTGGTCTTTCTGCACATATACAGATGGAAAACGCAAGAGAACACTGTGGAACATTGACAGTAACTGTTCAAAATCAGTAACTGTCAAGACTGTTACTATTTAGTTTATTAATTGGACAAAACTCAAACATATTCTAATGAAAAGGCTAGTCTGCTAAGCTAATCATACAGCTAAGCAGCTAAGAACGGTTGTGTTGGAAAGAATAAGAGGTTCTTAAAGAGATTGAGGCTAATTTTAAGGCATCAAACTGTAAAGTCAAATTTATTTTATTTTTGATACATACATCAGACAACATAATTACTTGATTGTGCTATAAATTGCAACTATGTGCCCTGAAAATGCATAATACATCCACTCCTTTAAAAGAACTTAATTTTATGCAAGAATGAAGCAATTTGGAGCAAAACGCACCAAATAACTGAACATTCGAAGAAAGGATTTACCCATTTAAAAATGAGAAAATTAAATGTGAATTGGATTAATTATTAAACAAATCAGTCGGTCACAAAGCTTCTTTACGGTTTACTCGTATAATTTATCATTTTGTCGTGTTTATCTTTTGCCAGATTGTTTTTCCGCACCAGCAGTGGACATGATTTAGTGCTATTTCAACACAACAGCTTTCAGCTCAGCTGGATTCAAAGAAACGGGGAGGTATAGAGGAATGAAAAGAACTTAGGCCACAGATAAATCAGCCTTCACACAATTCATCATCTTAGCCTACCTTGAGTTTTCTTTTACCACCAGACTTCTCATCTCCTAAGGTGATGGCCCAGAACACACTGGCTCGTCATGAGGAGTAATGTGAGGAAATAACTTTCTGAAGTTACAACACCCTCCCCAATTATTTACCTTCACTCCATCCTGTTAAAGATTATTGATAGAACCTGTAAAAACATAGTGTAAGAACAGACCTGGTTGCTGTGAAATTTTATGCTTTACTGTAGTTATATTGCATTACAGTTGCTGCAAACTTAATTTTATAGTGTATTTGCAGATGATGAAATCGAATGACCCCTAATCAAACACAAGTGAGAAAGTGATTTGTGTAATCTATGGACAAAAACTACTTTTGGAGCAGTTCAAGGGAAGTATTCAAATGTCCATAGTTGTGTAAAACAATTTGAATTAAAAACTAGTATTTAATGATCCCATTATTGTCCAAAATCAAAATTCTAATTGTTTGGAACCAGAGATTGAACACATAAGTTGTTTAGGTGAGCAGCTTTTTTCTTGTATCCTCACCTGACTGACATGTTTTATTGTTCAGAAATTTCAATTTCTGAACAATTTCTTCATGCTTTATTTTTACTCAAATAAGATTGACATTGCAATAAAAAGATGATTTATCTTCAGACTATATATTAGTTTTTATTTAGGGTACGATAGACATGTAGATGGTACCGTATAGTCTGTAAACTTTAGACGTTTAATGCAGTTTTTAGCAACTTAAAAAACAACAAAAAACTTTACCTTCACTCTCATTTGGATCCTGACCAGTTGCTCTGACCGATCCATCCAACTATATAGTTCCTACAGCATTTTTACTGAGTAATGCCAAGTCTGCATTCTTTCTATTTGAAAATGACAAAATGTAATTTTTAAATGTATTTTTACCGATGTGGTTTGTGTCAAAAATGAACAGAGTTTATTTATTTTTTTGTATAATTAAACTGTTCCATGTCTATGCAGCTGGCTTTCAAATTTCAAAAGGAAAATTGCCTACATGCATGTTGGAACACTGGATAGATTAAATATTCAAAATCTAATCTTTCTTACTCAATGTATGTATTCTTTAGCATTAGTTTTTTTTTTTTATTATTTGTTTTAATTAAACCTGGTCATGGTTTTCGCCCTGCAAGAATAATGTTTTAAAGATGAAATGGTGTTCCGTTTATTCATGCTGTGTTGGAAGACAGATGACAAATCGGTCAAGAGTAAGATGCCTTATCCTGAAAGTCTTAAAGATAGTTTCCAGCTGCATTGCGATGCAAAAACTATCATAAAGGTAATGAATGTTTTTGTCAACTTGAGAGGATTTTTACACTAAATTGGCTGCTATCTTAAATAGCTGCTCTCTCATTTTCTCACAATTGTCTGTTTATTAGAGACTTGGTACCTTTTTTGCTCCCCTGCGCTTACACTATTCTTCTTTTTGTGTTTAAGTGTGGGCGAACCTGACTCGACTTTGTTTAAACAGGAAGTAATAAAGGCTCATGCATTTTGCCGCATGTCAAGCAAGAAGGAACAAACACAATGCCACAGAGAAAAAACTTTTGGGGGGGAAAAAAAAGACCTGGCTTTAATAGCACTTCTTAAAACAAGTTTTTGCCATGTATTTGTGCAAACAGAGCTGGAGATAACCGATGCCAGGTTAGCAATTATACTAGCTCCTTTTTATTTCCCTCCAACAAAAGAACATCTGGAGAGATAAAGACTCACATTTAATAAACAAACTGCTAACCGGTTACCAAAACAAGATATTAAAGCAACTCAAATAAATTCAAGCTGATGTTTTTGCTTAAGTGCTCTTCGTGGATAAGGGTGATTTATAAAAATGACAGGATCAACTACACCACCATTAATTTTCTCTGTTAGAGCAGATTCCCGCCTCCTGTTCTTCATACTAAAAAGAACTCTTGCAGAGAGATTTAGTGAGACTCGGCATTTTAGATGTCGTTTCCCTTTAAATCCTTGACCTCTCACTCCTCACGTATAGGTCAAAGGTCATGTCTGCCAACCAGAACACTCTATATACAGTGAGGGTACTTGGGGTCAGCGGTAGTGTTTTTTTTTTTTTTTTTTTTTTTTGTTGGATGGAACAGGATGTTTTTCTCGATCTCAATGTGGAACAGCTTGTAATGCTACAAAGCCACTACATTGTTGAGGGATTATCACTCTGATTGTGAGTCTTATTTGTTCTATTTATAGCTGTAAATGGTGGCGTTTCTGCTCCTTTCCAGATGGCGTTCATGACTACGACTTGCATATCCTGTACAATTGACTCCAAAAGTGTGGCTCTCGTGAAACCCGCTCGCCATGCGAACACATCTAAGCCAAGTGCTCCATTTGCCTGCTGCGTGCCTGCTAGTAATTTGAAACACAGCGGCCTTGTCAGTCAAGTGCAGTGCAAAAGGGCTCACTTTTAGGTGTTTTATGATCTGGGATGAATTTATGATGCCTGAACTGAGGTTGCAAAAACACAGAAGTGAAAGCCCTTTGACTTTGTATTGATCTAGATTTCTCCACTTACAGTGCCAGCTGCAAAGTTTTCCTTTGACTTCTTGGTTATAAAACCTTCAGATTGTGATTTGTATTTGGCTGCTGATGCAAGAAGAGCAGCTTAATGTTTGACATGGAACACTATTGTTTAATATCATGATGAAGATGCCAGAAACATGGGGTTCAAACCTGATATGATGTTGAAGGGCATGGAGCATAATTTATGGGTGATTTCTGAGACTTTTTGACTCACTTGACTATTCAAACCTGGGCTTCATAAGTACGGTTTATTACCCATAATCTATTAACTTTTTCATTGCACAGAATGCAAAGCAGATGGCAAGTGCTAAACTAGTAGAGGCTCGCTGAAGGTCTTAAAGGTTGTTGAATATCGGTGGTGGCATCTCTGTTTTACTACGTTATTCCAGAGTTGTGGAATGACACATAAGACGTTAAGACGTCGCTGGCTTGCGGTTGTGCCATAGTCATTGCTTCGTACAACCAAATTCCAATTAAAGTACATTGAAGGTTGTAGTTGTTTTAAAAACAGAATCTGCGTTGAATTTGCCAGACTATGTAGAGGCTTTTAGATTGTACCCGCCAGTTTTTTTTACTTATGTTCAAACTTGTCACGGAGCTCGTGAAGAATAACTTTCTTTCTGCGATTCTGTCATTTTATGTTGGTGCATATTAACAATTTTATCACCTCCGCCATTAACAGGTTGAACAACCCTGTTTCCTCATAGAACACAGCTTGGTGTTATACAGTGTTTAATGAAGTCTGTGCTTGCAGACAGAGAGGTCCTTGACATGGTTACCTGTTCATGCTCTTTTTTTTTTTTTTTGTTTCTTTCTCAGTTTTCTATAGTGTTTGGCATCGTGACTTTGGGGGTCATAGGATATTGTTTCTATTGGGAGATTTCTGTCTTCATTGGGTGAAATGTTTTGAGTCATTATTCACCTGAGTGACTCTGACAATATACATTATGTTTTCTAAAAGAGGACTGGATTTTGATTTAAAAAATGTCCTTTTTATTAAAAAAAAAAAAATTCATAACATCATTCAGTCCAAGCTTCTAAGGAAGTTTGGAAAAGAAAGACCAATTTAATTAACGTATCATCTAACACACTTATGGCTAGCAATTTTTAAGATAGTTGGTGATTTTCTTAATTTTCTTAGCAGTATATCTAATTTGTATGAATTTATTTTATATTTTCCCGGTGAGAGTACATGCTGCTGCTAAAAACGATTAATTTATTTTCAGACTTTTTTTATCCTTTACCACGGGAGAACAGCACCGTATGCCACCTTCTTGTCAAAAGAGGACAAGGCCAGCTAAGGAGCATTGAATAGATCAGAAGGCCCATCACTCCTCTCATGCATATTCAAGCACGTGTACTCTCACTCACACCCTATGAAAGGCATTTTGGCTCCTGGTCAGGGGAGACTTTTCTAAAACCCTCAACAAAGAGGTAATTATCTGCCAAACGGTACAGTCACAAAGTGAAGCAAAGGACCCCAGACATGTTTGCAGAAATCTAAGGTTTTTTTTTTTTTTTTTTTAAAAAAAAAAAAAAAAAAAAAAAAGCTTTGTCTGCATTTTGCTCTTTCAGCCACTGAGCACCACACAGGAAAAAAAAACAAAACACTACTTTAACCTGCTTCTGTTCACTGTCTTTTCGGTTTTTCTGACATACTTTCTGACAGTTACCAAGTACTAAAGGAAGTTATGCTCCTTAAATGGATTATCAAGAGTTTTCTTTAAATGAATGACCACCCACCCACACAACTTCTGACTATAAAGTTATTTTTGGAATTGGCTCAGGTTGTTTTTTTTTTTGTTTTTTTTTGGCCAAAAGCTTTGAACCTGGAAACCAGAAGATCACAAATGTTTGTTTGGTCTTTATCGTGGCTTTTGCATTGATTGCAACACCAAGTACTCACATTAAATCAAGCAATTTATTCACGGCGTGTTTTAAGCTCGTCTTAGCCCTAACACAAATTAGCTTGCTAGATCATTTTGATGATGACCCGTGGACGAAAACAATAGTTTATTTAGAGGCAAGTGGTGCTTGAAAATAATAATTTATTAACTATGTTTACCTTCACAAAAATACGTTGCAACTTGTTTCTTCTCTGCATCAGAGGCGCTCCAGGTAGGGATGCTGATTAAAGAAATTGTTTGTAGAATCTCCAAGAAGTTTAAGTAGAGCAGGCAGCAATGGAAGCACAATAAGTGGGTTGATCTTCTAAGATGATTAAAGTAAAACATGATTTTGCCACTTGTGCAGAGGTTGCTCAAAAAAGGGCAGGTAGATGTTTGTGTTTCTATTTTGTACGTTTTCAGACGGGACTGCTAGGAGAAGAAACTTCAAACACTAATGTGAGTTCTGCATCATCCGGACAATGAATGGTCCCGAGTCCTGTTGGTTGCCTCTCATCAGTGAGAGAAGACTCCATCACAATCTTGCTTAAAATAGTGTCTTGATAAGAGTGAAACTGCAAAGTGATTTTACAATTTACAGAAAAGCAAGAATGTGTCACCATCTTTAGGAGGAGGCCTAGAAGCTGATGTCCAATATATTACAGCAAATTGCAGAAGTTTTGAAAAGATGTTTATTGTTGAGCTCCAGTGCAACAAAAACCCACAAACTTAAAGTATGCGAAGCAGAACATTTGGTCAAATAAAATCTTATGGAGGCCTACGACTTTAAGTCATGACTATACTGACGGTAATTTTATTTTATTTTTTTAAAAGTCCCCCAGACTCACATTGAGACATTCCCACACACAAATTAAGTAATGTGAAAAACAATTTCTCCTGGTGAATGAAAGCAGGTGTACCTGTCAGACCTCTCTGCTTGGTATAACCTTCAATACACTGCTTGGCCGAGTTTGCTTGGCAGACACAATAGCGTCCAAGTGTGCGGAGGCATTGCTGGAATTTGCACCTGTTTGAGACCTGACTCCTTTGGTCTTTCCTCTTGCAAGCTGTCCTTCTTGAGCCTTACAGTTCGGGGGAAAAAATAAAAATTAAGAGCTGTCCTCAGAGTGCGGATAAATGAATGTTGACATAAAGCAACAACCAAAAAAAAAAAAAATGATGGTAAAGAGGTTGGTTTATGAGGGAAAGACCCAGAGAAGTAAAATAAGCTTAAATAAAGCTTAAAATAAACTTAGTTCAGGGGATTACTGTGCTCTTGAGTTTATTCCTATACAAATGATCAGTGGCGCTGTGTGGCCCTTAATTTGGGTCATGCGGTTGAAACCATTCGTATTTCTGATTTTTTTCCCCAAGGAAGAAGAAACAGGGTCCAGGCACAGATTGAAAGGCTTCTCTTCCCACCCGCGTGCGAATCGCAAATAACATGCAGGCTCGCTGCTCCCCCCTCCCCGCCCCCCCACATGTCCAGTAACCCAACAACACCCTTTTAAAAGCCACAGTCACATCCCTGTGTTTCATCTTTCTAGCCATGGAAACATTTGTATTCTAATGAAGGTGGCCTGTGTGCCAAGTTTGCCATGTGGACATCGGTGCTGCTGCTGCTGCTAAGTTTGTGTAACAGCTGTTATGTATTTATTTATTGAAACTGAGGATTTTCGTAAGGCTGTCTCGATCGGCTACTGACAGCTGAAGGTCTGCCTTCATCGTGCCCCTAAGGAGACAACTGAACAGCCAATCTGCTCAACGCAAATCCTCATATTCACTCTCCACAGGCTACCGGCGGCATGCTTTATAGGATTATTTTCAACCAGGCATTTTGGATGTAGTAGTATACATGGCCCCTTCCTCCCATTGAATGCCCCCTTCCCCCCCTTCGTTTTCTCCTTGTTCCTGCCTTTCACCTTCTCGCCTGAGAGGATTAGAAAGTTAGGCTTCCGGAAGCGGGGCAAAACCCCGTTCAGGATGAGACTTCCACAAGCCTCTCACAGGAAGGAGCAGGACTCTGACTTTGCTGCAACAATTACTGCTTTTTTTTGTTTGTTTGTTTTTTTTTCCCTCCTCATGTCTACCAGGGTTCAAACTTTTTAGTGGTCAACAAAGTGTTGACTTGGGTTTCATAAAGAGTATTGGTGTAAACAAATACCTTTTGAGCCTATTTCTTTTTTTTAAGTGTAACTTTTTAAAAATTTTTCCAGAGACTGCTTGGGAACAAAACAACCGCTCAGAGAAATTCATTGTATTGTTGAATGCATTATTGTTTAGTATAGGGGATACTGTTGATTGGTAGCTACTGTTGGATTTTTTATTTTTTTTTTTCTCTTGTTTTGTTTCATCACTGCTGTACTTTTTTCAAATGGGAAAGATATTCTGGGGGGTCAAAATAAATCCTTGCTCTGTAGCTACAGGGTACAGATCCAGATGGTATCATGTCCTATAATAATCAGCCATGAAAAGCTGCAGAAGCATCATTATTTATCCTTTTTGTTGGAACCTGGGCAAAGGATGAATGTGACTGAATGAGATAAAGTTTTAGTAATGACAATCTAGCATTTAAAGAAAAAAAAAAAGAAACATATCTAGTTTAAAATATTTAAAAATGTTCACTGAGGGTTTTCTTTTATAGTGAAGTAAGATGTACGTTGATATTTTGGAAACATTGGTATGACTCCCTCTGAAATAGTTGAGGGTCTTATGTATTTTTATGTATTAAAATACATAATAAGTAATAGGAAGATGTGACATTTATGAAAAATGTTTTTTTTTTTTTTTATACATCTATGTCCAAACTGTCACTCTATCATGACTTTATAGTATGTGATGGAATCTGTGAAAAAACTGAGCTCCTCTAGTCTCCCAGTGCTAATTGCAGAAATGCATGACTCCATCCGAAACAGCCAATCAGAGGCAGGAGGAGAGTCTTAGTGGTGATTTGTCTTTTCTGTTGGTCAGTCCAATGGGGGAGATTTGTCATTTCTGCCAGAGAGTGTGAGACTGATGCTTGGAGTTTGTAGCGATTTAGTTCACCTTTTTAGGATGCAACTTGGGGAGCACAAAATATTGCAAATGTATCATCACAATAGCAATCTATGCAACATTGTTAACTCTGTCTAGTTAAGCAATTCATTTCTTATCACAAGCCGTAGCGTCAGAGCTCTGTACTCGTGCTACGCAGAGCTAGACTCCGTCACTCACTCATGTTGTGGCTGCATCCCGAAGTCCTCCGCTTTGGCAGGCTACGCTGGCACAGAGGCTGAATCATAGCTATGACAGCCCCGATGTATCTCATTCAGCCATGGAGAATGGGGCTAGTGAACCGAGGAGCCCCCCAACATCGGCCTCTGCCTGCACCTGCAAGCCCAACCGATGACTGGAGAGCTGGAGGGAGGCAGTTTGGAGGTTGGAGGAGGGGTGGGGTTCAGCTTAATAATGGAGCACAAGACAAATGAGCTACTATATGAGAGACCCAATCAGAGAAATATAAAATAAGGGGTAATCATTCAGTTTAATGGCAACTTTGTGTCAGATGTTAAGATAACCATGTGGTGGACTTTTGGCAAACTCTTTGAAGTAAGCTTGCAGAGAGAAGAGTGAATGGGGGTACTGCTGAACCCCTGCAGGTCATTCAGTCATTTATAAGGTCCAATTTTTAACGGCCTCCTCCTGCTTTTGCCTTTGTGCCCGTCGGTGGTTATGAAAATAGAAAACGGAGATTAAATCAGAAAAAGGATGACATGCGTTTGAATAAATCAAATTGCCAGCAAGCAGTAAAATCTTAAAAAAAAGAAAAAAGGCACGAAGGACTTACTTGGATGTTTTCTCTACTGAAACAGAGCCTCGTTTCTTCTTAGTTTGTGTGGATGTAAGACGTTTACAGATGTGCTCCTCTCCCCCAGTGTGCCAGCCATCTTTAATCCTGTAAAGAGAACAGAGATCTTGGTCGCCTCTGGCCGTCCTGCTGGCCGTCCTGCAGGCCCTTTTGGAAACCTCTCGGCCGTGAGAATGGGGGTTCGGGGTTGGAGGAGTGGGTTAGGCTGTGTGTAGCCATGCAGGAGGGGCTGAGGGGACGGTCTTTGTGAATTTAGCTAATCTAATTTGAGCACTTTTTTTTTTTTTTTCTCCCCAAGGGCCTGACTCATTCTCACTGCTGTCTCTGTTTCCAACATCAGTACAAGCTGGTGAAAGTTTCATGTGGTCTTATTTAGTTTAATGTACGCCTAAGGGGAACATAACTTTGAGCATCGACTTTAAAGAAGGACTCTATCTTTGTGCTTTTTTTTTTTAAGGTCTTATTTTTAAATGAAGCTATAACACTGATCCACATGGATCTTGGGGATATCCCTGCATGACTTAGGACTTTTTTTTTGTGACTAAAGAAAAGGTTTAAAGGGTTTTACGTGTATGTATAATTAGGAAAATGGAAAAAAAAATATTGAAAGTATTTACCAATGACTGTAAAGTAATCTGAATATACTGGTGTTTATTAGAGACAAACGGAGAGATTCGGTAGTGACTGGAATCAGTTGATTATTCAGCTTGGCCAGAATATTTCTGTTCAGTGCGGAATTTTTATTTTATTTTATTGTATTTTATTTTATTTACTTTGGATGTAGACTCAAAAGATACTTATTTTCTTTGTTATAAAGGAGTTATTTAGGCAAACCGAAATGAAGTATTTTATTTGTTCATTCAGGCTGTTAAAACGGAGAGCTGAACTTGTGCCAGTGCTCGTCTATTCAGTCTTAAGCCATTTTGTACTTTTGCTATTTTTGTTGTTTGTACCAGAAAAAGTCGGGTATAAAACAGAGCTGCTCTAAATGGACGTTGATTGCCTCGGGAACAGTTGGTTGAACTGGAAACAAGAGGAAGCAAAATCATGGTGTCAGTGAAAATGAAAACGGACCACTGCTGAAAATGTGATGGAGATATTGATACTTTTTTTTCTTGGAAAAAAACAGAAACTTAAATCAGGTTTTGATAAGGACAGTTGGAGAATACCCAATCCAGTCAACTCTTTCTTCTGAGTTGTTTTCCTGCTTCTTCTGCACCGACCGTGTGAAGCAGCAACAGTTGAGGTGTTTATTCCCAAAGCCACAAAAGAGGTGTGTGCAATTTGAGGACAGCATGAGTAAAACAAAGCTGTCCTATGTAATATAACTCTGTTCTTGTATTGTTGTGATACTTTTTTGAACATTTGGAAGGGATAAGAAACTGCCTCTGAACGTCTTTTGAACTACAAGCCTTGAGATCACTACCATTGATTACAGTCAGTTGTATAAGGGATGCCAGTAATGCCAAATTTTGTGGTTGTATTGGGATTTGAGGACAGAGTTGAATACACTGGAATAAAGAAAATGTAAAAAAAAAAATAAATAAATAAAACATTATAAAAACATTTACTTATAAAAGACTCAATTAAAAAAATTTCTGATGGCTGCTTTCCCAGTATTTCTGAAAAACCAACTTGAAACCAAGGTATTGTTTTTATAGAATAGAAACAAACCCTTTAAAAAGTTGTTTTTTTTTCCCTCGTATTTAACACCTGTGATTAACTCACTGATCTTCCTTTTCAAGGGGGAAATTGTCTCGTAATCCTTCTTTAATGGATCAGTAAGTGACACAGTGGTTCTACTAAACGATGAAGGCAACAGCTTTCTCACCTTCTGCTTTTCTTTGTCCTTCCACAATGCTGCAGTAATGGTGCTGGAAGTAACTAATCAAACTGTGATTGCCTATCTCTGATCACTTCTCTCTCTGTCCCACTCTTACTTTAGCTGAGTTTAGAAATGTTATTGTCTCCTCCTTCTAACCTTCCTTCTAATTTAAGGCAAAAGGTGGTGAAGGGCAGGAATGCAGCCTGGGGACTGCAAGAATTTATCACACTAAGGTGCGAGCGCTCCTGTGCCTGCAGATGTAACAGTTTAGTGCCAACAGCATTCCCACCATGAAGCCAATAGGGGTTTTTATGGCATTTGTAACTTTTATTCTCAGGACCACATACCCTGTGACTGCTCAGAGAGGAGTGGGAGGTGGAAAGGTCAATATACTCGGGGTGAAATAGTGTGTGTGTGTGTGTGTGACGCACTCTTAATATTTTCATCAGGATGACATAGATGAAACAAATAGTTTATCCTTTCCTGCCTCTACTGTTTGAATGTGTCCTCTTTTTTTTTTTTTTCTTTCTCCTCCAACTCCTGCTCCCCTCCCATTGCTCCCGTTTCCACTCCTCTCGCTCTTCCTGTTGGTCTACGCTGCCTCTCGGGTTACGATGACTGGGGGGTTTTCTTGCTCTCAGTTCATAGTGTCCATACAAGGTGGGGGTGGTACTGCGTGTGAGTGTGTGCGCGTCTGTCTCTCCCTCTCTGCTCTGTCCCGTGTCCTTGTCCCTGCCTCCTGGCAGCGAGGAGCCACCCAACAGCCGGATTGTGATTGGGCAGGGGGAGTGGGGCTCTTGACACAAGCGTGGTGCTGACTTCTCCGGGACGTGTTTCAACAGATGGTCGAGGTTAGAGAGTGTCATCACATCGGAGCGAGGATTAGAGGAGAGAGGTTGTCTTCCAGGAGCTGTGTGGTCCCCCCCCCACCCTCCTCCTCCTTCTTCTACACTTGAAACTCAAAATCCCAGCACCGGGAGACAAACTCCTCCACGAGGAAAGGAAGGTCTGGTGAAGAACGTGAGGATAAAGCTCAGACAGGACTCCTTGCCTCCTGCCTACCAGGTACTACACAACTTTCCCACTGTTTCTTCATTTAGTTTTTCAGAATTTCTCCTCTCTTCTGTAAAGTGTTTGTCAGAAATACTGACGGCAGAACATCTGTGACTCTGTAAGAAGAGATATGTAGTGGCAGTGGGCAGCGCTGTTTTTGCAGTCTGTCTGTGTGCTGCCTGTACCGCAGCCCTTGTGTGCGTGCATGCGTGTGTGTGCAAGGTTTTCATAGTTTTCCCCCTGAATGACAGGAATTCCCTCCGTCGCAAATTCCTCCATCCCAAGGGATTAGAGGGCACCACATTCCATTAATATCATTTTTTTTCCCTCAATGCAAAAGCATTCACCTGTTAAATGTTCAGTTTGCCTAAAGCATAATGTCTTAAAACTGAATCTTGGCTTCAGTGAATGTAGTAAATCTTTTCTCATCTAGAAAACTGGAGACCTCAATGTGTGATTGTATTATTTTATTAGCTGTAAAATCCATATTTTTTTATGTAATTGCTCTCTTTACATCATTTCATAACGCATTATAAGAGTCAGACAATATGCTATAAGTTTATTTTTGTCAAAATATCAGTAATGACATTGTATCACTCAAACAAATAGTCCAAAATAGCATCAGTTTCCCTGCTGAAGCAGATAAGTGTTGTGATGTGAAGGAGGAAGAGAGAGTGGAAAGAGAACTTTTTTTCTTCCCTGTGTCTTATTGTTATAGTGATTCTGCATAATTAGAGGCACACCAATCAGTCCGCCAGTTTTCTTTCAGTTGATTCTGATCAGTTACTGTATAATAATGTATCAGTGCTAAAAACATCCAGCAACCAATAGCTTATACTCTATGAATTAAATAAAAATCTGTGAAATGTGCATAAAATCGTGAAACTCCTTCATTTTTTTATTGGATTCTGTCAAGGAACCTGCAGTACACCCTTTTTTTGTCCTTTTTCTTTTTTTTACACCTCAGTAACATTAGATTTTAGAGCATGCCTGTCCACCTCCAGTCCTCCATGCCTGGTGTCCTCCCAGTTTTAGATCCGTCTTTGCTTCATCAAAGCTGATTGAAATGTTCCAACTACCTCCTCAACAAGTTCTGCGTAGGTCTGTTTATGAATCATCATTTGAGTCAGATGTGTCGAACTAGGAAAAGAACTGAATCTTGCAAGATATTAACTCTTGAAGACTGACTTTGGATGCCATTGTAGTTGAGAGAAAAAAAAATCCAACATAAAAACAAAAACGATAATTGATATCAGATGGCAAAACATTGATTGGAGTATTTCTAATTGAATTGACTATTACTGAATTGTGAACGTTTTTTCTAATGTCAAAGATGTACTTAACTCTTTGCACATCTTTGACTAAGACATCTCAGATTATACTGACTATAGTCAGTGTAGTCTATCAAAAACTTTGGGTGCCACTTCTATGTCCCCTCCCTTCAGTCGTGATAAGTTCTTTAATAAATCTTTTGCCCGAGAGCAGTTCTGGCAAATTGTGTCAGCAAAGACTAAATAGATGAGTCGTTGTAGAGCTGTCTCCGGAGAGACTGTCAAAGGTGTGCAGAGATGCAGCAAGTTGGGGGGTGGGGGGTATGTACTACTCATGTTGGCTATTTAAGTCAAATCAAGTGAGAAGAGTGACCTGCCAGTGAAGTGGCAATATGATGTATAATATTTATACCCAGCTCCAGGCACCGTGCACGAGGTGTTTTGTAAATGGAGATTGTGCAGCTGTGAAAGTTTGAGAGAGGAGAGGGGTGTTGTATGGGTGAAAGCTGCTGTTGTGTGAGATTGTGTGTTTATCTTGGTAAACCAGCCGTGGCTACACTCGCTGCTTGATACTTGGGGAATTTAAAAGTACCCTCATAAGATTGTCAGCGTGGGTTACAGGTTGTTCAGTGAATAATAGCTAGGCAGATTGAGAGGAAAAACATTAATGTTCCCCAAATTAGCTTACACATAGACAGATGCTAATAGTGTGATGCAAGATATGCCTGATTTTTTTTGTTTTGTTTTTTCTCCTTTTTTATTAACCTGAGAGGGAATATGAAGGTGTAACTCGTGTATATTCAGTTCTAAGTTTTAACCTCAATCTATAATGTAAGCTTTAACTTGTGTGGATGGTACAGATTTTATTGATCAAGTAAAAAAGAAAAAAAGTGTCCTGTATCCAGTCTGTCAACAGTCCACCAAAGCCCAGAGCATTTATCCCCTGACCTAGATTTACTAAATGGCAAAGTTTTGGTGTGGCTCCATTCAGAGTCGGTGGCTTGTATCAGGCACAATAACTGTAAAACCGTTGGCTTTCATTTCAATGCTTTGGCACTGTCAGAGCGCGTTATTGAAAGGCAAGTGTAGAAAGTGATGGAGAGCTGTTTTTTTTTTTTTTTCTTTTTTTACCTCAAAATTTCAGTCATGACAGGACAGATCCACAAACCCAACACCTCACTCGAGTTTCACCCGGCAGTGTTTGGATTCGATTTCTGATTAGCCTTCCCAGGGCACAGTGGATCGGCTTCGGGGGGGTTTCAAAAACACTGAGCTTCCTGCCAGCTCAGAGGAGAGGAGAAGAGAGATCCTTTAAAGAGTTTTTAGCTCTTCTGTGCTGCAAACAAGAGCACAAGCAGCTGCTGCAAATAATTAGATTCTGAGGGGGAAAAGGCACTCGCCAAGACAAACGTTGTTCCAGTAGCAGCTTTGCCATCATTGCGATCTACTTAGGAATCTGTGACTGTGAGTGCATGTGTGTGGGTCAGTGTGCGTGTGAAGGTAATAAGTGGAGTAATTTGTTCTCCTGATAAGGACGCTGAGTGACCGAGTCCAATGGAAGGAGAAGAGTTGGAGGAGTCTGTGGCTTTAAGTGTTTCCACAAACAGAAGGCATGTGGCCTTTAAATGCCAAATGCAGTGAATCAGGATTTCCAAGATGTCAAAAACAAATATTACCGTCTAATGACTCTGAAAAAAGGTATTTGTTGTCATCATCAACTGAATTCTAACCTTTTTTTTTGTTGTTGTTTTAATTCTACATTTTACCTTCCAAAATCTACCTTTTTAGCAGCAGATTTTACACGCGGCTTCTAAAATTGCTTGGCAATACAAATTTAAAACTTTGCAGATGACTTTAGAGTGTTCAAGCAAGAAAAGTTTGAAGAATTTTGGAATGGGAATAAATATACCCAGAAGTGGTCAAATACTTTACATCCATACTTTACCATTACATACATTTTATTTATTTATTTATTGATTTACATTTCCAAAAATGCAAAATCAGTGTGTGGTAACAGATTGATCCAACATAAAGAATCTTTGCTTTAAAAGCAGTCTCAAATTCACATTCCTCTTCATCAAATGAAGGCATACCATTTAAAGGCATACCTTCTTATCCTTAAATGGAACTCATGCTATATCTTACCTTCTCAAATGTACTTAAACAAATCTAACATTTAAATTAAATGGCATTTAAATATAGCAAATTACTGATGCATTTCTTTTTAATTCACAGGAATCAACTTGATACATTTGTAAAGGAAATAAATGGATGCAGAACTAGGAAAGCATTTCATGTTCAACAGGGTTTAGAGCAAAATATATTTAGCTTATGCTAATCTACTTTACCTCAAAGCAAAACCAAATAAACAAAACCAAACACATCTTTGCTTCAAAAGATCTCAGAATGATACTCATTCCATATCTAGTAAACAAAAGAGGAAGGAGATCAGGCCACAAAGCATGTTCTCAAGAAAAGCCGCCTTTTGTAGCAGTAGAAAAGTTTGCATTGCAGATGAATTCTCGATATTCGTGAGAGTCAATTTGGGAGAATTTTGAATTGGAAATGAGCAGAACCAGAGAAAAATGTTTCATCCACAACATGCATTTGATCCAAATATGTTTGCCTTTCCAGTTCTGTAAATAACCTACCTTTCATCAACGTGCTTATCTTTATTCTTAAGTGAACTCTGGCCTTTAAAGGCATGTCAGATTTTACCCTCTTAAGCTGTTACATTGACAAATATCACATTTGAATTTTGAAAAAAAGAAAAAAAAAACATTAGGCAAGATTATATTTTACAATAAAGTCTATTTTTAATGAATGTTGTAAAATATAATGGTTTGCAGATGATTTTCTGTGGTTCATAAAAGTCAGGTTCAGCTACTTTTGAAATGGAAATAAATGGATTCAGAATAAAGAATAGACCGTTTCATCCAGAGTATTTTCTGCTTTATGTATTTGGCCAAACTACACTAAATCAAATGGAGGTAATATACAGTGACAGATATACTGACATCTTGATTTAAAAACTTATTGAATCACTAACACCTCATTATGAACACTTATAGGCATTCATTCTCATCTGAAATTGAACTCCAACCTTTGACTCATGCCATATTTGAGCTTTTCTAGCTGACCGGACTTTGATAGATCTTAGATTGTACTTGTTTTAGTTTTTTTTGTTTTTTTTATGTTTTTTGAGAGGGTAAAATTTGGACAGTTCTGAAATGGAAGTAAATGAATCCAGAACTGGAAAAACATCTTTCATCCAGAACTTCATCTGGAACATGTTTAGATGAAAATGCACTTAATCGGTTGGTGGTAAGAACATTGTGACTAACAATTTGACATCTTTGCTTTAAAGGTTCTTTCAGTAATGCACCTCTCGTGATCTAATAAATTATCTCATAATAGTTTTTTAATCTATCAAGAAGGCCATAATTCTCCCATTTAATTTCTCTAATTTGTGCCTGGTAAGTGGAATGCTTTGCCGATGACTTGGTTCTTCAGTTTGGTTGCAAGAGCCTCATTTGCATCATGTTTTCAATTAAAATACATTAATTCAGTTAGTGATAATGTAGTGGGGCAAAAAAGTATTTAGTCAACCACGGATTGTGCAAGTTTTCCTATTCAGAAAGATGAGAGAGGTGTGTATTTTTCATTATAGGTACACTTCAACTATGAGAGACAAAATGAGAATCAAAATCCGGGATATCACATTGTAGGACTGGGGAACTTTTTTGATCAAATAAAATAGTTAGTTTGTGGTAATAAGCTACACCTCATAATTAGGCACGTTAGCGTTAAAAGCTAAGCTTGTGTGTGCACTCCTGCGTGCCATAATGTTCAAACATTTCCTCAACCACTCTTTCTTTCTGTCACTTATTTATCTCTTCGGCGTAATGATAGTGTTCCTCGCCTTAGCCTGATTGCATGGTAGCAGTGGCGTAGATTGCACCAACCTATCACAGCAAATGACCGGTATTTGAACAGCATGCTCCTATTCATGTGGGATCAAGAAAGACTATGTTTAGATGAGTCAGACACTTTCTCAGTTTCCTTGTTGATCTTACTGATCAAACATTGCTCGAGAGTTTCTGCCACGTAACTGCCTCCAAACTCAAATTGTCCTTGACTTTTGAGGGTGATAGCCAAGCCATGCATACGTATCTGGATGTGCGCAGACGCACAGTTGGGGTTTTGAGGTATTTGGGAGCTCACAGTAATACCCCAGTGTGTTTGTTCAGCCTGTCATTTGAGCGAAAAAGGTCAGGGCAAGCAAACACTGCATCCAGCTCATCTTTGGCGAGAATCCTACTCCTCCAGACCCTGATCCAACTCTGAGCACTTTGTTGAAGAGTTTCAACCACATATTTATAGTGGCTTAGCTTCTAGCTTCATCATAACTGTCAGTTGTACACAGAAAGAACCCCGAGTTGTCTTTGAATGAGTCAGAGACATTTTGTTTATGGGTGGACTGCTTTTTGTGATATTAGAATCAGTTAGGTTTGAGTGTAAGAGGAAGGATTTGCCTGGAGAAGGAGAAAGCCGGGTTAGGAGGGTGAAGTGGAGCAGGGACGAGATAAAGAAGAGAACAAGAGTAGATAGAGGGAGGTGTGAAGGAGTGATAAAGAGGTGAAGAAGCATAAGGGGAGAAAAAAAGGTGAGCCATGTGCCCATACCCACAATTCCATAGATCTAAAACAAAAAAGGGTGGAAATCTTTTTTGCACACACGCATGTAGAGAGAAACTTTGAAAAAGCCATGTATACGCAGACTGTGTGTACAAGTTTGCCCCCTTGTTCTTCCACCTCCCAGAGTGCTGGACTGTCCTTGTTTCCTCATGTTTCTTGTCCAATAATTCCCTCTGTTCTGACTATCCATCATACCTCGTGATGGATAGTCACGAGGTATGCGCATTACCACAAGGTATGCT
>NW_006800003.1:1353344-1449032 GCF_000485575.1 Poecilia formosa
AAGTGTGGAAGCCTCTACTGTATCAAATTGACAGGAATAACAGAGAGTTGGCCATTCTAAGGTAAAAACCCTGCGCATACAGTGTTCATGTTTTTTTTGTTTTTTTTTTCATCCAGACGGCTTCCCGCGCCCCCCTTGCAATGACAAGGTATGCTGGATTTATGGGTATGACGGGTAGTCAGAACGCTCTCCCCAGGGAGAGGCAATCTGTTTTAGATTTGAAAGAGAAAGGAACCTGGCCTGTATCACATACAATTAAATACCCGTCAGAATCCGTCAGGGTGAGATTGGAGCAAGAAGCTGCTGCGGGGTTTTGTGGGGGCAGCTGGGTTGTCCCCTTTCATCCACCGCCTTTCCAGGAGAGAGATAATGGGGTAGGGATTGTAGGACGGATGAGAAGGGATGGAGTGAAGGGGACTGGGGTGGAGTAGAAAAGAAGCGATGAATGTTTCCTCACCCCTCCATACTCCACAACCTGACTAATAGAAGCCAGCGTGTGTTTGTTTCAGCTCCCCTGCTCCCTTTCTCTTCATTCTGCCCCTGGAGCGAGCAAACACATTCAACTCAGCCAGCACTTTCACTCCTGTCCTAAGTGTGTGTACATGTACAACTGCTCAAAAGTGTGGACTTGACCATGTGCTTCGTTTAGCCTCTGGTCCTGTTTGCGCTCACTTGATCAACCAGAATTGGCCATGTGGACGTAGAGCCGTTACATTCTGAAAAGCGGCTTTGTTTACAGTGAGCAAGAGTAGCATTTCGGTACACACATTATCTTTACTTTTCTCAAGTTGCCCGTGGCAACCTAAGCCGGCATTGACCGGGGTCTGTCTCTTTAACATGCCGGGACAGTGTATTCACTACGTTTCTTTAGCAATGGTTTAAATTAAAAGCATTTTTATACTTAAGCTTTCGATTTGATGTTGTTTAGGTTAACCAGGCTTCCTGCCGATGCTGTTCTTTGGACTTAATGCTGTGCTGAGATGTGAAACGTACCCTGACTGGTATGGAGTTAATTGAATTACAAATTATGTTACTGCGTGCTTCAGAAAACCACACACAAAGCCAGAGGCAAAGAAAAGCTAAGCTCCTGGTGTACAAATTACAGGTTATGTGTCTGTCTGTGCTCAGGTCTGACAGATGATTCTTGCTGCCTGTCTGCTGCAGCAGACTCGCAGTTCATGATATCCAAATTTAGTCCTACATATGTGCCCCAGGGCATTGACAGCAGGGGGCAGCATTGTGGCACAGGTGCAATCAAACAAATATACATTTTTATGAGCGATATCGCATTTTCATGACACAGTCTCGGAGAAGTTTATTAATGGCGTCCGGGGTCACGCAGAGCTCGGTTCTCATGGTCCGTTTGCCTATGGTTGCTCTAGAATAAGTCCGCACATGCTCCAGATTTTAGGGGTGTTCAGTTTCATGTGCCAGAAGCAGTTCTGCACTAATCAGCAGCTTTCTGACTGAAGGTCTGTGGATGTGGAATGAGCGGTCCTGCTTAAAAAAAAAAGCTTATTAAATCTAAAGTGACACATGATGCTCGTCTGCAGTAATATGCTTCATGACACAATTTTTACTACTACAACTATAATCTCCTTCTGCTTGTTGTGATAATAATGGCTTATGTTTATTAGTCTTTTATAAGCCTTAGTCAAATTTTCAAGTGATGTTTGCTTGGAATAATGTACTATGTCATTCTTATCTTTTATAGAGTTATGGTGAAAGAGCAATAAAATGACGTTAACTGATTAATTGGCAATGCTTTCTGCTCAGATAACTAGCCTCCAGTTGACTGGTAAACAGACATGCCACTCTAGTTTTTAACCATTAACTTCACTAAAGCTAACTTTAATTTCCATGCTATAAGTTTCTGCATTTTTCACTATCTGAAAAATTCTAAACAGACTCACTCCTTTTTTTATGTAAGCCAGTGCAAGTGCCGAAGCCTTCTTTCAGCCAGCTAAATAAAGATTTAAAGCATCATGTGGGGCAGAAGCGATACTCTATAATAAATGCAGCCAGTGCAAACTCTGGTTACTCTGGGGCCGTCACTAGAGTCGAATTGAGACTTTGAAACCCAGGTAACGGTGGGACGGGAAATTCTTGATTCAAAAACTGTCAATTTTGTAAACTATAGAGTAAATATACACTGTATTTGCAATGACTAATGACGCATACATTTGAAGTGATCGTTAAGCATGGATACAAATTTGCCAATATCGAATTTTAGTACAATTTTAGTACATACTGCTGTAAACTTCACTCTTAAAGTGATTACTTTAAATGTTGGTGGTTTGGATCGCCTGAGGTATGTGGCTGTTTTCTTTGTCCGTTGGGTGCAAGCTCTTAAACAATGCTGCACAGGTTAAAAGAAGTACCTATAGTCGTACAACTGACGTCAGAATGCTGTGAACTGAAAACATCCCTCAAACTTGGTGAACTGACTTGGTTTCTTTATTCTTAACAATTACCTCAGTGGAAACCCATTGAAGCAATTTGCTTTAGCTTTCTATTGTGGTGCAGAGAGTGATTTATTTGGGGTGTGTTTGATGTGTCAAACAGACAAGAAAGCCACCCATGAGTACATTCTGCTTGGTCTTTCTTCGTTTGCTCAGACTGATGGGACTTTTGAAAGAAATTGGAACTTCAACAAAGTTTATAGAGGCATACAATTAGGTTCTATGAGTTTAACCTGTGGTCTGTTTCTTCTTAACATGGTGGCTTGCTTTCAGCTTGTCATATAACTGTGGTTAATCACCTCATTAACCACAGTTGCATTTGTCCTTATTAAAGGAAGAGTTTCCCTTTTGTTGTTTCTCTTCCTCATCTTCCTTATCCCCGTTTGGTCCCCGTCTAGAATTTTAAACTTCGTCTTATAAAATGTAACCTTTACTTTAAGAGCAAGCTGTGTTGGTATTATCCTTAACTTTTTGTAATTCCAGATGACTCTAGGATCTTTGAGCTCCATATTTTTGCAGAAAAGTAAAGGCGTCTTGTATTCACGTCATTCATTCGCATTGCTGACTTTGATTTTGACCTTAAATTTCCAGTTTTCCATCAAAGCTTTGAACGGAATGGGTGTATTTGAGTGATTCCAGCTTTACTTAATGACACCAAGCACAGTCATTCATTCTTCCCAGCATCGTCTTATTGCTTAGACAGATAGAACTAAACAAAGCTTGTGCCTGGTTCAGTTTAAACACACACCACCTACAAATCCAGAGCACACACCCACACGCAAATAAATACAACTCCTTTTCATTTCTGCAATGTTTTTTAATCATTTCCTTCTTATAGTACCTAAAACCTCTTTATGATTTCAAAACAAGCCTCCCGTTGCTGCACAAGGCATCAGCACTTTGAAGTATTTTAAACTGGGATTCATTTAATTATACATAAAGATGCAGTCACGATGTTGATGGGGAAGCCTGGCAGCTTTTGGCACTACAAAGGGTTTCTTACTGGGACTAAAAGAAACAAGAGGGCTTAGACTAATGGCTGTGAATGCCCTCGCTACAGGTTCATATTTCACTGAATTGAGGCCATTCTACTTCATTAAAGTGGCCTCCATCGTACCACAAACCCACCGCACACCAGTCAGTGGGAAGCTCCAAGATTTAAATTCTGTAGCTTTACATTGTTAGGACGTTGCCTGTCAAAGTAAAGAGTTGTGTAGCCATAAAGTTGCTGGAACAGGGGAGGAGAGGGGGTATCTTGTACTTCGTTTGCCGACTGGAATTTTGTCATAAATCTTGAATAGGTTTTGGTCAAACAAATCAGTAGAGTTAAGAGTTTGAAAACAGCAAGGTTTGGGTTTTTTTTTTTCTCCCCCGTACCTTCATGCAGCCAAATGAGTGCAGAGAGACAGAGCCTCCGTTCAGTCAGTCGTTCGTGTGGCTAACAGACAGGTCTTGGAGGGTACAATGTGCTACCCTTGGCTTGCTGGGCACAGCGGGTCCTGACACAGGCCCTCCTCAGTGTAAAATGCCCCCATGAGCCCTCATGGCGGCAGACCAGCTGAATTCCATCATATTAGAGAAATATTTGGACAAACCTCTATATTAATTTAATGCCTAATTTTTCTTCTTGGAGAAGGAGCTCTCAAGCTGGACTTAAATCTTGGATGTTTGATGCAAACATGAAAATGTTGCTCAGTTTTATTTAACCTGCAGCGTTTCTGAGGTCTATTTGTGTCTCTTTTGCCACTGCATATTGCTCTTTGCTGCTTTCCTCCACTCTGGTACGATGCGCTGAATGACCTGTATTGTTGCTGGTTCCACAGCTTATCGCTGAACAGTAGAATGTAAACTATGCCATTAGACTTGCATTCTCCTCCTTTTGACCAGTGAGTGGATGAGGTAAGCAGAGTTGACAAGAATAAGTGGAAATCTGAGATGCTTTAACTTACTTACTTTACTACTAAATAAAGTCTTCTTACTTTACTTAATATAAAAGTCTCTCCCAAAAAATATGCACTTATAAAACATTAGAAGATTTCCAAAACCCCTTATTTTTGTAGAGCTTTGGTCTGATGTTTATTTTTGGAAATTTCTCTAAAGATTAAAAGTGTTTTTTTCATCCTTCCTGCTTTAAATGGTTTAGAATTATTTATATTAGAAACAGTGGTGACTCCATAATGCAAGTGAGCAGTAATAATTTTTGTAGCTGTAATTATTTTAGCCTTCTTGTTGTCAGCCAAAGTTTTGCTCTCTCACAGCCTGGATGAACTGCAAACATGTCTTGACATTTTAAATGCCTTTTTCAAATAGCTGTAAATATTTATTGAATGCAACTTAAATTTTAACACTCCACTGATGCTAAAAATATCGAACTTTGAGCTTTCATGGCACAAATTTAACTTCAACACCAAAGAGTGAGGTGTTCACTTATCAGAATAAATAAAGTTTTTGAGTTTCTGATCACCTAGTTACATGCTTAAAAATTTACCAAGTCAGTAATTTCCCATTTGATTCATAGTTTCATGTCTTATTATCAACACACAGGCTGTAGAATTGAACCTGTGCTAATATTTCTTCTTTTTTTGGCAATGATTGGAATGGATAAAAAGACTTAAGCATGGGCATAAAATGCTTTAAAGTAGCCTATCAAAGGCCTTCTAACCAGTAATTTCTATAAAAGAATGTTTTGCTGTATAAGACAATCTGTTTTGAGTTTGACCTGCATCGTATTTTGAGAACTTGAACTTCTAAACCTTCAAAACTCTTCATCTGAGCCCAGTCCTGCTCTGTGGACAGATATATGATGCAACGATGGATGGACATTTTTCATGTCAGTTGTTTTGTGCTTTTATGCTTTTATGTTTCTTCTGCTGTTTTTCAGTGACAGCTGATAAACGTACATCCTGTCACTGCTGTCTGGATAGAACCTAAGCCAGACATCACCTGTTTGTCATTTCTGGAAGGAAAATGCAGTCCAATCCCACACGGACCTTTTACAGGACGCTATACCTCTATATTGAACCCCTTCCATTCATTTTCCCCTTTTAACCCCTGTGTGTGGCTAGCCTCTGGTTGCTGAGGTTAGGTTAAACAAGCCACCATCAAAGCCGTATCACCGCTGGGGTCGGAAGAGGGTCAGGGCGCAGTGGAGTGTGTGGTTTGAGGCCCTGACTGGAGGGCACAACCAGACAAGTACGGCTGCCCAACATGGTTAAATAAGCCACAGTTTTATTATGTTCATCTATATGTGAGAAAAAGTGAAGCTGTCTGCCTGTTTGCAGCAAATTACTGAACAGAACTTCAGATTTCCCTAATAAAATTATGTGAGCGCTATTTTCTTCAAGGAAAGTAGGAAAACTCCTGCTATCATGAGGTTGAGGTGTACTAAAGCTCCGAGCGATGGCGGTCATTAATCTGAAAATTGCACATCTTTTAAGCATATGGCAGCTGTGTGCCTGACAACAAGTGGCCTTGTTGTTTCATTCCTTTGAACCCCCTAACTACTGGGGTCGTTCTGTTCGTCCTTATGTTCTAGTCACGCAGAGTACTGTACGGTCCAAATTTAAAGGGTCATTACAGCTAATCCTCCAAAACAAAGGGGAAGCAGAAACAATGTGCTCCCTAGTCCTCTGGTGCTGTCCAGAAATTAAGATTCCTCACCTGTTCAGTCCTAGATGATGTGAACTCATGACTGAGTCAAAGTGAAAATTGGGATTTTATTTTTGTTTTAGTGGTTTAGCAATAGAATTAAGCAAAAATACAAGCTGCCTGGAGTTTGCATGTTCTCCCTGTGCATGCTTGGGTTCTCTCTGGGTTCATCCCACAGTCCAAAGACATGAATGTCAGATTGATTGGTTTCTCTAAATTCTCTTTAATTGAAAGTGTGTGCTTGCATGGTTGTTTGTCCTGTCTGTCTCTGCGTTACCCTGCGATGGACTGGCGACCTGTCCAGGGTGTACCCCGCCTCTCGCTCATTGACCGCTGGAGATGGGCACCAGCACCTCGCCTCAGTTGTGTGACATACCAACACTGAAGTTGTTGATACATTTTTGTGACTTGTGCACTGCAGAATCAGGTGCATTTGCTACTGTTATACCATTGCAATATTTGCAATAAATTATTTAGTTGAACTGTTTGTCATTCGCCTGTTTGCCACGGCATTGTTCTTGACATGTGGTTTGTACTTCAAAATGGAATGTAAAAATAATCCTAGACTGGTTGCATATCACATTAACATAAGAGATAGGTTCTAAGTTGAAGCCTTCACATTAGGATAGATGGCTGTGAGGCAGCCATTTAGCCTCCACATTTCCTGTATCCATACCTTGATTCGTGTGTGTGAACTTGATTGACATTTGAATCTCGGTCCTTTCAAACACTGCAGATATTGACCTCATCCACTCTACAATATTTGAATCAGACCTTTTTTGAGTGGAAAAAATGCACCATTGATGGAAATCACTGGTATCTAAAACTGAATTGGTGTTGGGTGTGAAGATTATGTTGGCAGGCCAACTGGCTTACAGCTGATTTCCAATCTTCCACGGCTTGGGCAAAATGGAGCCTTGAGTTTTCTCCAGAGATTAGTTGTGTCTTTTGTTTCTGGGAAGCTTTCCTGCATAATGTGGGAGGACTTGGACCCAAACGGAAAGGGATATTGTTTTTGTGGGAGAAAAGCCGGTGTCTGGGTATCATTTTAGTGTCTGCATATGTTTGTGGAGCAGTTTGTGTAAGGTCCTGTCTGCTCCACCACCCTGCACTTTGGGGGGGGGGAGTGTTTGGCCAAATAGCGCCAATGTTTGTACAGAGCTGTCACGATAACTGGCTCGCTCAGACACAGCTCATCTGAAACAGAAATCAGAACGGTATAGCACCGTTTGAACTCTGCTTATCACGTGTAAGATCTGACTGCAGAAGTGAAAGATAAACGCCACCATTTCAAGGTTACTGAAAATGGCTTTTCTCACTTATTTATGTTTTTTTTTTTGATGACATGATAGGTCATGATTTTGGGAGGAACATCTGTTGATGCATCACTTAGCAAAGAGTGTTTTTAACCCGTCAGATCAGCCATTAATGTGCTTTACTGTCTTAGGTTGTCCTTAATTTCTATTATTGCTTCCTAGGAGCCAGACTGTTGAAATCTTTCCTGTAAATTCCAGGATTGCCAATATTTCTTCAAAAAAAAGAAGAAAAAAAAATGTATATAAAAACATTTGCTTTTCACCCTTTTTCAACCCAATGCCTGTTCATTTTCACTGAGACTTCTGTGTGTGGCAGCTTTTGAAGACTCCAGCTGCAGCTCACACTTTGTGATTTCCCTGAATGGGCATTGCTTCACAATCCCATCAAGGCTGCAGCATCCCTGTTGCTTCTGGAACTTTTCTGCCCCACTATTTCTTTCCACTCAGCTTTTTGTTACCAACAGTCAACTGTTTAGCAGTGATCCTTTGTAGCTTATTAGATTATCTTGTGATGCTACAATTTTCTGAGAAATTGCATTTTGGGTTTCTGCTACCTATATCCTGTCTGCCTCCTCCCTGAGCTATTATTGCCTCCTGAAGAAATGCACCGCTCCCGACCGAAAAGAACCAATCAGAGCCAGGAGGAGAAGGGTCTTAACGCTGTCCCTCAACTTCATTTAAACATGCTAAACATGTTAATGGTGGAGAAACAACTTACTGTTAGAGGAAAACCGTTTATTTGCTGTCATCGGTGGCTATGCTAAAAAATTTGTCTTACACCATACTTTCGGCATGGTGATGGCTTCAACAAAAACGTAAAGAAAAATATTTTTTTATAAGTCACATGCTGCAATTTTAAGTAATTGACATATTGCCTACATTTTTATCTGGAGTGTCTCTTGATATCCCATTAATGATATTTATAATTTGGATGGCGTGATTATGGAAATAAAGGTAAGGGCGGAGCCTCCCGGGGCAGACCCAGGTGTCACAGACCTTCCATTTGTTTTCAGTCTGTTAACTCAAAATGGGAAGCAGCATGGCGCCACTCAGCAGGACTTCTATCCATAAGGCATTTTTCATCAAGCATTAATGGAGTGCTCATTATCACACGGCAATGGTTCATTTCACAGCCAGATGTATTACTGTCACTGAAATCTACCTGCTAATTGGTGTAATCTTACTCTGTGTACATTTACAATAATAAGCATTAAAGTCATTTACATTTTTATACATTCTTATAAAAAGTGTTTGACTGAAATGGAAGCTTACCATCCTGATAATCTTAGCTACACATAATTGTTTATGGTCAAGCATGAGTTTTTTTTGAGAACCAAGCACCAGCTTGTTTTGATGACTGAGTGGTCATCTGTGATTAGCAACAAAGCCACTGGAGTTAATGCGGTGGAACCATTTACTCCGCCTCCTGCACCAGAACTCCCTCCCCCATCCAGAAGCCTGTCATGCATGACTCACCAGGATAGGTGGTGGCGGTGGTGGTGGTTGCGGCGGTGGTTGGAGAGTTGGGAGTTGTGGAGGGGCGGTGAGTCCGACTGTTGAGTGGCAGGTGGAAAGTGGGCCCTGATTGGCTCTAATCGAAGAGCAGTTGTGGGTGTTTGAGTTTGGGCAGCCAATTGCATAGTTTCGGCACGTTTAGCTGAACAACAGCTCCGCAGTTGGGATAAAGAGTTTCCATGTGTGAGGTTGCCTAAAGAGGGAGAGAACGTTCAAGTGTTTTTCTTTTTTTTTTAGAAAAAGAAATTGTACTCAGTCTTTGGTGGGAATTTCACCCCCAAAATGTAACTCAGGTCAATTTGTTGATGTACTTACTTGAAATGTTTAAGTATTTTTTATTTATTTTTTTAGACCTATTATTATTTAGAGCTATTATCAAGAAATTGGTCACCGTTTCTTTATGGCTTATCTAAAAGTATTTTAAAAATGTCCACCTTTTTCTAATGACTTTAATTGAATCATGTTATGTCATTCATCCTTGTTTTAACATGTTTTTTCTTCTCTCAGTCAACTAGGCCCCTAACATCTACCAAGGTGTGAGCGAACGCCCTTGCCCGTCCTCTCCTCCCTCCCATCTCTCCAGTGATCCTCCCATCAAGTTCTCCAGCTGTCTGGTTCTGTTGGACGCCATGCTAATCCACTGGCTCTCCTGGCTAGTCCTGCTATCTGTGGACTGGACTCCAGGCAGCCAAGCCTTTACCACCACCAGGGCTCAGGGGCTCAGGGGTCGCATCCAGCGGGACCGCCGAAATATCCGGCCCAACATCATCCTCATCATGACCGATGACCAGGATGTTGAGTTGGGTAAGAAATGCTGGCAAGCTTACAGCCCTCCACATTTATTTGCTAATATACAAAATTTATCACTGTATTTGATCTTAATTGCTTTCTTTGTTTTTCTGGCTATCTGCCTTCAGATTTATATGGTCTCCTTTTTTACATTAAATATTAAACGCAGACCATAAACCAGTAGGGAATGACCATCTGGTTTTTCAGCTGCCGCATTTCAATTAGGTTTAGTCTGAGAAAACCGAGCCAGAAAGGATTACCTACACAGTACCTATAAAATATAAAAAAGTATTGATCTCTTTTGAATGATTGAGCCTTTTTATTGCTCTGACAAATCAAAAAAGCCTAGCTTTTTTTTGACCAATTTACAAGAGTCCTGTTTAATCTCAAAGTAAAATCTGATTTCAACAAAAATAAGGACAACTGATTAAAAATATAAATATCATTTTTTTATGTTCCCGACTAGAAGGGGCATGAACAGCCCTTTTCATGTCCAGCCACAAAGAATACTTTTTTTTTTATAGGTACTGTATTATCCTCTAAAAGTAAATTGAACTTAGAGTATAAATAAATGAGAAAAGTAACCTTGCTTTGTCCTCTCAGGATCTCTGCAGGTGATGAACAAAACCAGAAAGATAATGGAAGACGGCGGCACAAGTTTTATCAACGCCTTTGTCACCACGCCGATGTGCTGCCCGTCACGGTCGTCCATGTTGACGGGAAAGTACGTCCACAACCACAACACGTACACCAACAATGAGAACTGTTCCTCCCCGTCTTGGCAAGCGCAGCATGAGCCACGCTCCTTTGCGGTCTACCTCAACAACACAGGCTACAGGACAGGTCAGTGCACTTACCGTTCTAATCTCCCAGGCTTTTGGTCGGCTCTAGGTAGCTTTAGCTGTTTTTGGAGGTGGGTTTGCTTTGAATGTCATAGGCCTGAATTAGTGGTGTTTTAACTGCTAATTAAAACACTACTCTTCCTCCCTCTTCCTCCTCACACGCCGACATATCTCCAATTACAGTGTGTCTGGCAATTCGAAGACAACAGATGGGAAGCTGCAGCAGCCAATACAGTCTCTTTTACCGTTAATGTCATTGTTGACATTGAGGAAATACTATAAACAATATTAGTTGCAAACTCTCACAGTTCTGCACCTGTGCAGTTGACAGTAGTCTGATTTTTTTTATTTTTTTATACTGGCATAGTAAATTTCTGCTGCATGTGCCTTGGCCGCGGATGACATAAAATAACAGTACAAGCTAGGTTTGGTCTTTGAATCCAATTATTCGAAAAGACCTTGAAAGGGATTTGATACTTTGGATCAGGATCAGGACCAGGCAAAAAGACGAACCTCATGTCAGGCATCCACAGACGGAGACTTAGAAAGCCCATAAAGAACTACAAAGGAGCTGGAAGCATGAACTCATCGTTAAACACTGTATTTAAAGCAACTCTCTTCTCTGTGCTCCACCGTCTCTGCAGCCTTTTTCGGCAAATACCTCAACGAGTACAATGGCAGCTACATTCCGCCTGGGTGGCGTGAATGGGTCGGATTGATCAAAAATTCCCGCTTCTATAATTACACTGTCTGTCGGAACGGATTCAAGGAGAAACACGGCGCTGACTATGCCAAGGTATGTGTTCTCATTATCTCACACCAATTTCTTTTCACTTTATGGCTTAAAATAAAGGCTTTGCTTGGCAAATGTTAGGTTGCACTCTCTTATAAACGCAGAGAAGCCCTCCAACTAATATTGTGTCATTTTTCAGACTGAAGGGAATTCTGTATTGTGAATTATAGGGACTGAGCTGGGGTGTCTCCTTTTTTTTGTGGTACGCCTTTAGATGCACCTACCCTTAACAGCTAGACGGTGTAAAATAGGTGCAGCTTTATGGGAAGACAAAGTTGCTTGCAATAAATGCCTCTTTGGTTAGTGGTTGTTTCATCTGTTTTTGTCTGCCTCCTTTTCTGTTTTTCCTGTGTCAAGCTGTGCAGTTTTGCAAAATGACTTTGCAGGAAAATACCACTGTAAAATGGGAAGGGAAATTTCAACTCGATAGTGTCGGGTTCACAAGATGAACTGTGGTTGCACTGCAAACAGTCTCCTGCAATAATCCCCCCGCCCTCCCTCAAATGTTTTAGGAGCTTTTCAGTTTGTTTTCACAGAGCCATGCCAGTATCTCCTCGGGTTGTACAGTTATGGATAAACAAAAAAAAAAAAAAAGATGAGCAAGTAAGTGTTTGAGCTGCCGTTCCTCTGCCAACTTTGGACTGAGGTGTAGGGCAGAGACCGATGTGTTTACACGACATTTACATGGTGATCAAATCGTGGTTTAGAACCAAACAGACTCTTCATATTTGTAATTTACTGCTCACACCCACCGCCTGGCAACGCTGCTCTTTCCGGAGCGCCGAGGGAGTCCGCATGGGATGGCTTGGCTGCAGTGCGACTTGCTGCGTGTTCACTTGCTGCGGTTTAAATCAGTTAGACCCCATCTGAGTTTCTGTCTGTAGGGAAAGGAGTTCATTCAAGTTGACGCCGCTCTGGTGGGAATGTTTTCTTTGTCCGTGTTGCCCGTGGACTTGTTTTACTCAGATTCCATGATACTAGAACAACAGCCATGAAAAAAAAAACACAAAAAAAAACGGGGAAGTCTTCCAATCCAGATGTGGCACACTGATGTCATGAAAGCTTGCACAAGTCTCGCTCCGTACCCTTCCTGCGCAAATCTTTTAAATTCGATGCAGTAACGCCGTCCTGTATCGACAGTCTTTTCTTACAAAGGAGTTATGCTAACAAATTCTTACTATTTCACTGCCAGCTCCAAATGTGAAGAGGGATAATCGCCACTCATGTGACTATTTTATTGCTCTTGGCCAGGCATTCCCCATGACACTTTCACTTCCTGTTGACCTGCCAGAGCCCTTTAGCACCAGGGGCTCAGATTTTAGTTGCTGGCAGCACTGCAGGGCACAGCAGCGCACAGCAGTGCTTTTGCCATGGGCACGTAATCCTCATCCTCTACGGGCATGTGTACCTGCCAGGCTTTTAAAACTGGACTGACTATAAAATAAAACCGTAATAATAAAGAGAAGACGAATCAGCCAAACCCACTTCTGACATTTCTGGGAAATTTCTCTTAGCGTTTGTTCTTAGCCGTGCAGTCCGTTCCATGTGTTTGGTGTTGGGCAACAACAACAACAGCAGCAGCAGCAGCATGACAAGACTACAGACAGGATTGTTAGTTGGCTATTGGAAACTCTGCTAATCCTATTTTTATTTTAGCTGAGGGTGTTGCTGACAGCGAAGGTAAAAATAAGACCGGACTCCACCCTGACTGGAATAAAGGTTTCAGTAAAATGGCACGGCTTTGACATGCTTGCTGTGACTATTTCACATTGTGAAGAGGGCGTGAGCTCTTCACAGTTAGCTTCACTCTTTTAGCTGGGCTCTATCTTTACAATTACCAATTTCTGGGAAAAAAAAAAATCTCAATTTTGGGAAGGAAATCATTTTGTCTCCTTCAGCACATCTCATTGGAAACGGCAGGTTTTCCCATGCCGTCTGGAAAATAACAGAAAATCTATCTGTCCATCCATCCGTCCTTGCCTGTAATTTTTGCAGAGACGATATAAAAAGTTTGACTGCTGTAGTAATATTTCCCATAATTCATTGTATTTGCAAAAGCATTCGATTTTGACATGAAAAAAATATACCGAAAGCCCAATTAAGGGTTATTTATTTTAGATTTCCGTCTTGGATTTTGTGCTCCAATAATCATAATCATTTAGGAGCGGGAAGACGTACACTGGGCAGGCCAGAAACGACCCAAGTGGCAGAAGCAGAATGAAAAGTCCAGAGTGGAGTACAGGGTGGGGGCTGTCATAACAGCATACCATTTGAAAGCACCAAGCTTCGCTCACCATCAAGTGGTGTCACATTTGATAGTGCAGAGATTCACTGATGAGGCAGCAGCCAATATACAGTGTACACACGCTCGCACAGACTCCAGCTCACACACCCACTCATTTACACACACACAGGCAAGCTGCCAGCTGTTGACTCGACAGATTGCTGCTGTACTGCACTCAATGGCCCCACTTCATATCCCTACTGGCTCCTCTTAATTTATTTGAAAATGACTGGACCAGGAAAAGCAACATGTCATAGTGATTGGACTGCAAATGAGATTTATAAAAGCTCGTGCTGTTTAGGATTTTTGCTTCAATCCCCGCATTTGTTTTCTAAATGATGCCTTTCTAGCCCGCTTGCGCCCAGTAGCTTGACTCACTTCGCTCCTCTTTTTGAAGGATTATTTCACAGATCTGATCACCAACGACAGCATCAGCTTCTTCCGAATGTCCAAGAAGATATACCCTCACCGTCCTGTGATGATGGTCATCAGCCACGCCGCCCCTCATGGACCAGAAGACTCGGCCCCGCAGTATGCCGAGCACTTCCCCAATGCTTCACAGCACATGTAAGTACGACTGGCTCTCAAATCGACTGTTCCCAAATCGAATGGCTTTGAGGAACGCCGCTTATCATTTCACTATGCAGTGATTTGCCCACCTTTAGTACTTATTGTTGCATTTTCTTGTTCAGTACTCAAGTTCACAATGAACCACACTTCTTTTCATCAGATAGCCGTGTTCGCTTTATTGCCAATTTCCAGGTTCAACTTCTTCTTCAGAACAGTGCTGCCTACACGAAAGAACTCGCTCTCATTGCCCCCAGTGGACAACTGCAGTACAACATGCACATACATAATATTAAGCAGAAATTTAAAGCCAGTCAGAAAACATGAACACATAACACAAAATAACTCAAAGACAAGATAAGATGAGAACATATTCTAACGCCTGTCATACTACTCTAGTTCTGATCCCTATTGAAGCCAAAGCCCTCCACAAGACGACAACGCAGGGTATAAAGAAACTGCTGCTTTTGTCAAAGTATAAAATCTCCAAGGCAACCTCGGATGTTATTAGTACACCCTTTGATAAATTCAAGCTCTTTAAGCCCTTGCCCACACAAACAGACAATCTGCAAAACAATGCCTTGGCACCTTTTGTCTGCTGGCAAGAAAAAAAAAAAAAAAAAACTTTCCGAAGTGGAGGTTTCTTTTTTTAAGAATACTGTTGGCAACAAAGAACTTTGCAAACGGAGATTTTGAGAAATGACACCATGGCCTATATTCACACTATTAGTAACTCTGCATGAAATCACAATATTGGTTAGTCATTTTTACCATTTTTGCTTTGCTATGTCTGTCACACTTTCTCCTGAACATGGCGCTATTAAACTTTCAACATAAGCAAAAAAAGTTAATGACATAAAAGAAAATAATTAACAGTATCTGGGAAACACAGGAATTGTAACTGTTTTAAAGGGATTTTTAAAAGGTATCTGCCTTCAGGCTCCACTGTTCTGTCCTTTTCGCAATTCAATATTTCTTCAGTTTGATCCCCTGACACTTAAAACTAATATCACAGCTGAAGCCAAAAGACAGTGGTATGAACATTGCTGTTTTTTTTTTGTTTTTTTTTATCTTATGCATTTAGATGTTTCTTTCCAAGAAAAAAAAAAACATAGATAAAAAAGAAGCTATCATTATGTGGGTGGTAAGAATTTTATAGCGGTGTTTCCTCAGACATTAGACAGGATTCCATGGGGTTTGACCCAACATGCTTCGCTAATTGGATCTCAGCGTTTTCTCTTTAACACTTGGTGGGCTTTTTCTGTTTTTTTTTTTATAAAATGAGGTGTGTCAAACATGATTACACTATAAAGGTTCTCAATCTACCGGGGATGACAGGTTTCTTTGAAGCTCCAACAAGTGAAGATGGGGAAGGCATGAGCTCGAAATGATTTATCATTTGAGAACACCGGGGGGGGGGGGCACGGGCATACCAGCGGAGCGGATCATATCACAATTTATCATAACGCCGTGCTTGTACCGAGCGAGCAGCTCGTCCCATTCTGTCCCAGTGGCCCTGTGGCCTACTTTGTCATGGTGGGCCCTCTGAATTTCCAGCAGAATACTACCACTTCCTTTCCTTTGTGCTCTGTGTGACTTGCTCTCACTTTCTGTCTTCCCACATTACTCACATTTGCTTGTCTCGCCACCGATGTATATCTCTTTCCGTCGCTCTATTTACCTCTCCCTCCATATTTCCATCCTCTGTTATCTCGTTGTCTCCTCCCCCCTCCCTCCCAGCTTCCTGTTCACTTTTATCCCTAAAGAACTTCCTGACCTTGTCCATATCAATCAGTTGTCTCTCCCCGTGGCTCCTGGGATGCGAGGAATGCATTGTGTGCTTTGGAACACCCTTTGTGACAATATTAATTTATTTTTAGCTGGTGCCTCCATGCGACGGGGGTGGAGCTCGGCGAGGGGGCCACGGGTGACTGAAAGGGTTATCCCAGTGATTGTGTGTAGGTGTTGTGTATGTGGTGTGGTTACTATGGAGACCACAGGTGGTTTGCATGGGTGGGTGTGTGTTTGTTCATTTATTTGCTTTCGTCAGATGAGGCAAATCATTTTTTCCACTCTTGGAAATTCTCTTGAACAAAAAGACAAATTTTTGACACCGTTCCAGTTTGGTTCATCTGCAAGGCAGCATGCCCTCTATCAGTGCAGAGGTATTTAATGTTTGCAGCTCATGCATGATGCAGCCAGCGTGTTTTCTCTTCTCGCAGGGTTGGGAACAGACTGCGTGGCAATGAAGGAGGAGCTGCCTCGTAAATCAAACGAGCGTCTGTACTTCTGACAGGTGCAATAGCAGTGGAGGGTTCCGTGTTAATGTTATTAACATTCCTCACTTAAGGTGTTTTCACCTAGCTCTTTAGATGTAGCCAAGTTGAGACCCATTTAAGTGCTAGTCATGTAATGCGGTTGCTGAATTGCATGTCTTGTGATAGCAGGGAGGGAGGGACAGTAATTCTAATCGCATATGAACAAATTGCCTCACTGAGAAGCCACCGACCTTCATGTGTGTTTGATTTAAAACACAACTAAAGCTGTAGGGCCTTACAAAAACATTTGTACCTCTTTATCAAATTCTGTTGCATTATGACTTCAGTGTATTTTATTGGGATTTTTGCGTGATTGACAAATTATATCATTTGCGTGATTGACAAATAATATATTGGTTTCAAAATGTTCTCTTTGCATAACCAACTCTTAAAAACAGATGCTTTTTCCATTCCTTCTTTTTGGAAAAATGGATCAAACGCACTCAGATTTGGAATGAAATTAGGTGTAACCGTTGATTTTCAAATCTTGCCGTAGACTCTCACTTGGTTTTTGAATCTTGACTTTGAATAGACTATGCGAAGACATGTCGATGCTTAAATATGAAATATTCCATTGTAGTTCTAACTGTCAGGGATTTCCTGCCGGAAGGGTGACTTGGACCACATTCACAAGCCTTCTGAGGTCTCCATTCATCTTCCTACCAGATCCCGCCCAGCTGTCCTAGCACTGTTGAAGAACGCCATCGCATAAATTTGCCACCGCCATGTTTCTCTTTGGTCATGGTGTGTTCACAGTGATGTGACTTCTGAAGGTCATTTGTTTGGGCATTGATTTTATATAGAGATACAATGGCAAAGTGATGTTACACTACCCCGATTAATATTTTAAAAGAAATTTGGATGCCATTTTCCTTCCATTACAAAGTTATGCAGAAGTTTGTGCCACCTAAACGCCTAATATAAACCTCTGCAGGTTTTTGATTGTAATGTATCAAAACGTGAAAAATCCAAAAGGGTGTGAATACTTTTGCAAGCCGCTGTACGCATGTCCTTTGGTGGCAGGTGTGACCTCTCCTACAGACCGACTTCATCCCACTGACCTCTGCATTCCTGTTCCCTGGTGCTCAGGGCCCCATACCTTGGTGGCCGATTGCCCAGAGACAAGCCTCTTTGTGGGGCTTATTATACTGCCTGCTAAGTGGGTGAAGAGTTCACCCTTCTTACAAAGCAGGCCTAAGGAGAAGGGGACAGAAGGCAGCTCAGTCAGTGAAAGCATAGGGGTTCTCATAGCAGAGCTTTATTAAGTATCAGAGTTTTGATATTCAGAACTATTTTGGAGAGGAAATTACACTTTGACGGGAGGAGTTAATTCAACATTGCTGATTGTTTTCTAGAGCTTTTTATGCAGCTGTCTGCGTGTCCTGTTCTAGATACCTTGCAGGCGCAGTGCTGCACTGTATCCTCCATCCCTCTTCTTAATTTTCTACTCAATCCCACAAACAGATTTGCAGCTTTTCTGCAATAAATATGAGTTATTCTCCCTCTTTTCACTCTGTTTATCCCATCCCGTTACTCTCTGCCCCTTCAAATGACCGTGACTTATTGAGTTCTCGCTCCAGAACTTGTTGCAAACTTGACTTTGGGGCCTATTATTTTCATAAGCATGTGCCAGCCCTCAAATGACCCATCTGTGCCAAAAGCGCAGTCAAGCAAGGAGACTCTCGTCTCTGTGCGAGAGGAGAGATGTTCGGAGAGGGGTGTGGAAAAACGGCGAAGGCGCTGGCTTGCAGAAGTGCGAAGACATTTCTGTCAACAAACGGCGTGGCAACCGATGCGTGTCAAACACAGTGGACGACTGTGGCACCTGTTGCTGAACAGGAGTTTGTAAAAAGTAGCAGACAGGTGTTTTTTGGCATTGCTAAATGTTCTCTTGCAACTCACAAGTTGCTCAGGCAGGTATTCATATTTCAATGCGAGGTGATAGTTGGGGGAATTTTACGTAGATTTTTTTTTTTTTTAAGCGCGTTCTTCTTCTGTGTGTCCTTGAAGTACCCCGAGCTATAACTACGCCCCAAACATGGACAAGCATTGGATCATGCAGTACACTGGCCCCATGAAGCCAATCCACATGGAGTTCACCAACTTCCTGCATCGGAAAAGGCTGCAGACCCTTCTGTCTGTCGACGAGTCCGTGCAGAAGGTGAGTGTGATCCTTAAAATGTTTTTGCAAAGCGAACAGTGCTTTCTCTTACCGTGCTGTACTTGCAGGTTTATGACATGCTGGAGGAAACTGGCGAGCTAGACAACACCTATATCATCTATACAGCAGACCACGGCTACCACATTGGTCAGTTTGGGTTAGTCAAGGGAAAGTCTATGCCGTATGATTTTGACATCCGGGTGCCGTTCTTCCTGAGGGGACCAAATGTGGATCCAGGGGCAGTGTGAGTACCGATCGGTCCGCGTTATTTCTATTTTGCTCTACTTTTGGTTTGGAAATTGTTGCTTTAATGTTGGGGCCTCTGTGTACGTGTGCTTCTTCAGAAACCCCCATTTGGTGCTGAACATCGACCTAGCTCCCACAATTCTCCACATCGCCGGACTCGACACCCCACCAGATATGGATGGAAAGTCCATCCTTAAGTTGCTGGAACAGGAGCGGACTGGCAACAGGTCTGTACATCTAAAGTCGTGCCTGAATAGCCGTTTTGAACAATAACTGTACAGTTTGCGTGATCCATGCAGCCATGCTCTTCATCGGTCATTACCAACAAGATGTACATTTCCACAACACGAGTGATTACATTAACTCCAGCTAAGAACACAGCCAGTAATTTGGAGGATTTTTTTTTTTTTTTCTCTTTTTGGCTGTGGGATTTTGGCTGCAAGTCGCTGTGGTCTCACTTTATTAAGGTTTCTTCAGAATTTGTTTGCAAGCTCAATCATGTGTTTCTCCACAAAAACCACTGTACTAACAGCGCACAGTGAGAGTGCAAAATATCTGTCTGCTACAAAGCATCTATTGTTGACATGAATCCACTAAAATGCTTCCAGAGACTCAGAAAAACTGAAGAGCCAAAGACCGTTAACCCCCAAAAGACTGTTGTGATCAGCTTCCATAATCTTGGCGAGCTTCGTCTGAAGGCTGCCGCAGATAAAAATGTTTCCAAAAGGCAGTCCATAAACTTTGTCCGGTTTTGTTTTCACAGATTCAAACCCAACCGGAAACCCAAAGTCTGGAGAGATACATTCCTGGTGGAGCGAGGGTAAGCTGGGGTCCACACCACAGGCACATCATATGTCACATAAAACTAACAGTGTGTTTAAATAAAAGGGCTCAATGGATGTTCCCTGTTCATGCGATACGTCTGCCTCGTTCTGCTACTTATCTCTCAGCCATTTCCTGACCACAATCTGTTTGGATTTTTCAGTCTCCTCAAAGCAGTTACCTTCCCGAGTCGAAGGGTGAAGCGACTTCTGGTCAATCATTGCAGTTCATGCAGAGGGTGCTGACACTTATGAGTAAAGGACATTAAATTGTTTCCACGAACAATACCATGCTCTGCAAAAGTTAGCATAACCCTTGAACTATTTCTGCCTTTCCTCATGTTACGACTACAGAATATGATTTAATGTTTTTTTGGACCAACACAAAGTAGTACTTAATTGTGTGGTAAGAGGAAAATGATCCGTTCTTTGACTATCCTCCTGTCCATCGTTGAATCGATACTTTGTGGATTCACCTTTTACTCCAGTTACAGCTGAACGTTTTCCTGGGATGTCTGTACCAGGTTTGTACATCTGGAAGTGGACATTTTTGGCCAGGCACTTCCCCATTGTTGTTCTGATTGTCTTGTTGAAACTTAAACCTTTACCCCAGTCAAAAGTCTTTTGCTGCCTCTGACAAGTTTTCCGTTTAAAACAAAAGAGTTCATACAGAATCATGCTGCCACCGCTATATTTTTTGCCTTGTGGGTACTATATTCTGGGTGATTTCCAGAGGTAGTTTTCTATCACACATGCTGTTTTGCCTGTGAGTCAGGAAGTTTAAATTTGGACTGATCAGACAAGATCACCTTCCTTTACCTGTGCATGGCACGCCCTGCGTTGCTTGCAACAAATTTGAAACATGACTTTGTAGCTCTGTCACAAAGCTCTGTTAGTTCTTTATTTCTCATCTCTTCTGAAATGATTGAATATGATATCTTTTGTTTCATCTAATGGGACAAAGATAATCTCATGGAGCTAGTCTTTGCGAGATTCGGGCGGTTAAAAGAGTTGGCGGAATAATCAAGTTGAAGCCAGATTATACGAAGAGCTTTTGAAATCTGATTTCTAATATTCTGCACACCTTCTGGAGCATTTTCCTTCTTGAGCTTGTCCGTAAAAGTTATATTTTGCTTCAAATTGCTGCTTTTGGGCTCTACTCTTCCACTAAAATGATGGTCTTGCCTGCATTTGCAAAAAAATCTACTCGAGCGTATTGGTAAATCTTCAGTTGCGTCGACACAGATTGAGACGGCGTACAACGCAGCAGTGACCTTTAGCTTTTTTTTTTTTTTAAGCTGTTCCATTAATCCCCACTGTTTGCAAAGTCTGTCTGGTGGAACACTTGTAGCTAAAGGCTGAGATTAACCTCACACGATAGCAGTGCGCTCACAGTGGCTGATGTGTTCTGTGAGGCTGTGCTCATGTGACACGCTCAGTGATTCGACACCCTCGGATGACCTTACAGTACTACCGCAGACAGCTGGAGCTGACGGTGTTTTGTTTTGTTTTTTTGAAGAAAAATCTCATCATCTGCATAATGCAGTCGTCAGGGAGTGACATCAACAACTGTTTGCTCTCTAATCATCCCAGACTGAAAGTCAGGAGACGAAAGCCAAGCTTATGTGGGAAAGTTGGCAATTCTTTCCCTCGGGTGTTGGGAGAAATGGATGAGAAACCGGTCGTAGTGCTTTTGGAAACGGGTTGTTGTCGCCGCTGTCATTCTGTCCTGGTGCTAAGAACTCTTTGGCAGAAAGTGGGGGTAAGAAACAAAATCTGGGATTGAGGCTAAACTTTATGCTAAACTGATGTAGATGTGTAATCCCCAAGTCTAGACGGTCAGGCACAAAGAGACAAAACATATCACCAATTCTCCAGCCAACTCTATGAAATCACTGAGAGGAGAGAGACGAGACTCTTTAGATGAAAAGCATTTTTGCAGGATGTTGAACCCCACAATTTAATCAGTTGCCTCGTAGATGATGCTTTTATTAATATTTGAAAAGTCTGGAAAAGACTCACTTTGTCTTTGATTTGCCACATTGTGACTTTAACTTATTTTTGACTCAAATATTTCATCTAAACTTTTTCTACTTGGACAAATGAATGTCATTGGCATTTAAATCAGTCATTTCACAAATAGTCATTCAAAAGTCCGTTCTCCCCTCCCTTTTTTTTTAATGGCTGTACACTTTTTATGTAATATAGTGTTTTACACTTGTTCCCTATGGCTTTAAAACTAGGTGGGCTTTCAATGCCAAACACAGCACTGAAACCGGTAATTAGCTTTTATAGACTAAAGGTGTCAAAAGAACAAGATGTCTGTATTCAGTGGAGTGTAATTCCGAGTTGATTTAACGAGTCACAGTTGTAGGTTTAAAAAAAAAAAAACAGCAGATCTGAGTTGGTACAAATACCAGCAAAAAAGGGGATGTCCTTTTCCACGCTGTCCAGTTGACATGACCTCATTATTGCTTCACAATCTGTGGAACACAGATAAAATAAATACCCCAAAACAACAATTTTTTATTTTTTTATTTTTTTTGTGTAGTTTTTTTTTTTTACCAACATGTCCAGATTGGTTTGGAAACTGATGGAAGATGTAATTTGAACCTGAACATAATATTAAATTTTTAAATGAAAAAATGCACACAGATTTGCATTTTTTCATAGTTTGCAAGGTCTGTGCTCTTTACTGTTTTGTTGTTATTTTTTCTCCTGCAGTAAGATCCTGAGGAAGAAGGATGACTCTGTGAGCACTCAGCAGACCAACAGCCTTCCAAAGTACAAGAAGGTCAGAGAAACATGCCAGCTGGCAGAACTCCAGACACCTTGCGAGCAGCCAGGACAGGTAAAGCAAAGACAGTAATGTATCAAGAAGTTGCTGCAAGCAGATTCTAACTATTCTAACTAAGCTCCCCTGTTGTCCAGCAAAGATGGTTTTTTTTTGGACTTTTAGATGGTCTTCATCTTGCCTCGTGGTGGGTGGGTGGGGATTGGGGGGGGGTGATATCTGTGGGCCACTCTTGAAGCAGCCATTTACAAGTGCATCACTTGCTTTATAATTGGTCTCTTTTTGCTCCGTTTTGCGGTCCATTAATTTGTGGGTACTTGCTTTTCATCTTGCGGCCATTAATTTTCTGGCAGACCAAACAGCCAGATGGTACAGTAAGTGGCCCTGGAGCAGACAGGCCAGAGAAATACAAATTGTTACAAATTTCAGGTAGTGTTAAAAGGACGGGCAGACATTCTGAGGGTCCGACTAATTCAATCCAGAGCCACTTTATGACCACATAAATGTGTGTGTGTAGCAATCACTTAATAAAGGCAGCGACGGAGCGGCTTCGGCTGAACTCTGGTGTGTGTGGGTGCAGCATTTCAGCTGTACGCAATAAAGCCTTTTTAATCTTCCCGTGCATTGTCGGGGTCGGGGGGGTTCATGGCAGGTTTGAGTCACTTCACTTCTTTGCCCTTCGCGCTTCAGGTTGCATTATCATTCTTTCTATTCCAAACAAAATAAAACCGGGAAGCATCCTGTGGAGTAAGTCTTAAATTGCAAACCCAGGTGGCTGTAAAATAACATCCACTGGAAGCCCAACAGTCCGAACTGCAAGTCTGCCGGCAAATCAGGCTCTCTCTAAGTGCTTCCATCCTTCTTTGTTTCTCATCATCTTCTGCCGTCCTGCTGATGCACCGATGCAGCTACACATGCATGCCTTGCGTTGCGTCTTCACTGTGGCTGCACTCAGAGGGGCGGATGAAGAGAGACGGATTGTTTTCATCCTCTGGCGACATTGCGTGCCTCTCCCTTGCATCTTTTCTGATTCTGACATGACCGCTCCGCTGCTGCCCCGTAAGCTCCTCCAGAAGAAACCCGATCTGTCGTACAAGTCTTTGTTTTGTACCCTTGTTCCCACACTCAGCGCCGGTCTCCTGTGCTGCTCTCTGCAGACGTCTGGGTCCGGTTTTATCCGGGGCCTAATCAGTCTCCAAAGCTTTATTTCCTACTGGAATGCCTTTTAAGAAAGGTGCCGATGATGTAGCCAAAAACGTGTGGGAGTTTATTTACACAATTGCGTTAGTGACGCACGGACACGGCTGGTGCGAGAGTGATTGGGGTTTCCTCTTTGTTTTACAGACACCAAATGAGCCTAATTCATCTCATGCGGTGGTTTTTTTTTTGGTTTATTTTTGCTGCAGGACTAGGATGCCAATCTCATCCACAAACTGAGACTTGAAATGCCAGAGGAAACGAACCTCTAAAATCATTCCAGATTGTTTAAAAATCCGAAATTGCTAAACAAAAATAGCTGTACAAATTGTTCTCAGTGCCCCTTTCCGCTTTGGGTGTTTGCAGAAATGGCACTGTGTGGAGGAGATCACAGGGAAGTGGAGGATCCAGAAGTGTAAAGGTGGTTCTAAGGAAGGGTCCAGGAAGAGGGTTCGCAGCCTAAGACCCCCCAGCAGTTTCGCACGCTTTCTCAACAGAGAGAAAGCGTGCGACTGTGAGGACCCTTTGTACAAACCGACCAGAGCCGATCGCCGTTCCCAACGACGGTTCTCCTCAGGAGGACAGCGTGAGTACCACATACCTGTTATCTAATGTAAATAAATCAAAAAGACATTATGTTAACAATAAAGAACCAGGTGTATCTACTTAAGATACTTTATTGACTTGCTTTGGTTTAGAGATATATTTTTGTTTTGTTACACTGTAAATTCCAGGACTGGATTTTTTTTTTTTTTCACTGATTATTTATGCTCTTAAATGAGTCATTGCTTGGAAGAAACAATCATCCAATAACAGTTCTGGTTTGCACTTTTGCAAGAGCTTTGAATTTGAGAAATATGCTGCCCTCTTGTGTTGATTGACCAAAATAAGGCTACGACTAATAATAATACATTTTCAGACCAAATAAATCTGTCGTTATTTTTCCAACTGGTCACTGATTATTTTAATCCATCTCTGCCCCCTGGCACACTTGGTTCTTGGTGTTGGCATGTGCTTTATGACACTATGTGTGCAGGCCTCTGCATTATTGTTTCCATCCTCATAGTAAAACACTGACTTATCGAACAGAATTTGAGAAATGCGTGTCGTCTCTTCTTTGACCAGCTCCAACTAAAAATCTCAAGAGTCGGGCCTAATTTGGATTATTGTTCCTCCAACTATAGACACGGATCACAAATTTTTAGAAACATTTTTCTAATATCCATGGAAAAGGAGAATTTCTGTTCTTCATTTAGTATGTTGTGTACTTTAAATTAAAGTACAGAAGCTGATGGAAAAACTGAGGCTCACATACACACAATATGTAATGTTTTTACATGCAGAATAAAAGATTTCACAGATCACAAACTGTGTTTTAAAGAGTATATGTTCAGTGTATTCAGTTAAGGTTTCACTTGTTCAGGTGTTTTTATGTTTCTAGCTAGATTACTCCATATTTGCTTAAAGGTGTCAAAATGATCTTTTCTCCATTCGAAGAGAGTAAAGCAAATAATCTTCCAACAGCTTCCTGCAACGTGTGGCACTTTTAAAATGGCACTGAGATGGTTCCAAACGATTAATACCAGAAAATCTGGGCTTTCTATAAGGAACAAACAGAAACGACTCTGCTTTTGCAAATGTTACTTTGAACTCAGTTCTCCAAAAAAAACAAAAAAAAAACAACAACTGCGCGACTCTTAATTCCTTGGCGGCTTTCAGGTTATCGCCCTCGTTTTGTACACACCCGGCCTGCTCGATCGCTGTCTGTGGAATTTGAGGGCCAGATCTACGACATCGACCTGCAAGCAGATGACCAGTCCGGCATCCGCCGCCGCGGCATCTCAAAGCGACACTACGCCTCAGAGGACCCGGAATACGATTTGGGGTCTGATGACGGGTCGGAGGAAATGCTGGCAGATGATACCAACGCGGTGGGATACCTGAACTCTGTGAAAGTTACCCACAAGTAAGCCTTTTACCGAGGTGTTTCACATCGACTGCTTTTTGCAGGGTGGTTTATGCATTTTCTTGGAACATTTTGTAGGTGCTACATCCTGATGAATGACACCATTCACTGTGAGAGAGAAATCTACCAATCTTCCAAGGCCTGGAAAGATCATAAGAGCTACGTTGATCAGGAGGTAAGCTGTCTGATTGCATGGTTTTTTTATTTTATTTTTTTTATTAATTCCTGAAATTGGAAGTCATTGACTTAAATAACAGGAAATATAACACTTAAAACTGCTGGCAACATATTTTCTTACATTTCAGATTGAAGCCCTTCAAGACAAAATTAAGAACCTTCGAGAAGTCAGAGGCCATCTGAAAAGGACGCGACCAGACGATTGTGACTGTGGAAAGAGGTTTGTCCTTTATGTTTCAGCTTTAAACTAATTCACCATCTACCTTTATTACTGTAGAAAGTCTAAGTTATTGGTGGTTTCATGAAGTTGTCATGTTTCTTACCATTTGATTGCTCTTTTTCCTCTGCTTGTAAATCCAGCTATTTTAACAAAGGCCTCAGAAACAAGGGAGAGAGACTGAAGGGCAGGAATGATCAGCTCCATCCATTCAAGTGAGTTTCTGTTATTGTTTTTGTGATTATTAAAGAAACGGAAACAAACTTGCTTAACCAGGCCGTAGATCACTTCATCCAGTGTGCGTTCGTGTTTGTTGCCCTTTGAGGGACTCTCCAGTTTCTGAGCCATCATGCCATCCATTAAGTTGTTTAAATGTTTGGTTCCTGAATTGAGTTTAAATGACAAAGCACATGTTTTGCTGCGGATTGCTTTGTGTGTGCCTGGAAGTGATTGAGTTGCATCTAAGAATCAAATGATTCAACAGAGGAGGAATCAGAACGTCCATCAAACGCAGTGATCAACTTCCACCGTGAAGCTCTGGGATTGTGATTATGCCGATATAAAGCAGCTGTTTCCAGCAGTGTCTGTTTGTTTTGTGTGAGGGAGGGAGGGAGGGAGGACGAGAAGGCTGTGGATAGGATGTCATCCTGGGCAGAACTGGTCAAACTGAGAGCCTTAACCATAAGCGTAAACAGGCTGTCCTACCCCAGCACGGTGTGGAAGTCCCCTCTCCGTCTCCCATCGCTGTGGTTACTGGCACCACAAAGGGTCGGCACTAAAAGTCACGATTGCGTCACGGTTAAAAAAATAAAATAAAATAAAAAATTGTGTCTCGTTGCTGTTCGACAGGGAGACCACACACGACATCGAAGGGAAGACCCAGCTGTATAATGAGATCCGGCGCAGGAAGAAGGAGAGGAAGGAGAAGAAGCGGCAGAGGAAGGGAGACGACTGCAGTCTGCCAGGCCTCACTTGCTTTACACACAACAACGACCACTGGCAGACCGCTCCCTTCTGGACATGTATGTGTACAAAACCACACGTGTGACTTTTTAACTCGTTCCACAGCTGGCCTTTTGCGTGCTCTGGTATTTATACGACGGTGTCGATTACCTTGCAGTGGGTGCCTTCTGTGCTTGCACCAGCTCCAACAACAACACCTACTGGTGCCTGAGAACCATCAACGAGACCCACAACACGCTCTTCTGTGAGTTTTCCACCGGCTTCCTGGAATACTTTGATCTCAACAGTGACCCATACCAGGTGCGTGAAGATCCGTCTGCAGTCGTCGTTCTGTGTTGCCGTTGTGACTCCGAAAGAATTTTAAAATAGTATTGCACAATCACTGTCTTGTTTTAACCTTTGTATTCTTGGCTAGATCTACCACAAAGTTAGTTTAACTTTTGAAACGGTTTCAGAGTCAATCATGTTGAGGAGCAGTTTTTTTTTTTTCTTTTGTTTTACTTTATTTTATTTTATTTATTTTTTTGTTCTGTACGTCTGAGCATGTCTTTTTGTGCCAGGTAACCAATTGAAGATATTCCTTGCTTTTTGAAGCAGTTAAACACAGAGACTAAGCAGGTTGATGACAAAGTTTATTTACTTCTCATTAGGACTGATAATTAGAAATGATCAAGAGCTCAAGTATTATCACACTAATATTTTTGATGATCAAAAACAGAAGCAAAAAAAAACACTGAATCGCCAAAATCGCGTGGCAAGAACAATTTCAATGTGGAAGTGGCTATTCAGCATATTAGCTCGATCGTCTGATTAAAAGTCTAACCACATCAAGGTTTTGGTGGTAGGAGGTGAACAATAATGAACTCCAAGTTATCCACCTGTGAGCCATCAGCTGAACCACAAGACGTAAAACTGATAAGATGTGCCTTTTTCTGTACCATCTTTGCAGGTTTCTGTCTTTCCTGACACGGTTATATTGAGGGATGTCCTGTTAAAGCTAGGTTGCAGTTATCATTTCTTGCCCAGGCCTTTGGGTGGCTACCTACGTTTGATCCAAACACGCAAAAAAAAACAAAACAAAAAAAAAAAGTTCTTATGTAAAATCATTAAGTGTGTTTGAGCACGTCAGAGGTATAAGATAGAAAAAAGAAACTTGTCAGGAAACTCACGCAGCAGCTGACAAAAATGACGAGCGCACAGAGCAGAAGGAGGAAGAAAAAAAAATTCCAACCAGATCTCGACACGATGTTCAAGCTTGTTTTAGATTTGATCAGACTTCTCTTCTTGCTTCTGTTTTTTTTGTTTTTTTGTTTGTTTGTTTGTTTCTTACTTATTCCATCAGAACTTTGCTCAGAGCAGCTGCCTGCTCCTAACATCCTAACATCAGGTGATGTTAGGAATCTGGAGGAAAAAAAAAATGAGCCTGATTTCATAACACAGCCAGTCAGAATGTAACACAATTTTTAAAGCACTTCTTTAAGTTTGGGGAGATAATGGCGTAAAAAGAAAAAAGAAATCTGTAAATAAAATAACCCTGGTTGGAAGCAGCTGCTTTTTCTTAAATTGTTTCACATTAATATCTCAAGAAGAAAAGAGAAGTTATAAGCAATGATGAATTGGCTTATTTCAAAAGCCTACCAACCTTTAAGATGATAAAGGTTGGTAGGTTGAAGAGCCCTGTGTAAACAGTTTTTGATCTCAACACCTCAAGATCCGAGGAACAATAAGAAGATTATTTCAGTTTGATCTGAAATCACGGTGAAGACTTTTTCAAAAGTCTTGGCCTAAAGACTCGATATCACTCTGAAGCTCTATTCACCATGTCGTTACTGTTTTTGACATTTCGAAGCAATTAAGTTTTGAGAATTTATGACTGGTCATTTTCTACCAAGTTCCAGGAAGAAAAGAAAAAAAAAGCACACATGGAGACAAGCAGACAAAATGTAAATATCTTTGCACGTTCAAACTGTATTCACAGCTGACGAACGCAGTTTACGCTGTGGATCGGGACGTCCTGAACTCTCTCCACGCGCAGCTCATGGAGATGAGGAGCTGTCAAGGGTACAAGCAGTGTAATCCTCGGCCTAAAGGCTCGGATACGGGTAAGAATGCTGCCGTCTGTTTGGTTCGTGTCTTATTGTCATTGGGTGCATACGGACGTTTGAATAAGGGGTTTATACTGGTAGCTGTTACCTCACCAGTAGTGACGAATATGATTTACATCTAGATTTAGTTTGGCAGTCGTTATGCAATGCTGCATTTGTTGATGGTTGTTTTTAGAGGGTTCCCTCTTGTGTCGCGGATCTGTTTTTAGTTTGGACGGTGTGTGTCTGCACATCCACGCATGCTGCATGTGTTTGAAAATAATCTACTCCATATCGAGTGGTAAAATTGCAAGTGAAGGTTTTTTTTTTTTAAGAGATTTGTGTTTTAATATTTAAGTCACTGTAACACATACACTCTTGACTTCTCTTTCAGCTCTGGATCTTTCTGGTTTTTCTGTTTTGTTTTTGTTTTTTTTTTTCCTCGAGGATATGAAGTTGTAGCCTGTCAATAGTCTAAAGCTGCGTTACAGTCGTCCATTCTGGCCGTCTTCTTCCTTTCCTGACTCTCGAGTGTGTGAGAAAACTGTCAATGTCGTAACTGGCAGCGTAGTGGTGGAGGTGGTTACTGCGTAATGTCACAATGACGTAAACCTGCAGCGTTTGCGTGTGGCACGAGCTGCCTGCGATGTTTATGGCCCGACGGTAAAACCACCTCATCTGTAATTAGCAGCTGCATAATGCAGTCACGGAGCAGCCAAGCTGTGCTCCAAAAAAACTCATTTCGCTCCTAGCATGACGGACTCGTGTCGCAAAACGGCTTTGGGGGCTCTTACTTCAACTGGCTCCCGTTCCTAGAATCAAACGCCTCTTCTGTTAACCAGGAAAATGACTGGTAAAGTAACTGTTTACCATTTTTTTTCCCCGTGAAATACGCGATTAAAACTTAATGGCGAGAGTAAATGAATGCAGAAATCTCACACCTGCATATTTTATCTAAAAGAAGAAGAAAACCATTTCATTCTCCGCTTGTCAAATCCAGTTTGCCCTAAATCAATTTCTACCTTCCTTCCATGTTTTCCTCCTTTCATACCCAATTCTCTTTCTCTCCTTAGTTCTCCAGTGTTTGCGTTTCTCTATAGCGCTTAGCAGCAGCGGTGCATGAAGAAAAGCCTCAGTGTGACTGATTTGTTTCCCTCCTACGTCCCTTTTGACTCAAGGCATTAACAATTGATCACTGTTATCTTTTCCAATCAGGAGGTAAAGATGGAGGAAGCTATGAGCCACACAGGTACCCAACAAGTTTTGTTCCTCTTCAGCAGCTTTTTTTTTTTTTTTTTTTTTTTTTTTCTTTAACACCTGCATGGGTCGAATTTGCCTCATTCCCACTAATACATCCATCCATGGGGTGCTGATGTTTCATCCGTGGCTGCATGCTGGGAACATGCTAACAAATCTCAACAGAACGTTGTTTTGTTGTTTTTTTTCCCCCCTTCCTCTGCGCACAGACTTTCTTCACTTTCATTTGCTGCATTTAAGTGCAGCCACTTGGAAACTTGCAAGATCATCTCTGCCCCGTACTTTTTACACATTTCCTTCCATGTGTAAAATATAGAGTTTTTCCACAGTATAGCATGGCCATCTGAAAATAAAAATACAAAGCTGTAGAGTGCATGTCACCAAGTCATCCAGTCACACGTTGTTACACTAAGAGGTAGGAACAGGTTGACGCTTTGGGGTGATTAATGCAACCTTTCTCTCTGCGCCTCACGCAAAGAGGACGGGACTTTCCGTCACCAGGAAGTCCATCCAGTGTTGCACCCAAAGTGTGAAGCTATTCCTCTAACCTCTCGCATTTCATGTAATGCCTCCCGTAGCCACATAAGCAAAACATCATCCCACCCTGTGCAGGTGTAAAATCTAGAGATGCACTGAGACATGTTCAGCAGTTTTCGATTTGATTTCCCAGGCAATCTGAAACTCCAAAGTTCAGTCGCCTTCAAAACGCCGAATGGACCCCATGTAAACTCCACTGAGTCACGTTCAGAAGACTCTTCTGTCATGGTAACAGGTGTATGCAGATTGGACTGCTTTTACAAAATAAATCCCTCTTGGAAGCCTGGTGAATTCTAGCCTGGTACCGAAATTGGATGCCACCTGTGCGATAAGTGGGAGGTCATGGGAATAGCAGCAGACGAGCCCCAAAGGACAAGGCCATGTGACCTTGATGGTCTCTCAAGAAATTGAGACCTTGGGTCTTAATGAGACAACCTGTATAAATAAAAGTAAAAAGAAAAAACGACAACATCAACGAATGCTGCGGCGCAGAGGCAGTCAACATTCTGCAAAGTGGATTAGCTGCAAACTTCAGACCAATTAGACTAGAACAGTTCATAGAGACCTTCTTGGAAACAAAGGTCTCTTAATGCCTTAACGTATCAAGACATTTTGCTCTGGGAACAGTGTGGAAACGGCACTTTCCATTTCAACTTGATGTCACAACAAGGTCCAGTGAGGACATGGACGAAACGGTGGATTAGCTGGACAGATTAAATATTTATAATTTTGTCAAATCTGGTTTGTAATGCCACATGTCATCCTTTGAACTTCATGGAAATTGTTGGCATGTTGGCAGCCGTCTCTGGAAATCTCAGTTTTGAATTAAACTTTAAGAGAAATCCGATTTGCCAAAAAAAAGAAAAATGAAAAAATCATGACTATCAGCATGGCGAAAGCTTTATTAAAACAGGAGCCGGGAAATCGGACATCCAGTTCCGCTCAGTGCATCTCCAGTAACATCACAACCAAACCAGCAGTAATTCATGTTCACTCATAGCCATATGCCAGATGTAGAATTGAAACTTTCTTGCATTGTGACCCCTCTGACACCTGCTTACCAGGCGACAGCAGCATCGAAAGTGGTCAAAGACGAGGCCGAGCCTTTCCTTTCCGTGAGTCCCTCAGTTTATGTCCAGCCATCTCGTCCTGCACTATACTGGAATTCCTCTTAAGCAGAGATGCCAATCCTAAGGGGCGCTGATCCTGATTTTCCTTTTCTCACATTTCTATTTGCAGCTCTTGTGTGCTTTTGCAGCAAATTTCTTTTCTTATTTTTTCTTTCCTGGCTTTTTATTTTTACTTTGTCTCCTTTTTTGGGGGGGCACATGACATTCAACAGCTTATTTTCCTGTTTTCTTTTTTCATGGGTTTATTTTATTCCAGGTATCTTTGCTTTGTATCTCACTTTAATGCAGGCCTGTCTTTATTCAGTGCCATAATATTCAGTGCTTTGCAAAAGGTTATTCATGCCTCTCGGACTTTTTCACTTTCTGTCATTTTACAACCTCAAACTTCAATGTGTTTTATTGGGATTTTATGTGGCAGACTTGAACAAAGAAGCACATACACAGGAGAAGAAAGTAGATTAAATGTTTTTTTTGGGGGGCGCGGGGGAGGAGGTTTGCTAGTTTTTTCAAACAAAAAACAAACATGATGTGTATTTGAGTAAGTATTTACTCTGATGGGGCCGTTTTAACTCGTGATTTTGTTTTGATCCAAAACCTCCACTGTATCTCTGATTTGTACTTTATGTTTAGGGTTTTTCTTACCACTCTAGAGGGTTTTTATTTGTAACAACTATTGAAAACCATCTAACATTTTCCTTCCATGTCACAAATGTGCTGTGTGATCTGCTACATCAAATCCCCCCAAAAAATACATTATTTATTTATTTTTTTGGGGGTTGTAGCATGAAAAACTGTGAATGAGTTGGAGATGTGTATTTTTCATGAAGCACTGTATTTACTGCGGGGCTTTAGAGTCTTAGTCTGTAATGAATGATTAAATGTCTCTTTGGATTCTCTAAAAGAGCAGAATGCTTTCCTCGTTTGTGGCTTGAGCTCAGTGTGTGTGTGTGGCGTCTTGATCCTGTGCTGCTTTGAAGTGAGCTTGTTGCTTTGGTGCCACAAACCCTCTGCCTCTGCTGCTGTAGTCAGAACCAGAAGCCGGGCATGACTGCATGCATGCTGTCTGAATTGAACTCCAAGCGTCGCGCCTCCTCATTTCTACTCCCGACCCCTGAAAATCTTCTTTTCTTTTTTTTTTTTCTTTTTTGTTTCGGCAGCACACAGCCAGTATGGGAAGGACGACAGGGTTAAGCTGCCCAACTTGACAGACGAGGAGGTGAACTGGCAGGAACTGGAGGATTTGTATAGCATAAACGAAAGCCTGTATGAATGTAGGCCTGACTACAGACCCAGCCCGGACAACTGGGCCAATTTCCAGAAGGATGTTGATAAAATGTTTGCACTGCGACACGTTTTAAACCCATTCAACCGAACTCTAAAGCTCGACGACTCCACCCTGCCAGAGCTGGGCTCTGGGGCCGGGGGTGGAAGCCTCAAGGAGGCCAGCGGAGACGAGCCGGCCTCCGCCAGCGTCGTCCGGCCGGCCTGGGCTTCGGAGACTCGACTCGCCACCCCCGGTCCCAGCAGAAAGCCACCAGCACCTTCAAAGCCAGACCAGAAACTGGAATCTGTTGTAAACGACCTTCCCGATAGCCTTGAGAACGGACTCGAGGAGTCCTTGTCGTCGAGTCAGCGCAGACCCGAGGTCACCCCGAGCGACGTGCGGGCGCGGCAGCTGGAGGAGCTGGAGGACGAAACGTTCAGCGGGAACGGACCGACTGAGATGGAGGCTCGACACGACGGCCTCATGCGCACGCACAACAGCCTGCGCGCCCAGTCGGACCCCGACCGGCAGGTCCTGGGCTCCAGCCTGGACCCTGAAGACGAGGAGGACATTTTCCAGGCTCAAGGCTATCTCCCTCTCTCCCCACAGACTCTGAGGCCAAAAGTGCAGAGCACCACCACCACCACCACAAAAAGCCCAGCCATCACCTCCCCCACACAGACTAGCAGCACTCAGACTGTCGGGGTGGTCCTAAAAGCCCCACCCCAGGCCCCGCTGCCCCCGAGTTTGGACTACGAGGGAAGCGGCTCGGTGACTGAGCCCTCCGCGAAGACCCTCTGAGGCAGATGGGTGGCCCCAGTAAACCTGCCGGAGATCCGCTAAAGACACTAGTTAGAAGATGATCTGTGCAGGACAATTCAGATTTATATGACGAGTCATAAAGTTATTTTTCTACTGGTGCCAACATTTATTAGGTAACGGTGTTACTGATAAATGCGTGTATAAAAAAAAAAAGAAAAAAAGTATATATATATAAATATATAAAAGCCTTAATGCAGCCAAACTGCAGTTGCTATTAAAGATGATCATTTCCATAAAGAGACTGAATATTGTTTATGAATATTTAATGTTGTTCTACAGAGACAGTGGGAGGTGAAATCATCTCAGCAGCTGAATAGGTGATTACAGAGTCACTCTGTGGTCTTCAGCCCAGTCACAGGACCCTCTGAGAACTTCACCGCGTCAACGCACAAACTTGTTTCCATTGCGACCTCAGAGCTCATAAATTACAACAAAATTGGACAACAAGAAAACAAAAGGCGGGAGTGTGGATTTGCCGTTAGCATTTTTTCCTTCAATGCGTCAGTCATTTTAGACCAGACAATCATGAAAGCGTTTACTTTAGACTGTTGTCGTGTAGCGCCGGTTAATCAGCCGCAGTCATATTTACAGACGAAAACAGCAAAGCGTCGCCGTTTCTGATGATGTCACTAAATAATCACTACTGTAGAGGATGACGAAGGTCTCCGATCAGCCGGAGTTATAACACTCACCACATTTAAAGGCACCCCTGGGTGAAAGGTTTAAAAAAAAAAAACAAAAAAAAAAAAACTAAGCAAACTTTAAAATATATTATTCAATCGCAGTAGCATAATCGAACATTAGAAAAAAAATCAAACATTTAACTGTAGTATCTTTTAATTTAAACACCCAGGATGATCCATTTTTTGTATTATTTAAAATGCCACAGATTTTCACGCAACCCTGTGCCCTCTAACCAGGTTAACCGGGATCTTTTAGGAGAAACGAACACGGCGTAGGGTCAGTGATGCTGCGGGTTTAACCAGTGCTCATGCAGTGCTCTTCCACATATTTTTTTCCTCCATGTGCAAACGACGACAAACCTCGATGGCTTGTTGTTGAAAAGATTGATCGTGGTCTCGTCTGAGCAAATCGCACAGCGCCAGTTGTTGAAATCATAGTTGCACTTAGGAAAATATACGTCTGTTTGTAATGATTATTCAGAAAATGTTTCTTCCTGGTACGCTTCTTAAAAAAGGGATTTAAAAAATGCCTCTCGTGGTTGTTGTGAAGGAACCCAAGAGATCAAGTTTGTTTTGGTTTTCCTCGTGAGCTTTGGATATTTTTTATTTGTTTTTACCTTTATTACCATCTGTTAGACCATCTCGTCTCACTAAGACTTCCTTGTCACTTTTCTATTTTTTTTTCTTTTTTATATATTTCTAAATTGTAGCTGAGAAGTTCCTCTTTTTTTCTAGCAACTGACAATTCTTTTTTTGTTTGGAATATTTTCTTAATTTGTGGCTTAGTGAAATGGTTCTCGTGCCATATGTGTAAATTAAGAAAAAAAAAAAAGATCTCACATTTTGTAGGATTTCATTACTTTAAATTTTTGGACTCAAATTAAAGGTTAGATTTTTCTACTTTTCTATGTAAAATTATGCAACTGCAATAAAAAAAAAAACAACCTTTTATGCATCTTCACCAGGGATGATGCATGTTGAGGCGGCTTTACGTGTGCAAATGGGAACATTTAAACATTTTTTTTAAACTGAGCTCTTTTTATATGACAGTATATTTTGATCTAAAGCAACCAGTTGAATAATGTCCGAGATGTATTTAGCTTTAATCTTATTCCACAAAAAGTCTCATTCTGCCTTCTTGACGACCAACTGTGGTTTCAGGAAAGCCATGACGCTGTCGCTGAAATAAACTGTTAACTTGAAGCTCTGCCTCCTCATTTGTCTATGAACTGCATGTTGTAATGACTCCAAACAAACTGATCTTTTTGTTTTCAGGTTTAATGACTATAATCAAGTATTGAAGGCATTTGTAAACCAAGCGTTCACAAACATCAATTATACTTCTTCTGCTGAGGAGCCCAAGAGCAACTTTCAGAATACACCTTCAGGTTTTTGTCCAGGAAAATAAATAAATCAACCTGTGGTCCAAACGCTGAAGAGGGGGACAATGCATTAAAGCCAAAACTCCGGGGTTGGCGTGAAGCCCTGTTGTGCAGGTAGTCCAGAAGTTTGTACAGAGAGCAGCACACTGAAGTTGAAGGTGGTCTGTGGATGTCAGACATCAGTGCAAACATTGTGTCGCCATCGCTGCAGGATGTTCTGCTCTTCTTTGCTGAAATCTGGTGAACTCTGTTTCTGCTGCACAATCAGATCTTACTTTACCCTGGGAGAAAAAATTTAAACGAGGTCAAATTTGGATGAGGACCGAAGAAGAGTAGAAAATCTCTCCTGACAGAGCGGGGACAGGCTTTTTTGATCACTGACAGCTGTAATGACTTTTTATTTGGATAATACTCTTCAGTGGTTTTTTTGTTTTGTTTTTTTTAATACCGTTTTGTTTTTTGGCTTTGTCTAACTTTGAAGTACAATGTCATGGATCGGTCCATTGATACATTTCTAGCTATAAATGAGCTCTATAATAGGTATTGTTTGTTTTCATTATTTACACAATGACCATGTATGGATACCTTCAAAAAAATTGATCCACAATAATACAAACTTGAGCCTTCAACCAGACAATTTGCGCCAGACAAATTCTCAATGCGTTTCAGAGAACAAAACATAATTAGAAAAATTATGTAAAATTTTGTTTAAACCAAAACTAAGTCTGGCTTTCCAAGTACTATAATTTACCTTTTGGATCGACTGGATAGACTCAAAAATAGAATCACTGCTGCCTCTTTGCAAAAAAATTACTTTTCCTACAAAATAAAAAAACTGATCATCTAGTAGTCTTCAAATAAAAGTTTTAGTAAAACTGGACAGTTCACTTTAGAGAATTTTTTAATTTAACTTTTTGCAACCATGATTTCTCAAACACACAGAAGATCTGAAACCGTCGACATTCACAGGCTTCTCACAGAAAAAAATGGTTTTGTCCACTAGATGGCACCAAACAACAGAAGGTTGACTCCCTCTCTGGATAGTTTGGGTCATGCTCTGCTGCAATAAATCTTTAAAAGTCTAGACAGCTAAATAACAACTATGTACATTTGATGGCCACTGGAATGGAGGAGCTTTTATAAATACAAGGCCAAATATGATACCACTTTTTCCAAACCTGCATTCACATATTTAGGATTTACAGTAGCTTCAGCACATTGTGAGAAATCTCTTGTGTAGTTTAGTTGTTTTTTTTGTTTGTTTTGCTTTGTTTTTTTTGTTTTTTTTGCTTGGATAGTATAATTTAGTGATGTGCTATTGGTGCTTATCTGCTTTAAGCTACATGGTTAAGTTGGTGAAGGCGATCTTGGATTCTTCTGAGGCTAACATTAACCCTGACAGCCAGACCTGCGTACTGGACTAGCCGCGGCGGCCTGAGAGGCACTGTTAAGAGAAGACGACACTGAAATAAATCTGAGAAACTTGTGAACAAAAATACAAAATCTAATTCTGTCATATTTGAAGATGTGGGAGCCACCATGACAAGACGGAGGCTCGAATCTAGAAGGAACAATTAGTTAAAAATTAATTAAAAAAAGAAAAAAAACACATGGTGTGTGTGGTGAAGGATTGAGAGGAAAGGAGCAGTATGTCGATTTTTGCATAGTACAGAGTGTCTGTTGTGCTTTAGACGCAGTGTTGATGACTCTTCTGCCGTACAGAGGTTATAATGCCCCGTCTGTTAACAGTAGCACCAGTTTAATGTTCTTACATCGTCTATCCAGAGTGGCTGCAGCTGATGATATGCTCAGTTTCTCCCATGAATTGATGACCAGCCCTTTCGGTATGGTGGGCGCACTTGTCGGTCCTGTGTAAAGCAGACGCCGTGTTGTGCAGAAACAACAAAACAGGAAGGCACGTGTCACGACGAACAACCCGCTGCCCCCCCATCCATCAGACGTGGGCGGAGCCTCTGTGGTGGTGCGGCAGCGAGACGGGAGGAGGTATTGCTTTGAGGCCGTTGCCCGGGCAGCTCAGGCTGCTGTGGCCGCGGTCGAGCAGCATCGCCACCGGCACGTCGGGCCGGGGCGGGATGAACACGGGGCAGGAGCGCGTGCGGGCGTGGCTCTTCCGGCCGCCGGCGTGGCACACGAGCTCACTGACCGTGCCCAGGGGAGGCAGGTGTTGGCGCCAGCGCTCGGCCTGCGCCTCCTTGTGCTTGATCGAGTACCAGGTGAGGAAGATGAAGACGAAGCCGACGAACTTGAGGCTGGCGGCCAGGCCGAAGTACACGAAGCGGAATGAGGTAACGTCGTACTCCCAGCAGGAGCCGTGGACGCCGCAGTCCTGCTGCCACAGCATGCAGGTGGTGTCGATCACGGCGCCAAAGTAGATGGGCGTGGGGATGTAGGCTGAGGAAGGGGAGAGACTTGAGTTGATGAAATTTTCATACCACAAATGAATCGAAATTTAACTTTGGTCTGATAAACATTTCTTTGGTAAGCCTTTCTTTTACAGTCCCAAATTTGGAATGTAATTACCAAGTAAGTACCTAATGAGTTACAGTGTTTTACTATGTAATTAAGACCAATTTTAGAGAATAATTACCGACAAATTATTGCTTAACAGTGTATAAATTACCCAATATGTACCAACCGTGACGGTGGTTAATTACCAAGTAAGTTAGCACCTACTACGTTACAGTGCACTACTGCATAATTATGTCTAAATTTAGAGCATAATTATATACAAATTACTGTTCAACAGTGCCTAAGTTACAAAATATTTACCAGCGGCTTATGCAGTAATAAGTACAGTGTTTTACTATGTAATTAAAACCAATTTTAGATGAGCATTGAGCTTTTTGGCAGCAAACACTCCAGGTGGGTTTGTTTTGAGGCAAAGGATGTATATTTGGAAAAATTGCTCTGAAAAAAATGCCAGGAGATTTTAAAGAAAATCTGGTGGATTCACAATGGGTCATTATTGGGTCTTACAGTTGGGAAATTATCTACTATATATGGCCAAATCAACACAGATGTGGTTCATCAAATGAAATTAAGCTTTTCTGGTGGCAATCTCAGACCTAAATCCCTGCAGAAAAGCCGTGTGATGAGCTGAAGAAGGGGAAAAAAAAAAAAAGAATGATCCAGATTTTGCAAAGCTGAATAATTAAAGATCCCTCACTGTATGCTTCAACCTCATGAAATGTTACAGAAAACCTTTAAAAAGGGCTATGGCAGTACGGGTGGGGGCCAAAAACGGATTTTGTTCAACTTTTTTTTTTTATATATATATACTCAAAGGTTGGATTTCTCTAAAGGTTTCTGTGAATTGATGTTGTTGTAATTAGTCACACCGCTTTAATATTTGGTTAAGTAACTGACTGGCACAGTAGGTCGATGAAAACATAAAGTCAACTACTAAAGGTTTAGTGCCAGAATACATTACTGTTAACTACATTAATAAGTTAATTATTAATAAAATATCTTGAAAGGCTTAGGAAAAAAAAAAAAAAACTTGACAGCCACAGATTATGACTTTCAAAAGTTCAATTTCCAAAATTATATTCCGTTCCTGCAGGTATGCAGTGTATGATCAAAGAAATCAACCCCCCCGCCCCCTCCGGTCACCAGTGTTCATATCGTGCACAAGTTTATGAGACATGGCGTAGCAGCTTTCCGTTCGCATGGCGATACAAAGCTGATCAGAGACATGCTGCAGCAGAACTCCCTCACCCCGAGGGCTTGTCTACATCTAACAGCACAAAGGGTCACAGAGGTTTGGTACGGAGCTGCATTCCTGCTCTCCAACACTGCAGGCTGTCAAGCTGGCTATAGAATAAAATTATGCTGCATAATGATTTTTATTACCTCCTGCACAGAAGCTCAGTGGGTCGTTTTCAGCCTAATTATTTTAATCATTTTCCCTAAACGATGCATGTAGAGTGCACTAATGCAAAGCACTTTACATTTTTTCTTAAAGTTAATGTATAACAGGAAGCATTGTGTACAAACCGAGAGTCCGGAGCAAAACAAACTGCATCCCGAGAGCAAAAGGCCTTTCCTGTTCATCAACAGACCTGCAGGGAAAACAGGAGGCAGACGTGAAGACAGGAGGACGACCAGACGACAGTCGCCAGAGACGGCATCTCACCTGAGCGTCACGATGATGGCCGAGGGCTGGGCGCACGCCGTGATGAGGGTGACGATGAAGAGGAAGATGAGGAACGGGATGAGCGTGTTGCAGGTGCGGTCGCACTTCCCCGACAAGGCGTACCCGTTCTCGTTCAGGTACGTCTTGACGATGACCAGCTGGAGCTGGTTGACCTGGCCGCCGGAGGACGGAGTGATGACCTGGCGGCTCTGAACGCAGCCGCAGTCCGTGTAGTTCCTGGTCTGTGGTCAGAAAACGGGATCCAGACTTTTGAAATGAGGACTAAAATGTGTAGGGTTAACAGTACTGAATGGTGCAGAACAAACGTCGCTTTTTATTAGACATTATGTAAAGTCACTGGAGTCCAAAAAGGAACGTAAAGATGGGAAGGCCTCACCCCAGTGCTGTCATTGCCCACGGTGCTGCATCCAGCCAAGCAGGGGTTGAAGTAGGTGATGCCGTCAGAGCCGCAGACCGGAGCGTACTCGTGGATCCTGCAGCCACAGTTTACATTGCAGCTGCCTGTCAGGTTCCTGTGGGTCATGGTCAGTGTCGGACTGAAAAGAGGCAAACGAGAACGATGACAAATCAAGGCTGGTGGGGAGAAAACATGGCTGGCACATGCTTAGATACAGGCTCGTATGTAAGCAAATTTAGCATTTTATTGTCCCATTTTCCGGTTGAGATGTACTTCCTCATTGAGGACGGTCAGTGAGAACCAAAACCCTGAAGATAATTGGGCGACTACTTCTTTAACCTACACTAAGCTCAAAAGGGAGGAGCTGACAACAACACTCTTCAGCGTGGATGCTGAAGAGAGTGAGAGAGAATAAGATTTTCAACAGAGAACAGGAAGGCTGGACGTACTTTAGCCAAGGCGCTGTGTCAAATCCTTTTGATTCCATCATTGAGCATGCGGGATTAGCAAATAATCCATGTCCCCCCCTTTCCAAGCTCGTTACATGGTTGAAGAGCGGAGGGGAGGGGCGGAGGATGCGACACGTATTGTCCAGCTCGCTGGGCAGTGTGGGAACAGTTTCTCTAAAGCTGGAACGTTGGTTTAGTCAAAACCAGACGCAGAGAGGCGAGGATTGGGTTTTCTCTGGTAAGCTTCCTACTGAGCAATGCGGAACAGGCCAGGACGCATCCTAAAAACACAACCACTGACGGGAAACAATGAATCAAAAAAACTGAAATCACAAACATTTCTAAACTCATCACATAAAATATCAATACTTCTGGCCTTTTATATTATGCCAACAGAGATATTCACAATATTATAATCATTAACAGCAAATCTGAGAAAGGTGCTTTGCTACAAAAACAATTGCACGATCTTTTGTCAATTCTCAAAGGAACAGAGAAACATGCACATATCTCATAATTCATTTAAGTATACAAACAGTAAAAACAAAATCTAATTATGTAGAATCTGCCTAAATATTAACTAATAAAGTGAGACACCGAGATAAGTATTTAACAAAAGCATAAAAAATGGTTACAAATTAATTGTGACTATAATAAAATGTAACTAATCAAAAAAGCAACTCTTAAAATCACTAAAAGTAAAAAAAACTCTCTTAATTAACTGTAACACATTCCTTGAATCAACTAAACAAATGAGCAAAAATATAAAAGTATATATATGAAAAATATCACCTAAGCAAAAGAAAAGGTAAACATTTCATAGCCGGAAAACACAAAAGCAATAAAGTGAAAAAGTAACAAAAAAATAATTATATTACTGTAATAATTCACAAATGTACATTTAGAGCTGAGAGACCAGTTCCTTGGATTAACATAATACAGTATTGTGAAGAACATCTCTCAAAAAAAAAGAAAATAATTGTAAAAAAAAAAAAAAAATCACATGTAACAACCTATTAGTTGAGCAAAAGTAATTATCTACAAACTGCTTAAACTAATCAAGTAAAAAAGTACTGTGGTAACAAAATCTGATCCAGATAATATGCAAGGAAATTAAAAGCACTTGTTAGAAAGTTTTTACACACACACACAACAGGAAACCACGAGAGCGGCTGTCTTTATCAGTGAAGAGAGAAAACGCTTCATCGCGCGGGAACAGGTCTACCTGCACCAAAGCTCTCGTAAACAGAGATTTAGTCTGCTGCAGTTTTTAATAAAGTGTAATTCAAATACATAATCATGTCCCCAGCGCCGTGAACACTATGCAGCTCAGTGAAAACAACCACTTAAGACCGTTATGTAACCTTACATGCCTGCTGGCCCTGTCGTTTCTCATCACCCTGTTGGTGAAGCAGAGTCAAGTCTGGACTAGGAAAGTTTGCTGAAATATTCCTCCCATCTGTGCTGCTCACGACTACTGACCAGCGCTGTGAATAATGAGGCATTCTGACAGCTCTGTGGGCCCTCCGTAAACATGAGCTCCGCACAAGAAACGGCAACCTTATTAACTTATCAGTTATGGGATTTGAACAGACGCAAAGGTTATTAAAGTCTCTTTGAATAACTTGCTTTTAATAGGGGGAGAATTTCGCAGAGGCCTGGCTGACTTAGCCATGCTTCTGTAACAAATTGCTACTCGTGCAGACTGGCGGGCAGCATTCTTTCTCAAAAACCTCCTTTAAATATTTCAGAAATCAAATGTTTAGAAACCAAAAGAACGTACATTATTCACTCAGACATGCAAAGGTAATGCAAGATCTCTGCATGCTTTATCTTACCACAAGCTCCATATATCTCTTAACTTGCCCCTTGCTTAGTATGATTAGACTAATATGGGAAGTGACTGATAAAGGTCCAAAAAATGAATTTTAATATGGTTAAAATCAGACGAGAGTACACCTGTATTTACAGTAGAAATGTAACGTTATTTCAAGGTCGGCGGGTGAAAGGTGCCCCCCCCCTCCCGTGTTTCCGTTGGCTACGGGGTCTGGCACGTCGCGTGGCTGCCCATAAGCTCCGCCGCCGACGGCGCTTTCAGAAATAGAGGTGGCAAAGTGATTCATCGGGACAAGAGAGCAGATGCAAGTGTTGCTAATTATTCCTTCACGCTGCAACACAATGCCATAACGCATGAGGATGATGGAACGGTGGCAGCAACACAAGCCCACACCGGCTTCTGATTCATCTTTGGATGCGTCGCTCCGATAACGGGATCCACTCTGTTTATTTCGCACAGTATCCAAAGCTGTGAACCCTGATTGCGCTGCAGCAAGTGCACCTTTACTGCATGTTTAGGTGTGAACATGCAGCGCACTGCTAAAGCCTTGATACTCCCTCAAACTTTTCCCAAGGTGTCTGTCTATTTTTCAGGCAGAAATATCAAACTTTACCAGTTCTTTGTTCTTCATCTTCACTTTTAAATACAAAATACAAAACTTCATGGCAGTTTTTTTTTTTTTTAAACAAGGAGGTACACAAAATATAAAAAAAAAAGCTGAAAGGGCTACGAATGCTTTTTTTTTTTTTTTTTTTGCAAGGCACTGCAGATGGTTACCAGTTTTAGGAACCATGAATGTTTCCTCACCCGGTTGTGTAGGGGATGTTGATGCCTCCTAGATTGATGCTCTCGCAGCCGACGATGAAAAGCGTCGAAAAGCAGAGCAGCGACACTCCGCTGCAGATCATGGCCAGCTTTGCCGACTCCCTCGCGCCGAGCTTCAGCTTCTTGATGATGTAGCCACCGAGGACGATGCCCACGCCGGCGCTGGGCACGATGATCAAACCTGCCAGACGACAGAGAGCGGACATAACCTGTGAGATGGTGGGAAGGGTTGCAGAGACCAACCCCGGACGTGTTAGCGCCGGAATGATTACTGTGAAGCACGGCCACATAAGTGCTCGTTATGAACAACGCTTTAATTAGGACGCACTCCTGGGAATACAACGTGAGCTTTTCAAGCCCGTCTATGTAAAAAAAAAAAAAAAAAAAAACAACAGTGGTGTTTTGCTGCTGAATGTGTGCTGGATTCAGAAATGTCAGCCTCTATTAAGCTATGAATAAATGACCAGAAGCAGCATTACTGGAACACTGCAGGCCGTCGGTGAGCCATTTCGGGCCGTGACACGTGCGTCAAGTCCGCTCGAGCCAGTAACACTGACGGCATGAGAAAACAAAATACTACTAGGGAGATGTAGGGAGCATTAAGTGTCATCATGCAGAATTTCCAGGCAGCTCTGAAGTGAGACCGAAAGGCTTTCACAGCGGGGTGACAAAGACTGGGTAAGTAAGAAGAGGAGGAGGAGGAGGAGGAGGAGGAGGGCGGCTCTCAGAGAGAATATCAACAGTCATTATAAAAGTACAAAGAAATGTCATCTGCTTCCTCCTTGTATCAGTGTGTGCTAGGACAAGAGACAAAGACGGAGCACGCTCAGTGACAGCCAGCCAACAGATTACAGTGGCTTATCATCATTTAAGTGCATGTTTCTGTGCTAAAACCATCTGTTTTCTGCAAGATTATACATTCACACTCTAAAGCCCACACACACACGCACGCACGCACGCGCGCGCACACAAGCTGTGTTATGTGGCATTACATGCTGCATGTGCAACTTAACTATCGTATCTGGATTAAAAGATTGGCTGACATTAAAGGGACAGAACCTTTTTTTGTGTGCACATGTGTGCAAGAGATTGCATTACAGATGTACAGCAGCTGAGGTGAAAATGTTCTGTAAGTTACAGATCTACTTATTGTAGCTACAGACCTGCGAAAAACACTTCCCATGATTTAACATTAGAGGCAAAAACTGTTTTCCACAAGGCCAGGTTGGTTGAATGAGAACAGCATTTGAAAACTCATTTTGTGCCTCCTCAGCTTGTCTTTGTCTGTTATCAAAATCAGTTTGATGTTCTGAAACAAATCTGTGTCACAAGAAGATCTGAAAGAAAATATATACATACTTAACAAGGAGGTAATTTATTGAACTCAATTGTATTTAGTTTTGATGGATTTGGTGTTGGATTGTATTTTTCAATTTTGCCCGATGTCCCATTTTTCAGATTTATAAGATCCCGTTCCTATATCTTCCAAGTCAGAGCACAGATCCCTTTCTTTTTACGGCAAAAAGCAGGGCTGAGAGGCTACGACAAGAAAATATTTGTTTTCTGACCTCATCTTTGAATCCCGCATCACCCAACAAGATATAACTGCAAGACTTATAGAGAAGACTCATTCAGCTGTCATGTTAGAGGCTGATGTAATATCTGTTTGGTTAAACAGATATTACAATACATTTTTTAATGTATATACAATGCAATACATTTTTTAATGCAATACATTTTTTTTTTTTAAATTAAGTAACTTTCCCACTGCTTACTTGTTCTTTCCTCACAAATCGTCTCAAAGTTATCTAACTGGGTAAATGTATTAAGCATTGTTTTCTATACACATGTTTAAGCGATTTATTTCTACTATGGTTGCATTGAATTCAATATTGAAATAGCAAAAGACTGCTGGAATGCAATGTTTGGTTGGTTGATTTAATTAATTTTGACTCCTGTAACCATAACAATCTGGAGGATGATTTGTGACAAAATGGCTCCAACATAGCATAACAACACAACAACATTTTCTGCTTTTCGGTTCATAAACAATAAAACATATTAAGCCCTGATTTATCTGATAATATTTGACATTCAGCTCTCAAAATGTCAGACGTAAATTTGAATACACTACTACACTAACATTGATTCAGATTTGACAAAATGACATCAAATCCAAACCTTGCTAACTATATGAGAAATCATCTTGTGAAACTTGCTCTTGTTTTTAGCTCATATTTTGCTGGCTACTTTAATTGAGTCAAAATTCTTAATTGTTAGTATTGTTGCTGTGTTTGTAATATTTTTGGTTTGTTTTATCAAAACAGGTCTCTCTTGTAAATTAGATCTTGGATCTCAATGAGACAGCCGGTATAAATCAAGGTCAAATAACAATAATTTAAAAGAAAAAAAAGCATTAAAAACTAATCTCCATCGTCAGAGAGTCTTTACACCTGGGACTCAACGGAAGCACAGCACTCCCGTCAGCAGAAGTGCCCTCTTCTGTCTCCTCATCTCCAACCATCATCACATTCGAGCAGCTTGGCAGCGTTTGGGTAGCCATGGCAACAGCACCACCCAACTGCCCTTACCCTGTGTATCCTGGCAACAGTCAGATGGAATGAGGTATCGTGTGTATTTCTCCTGTGTGTGTGTTAAAGAAGCCGTATGTCAACCAGCATACACTGTTTGTGTGCCTGGATACACACAGACAAAGTAACTAACTGTTTCTGCTTTTAAGCTATAATTACATCTCCAGTCGCTGCCTACTGTAATAATCCTGCTACCAGATAAGTAGCATGTTGGCAATGCCAGCTCAGCTGGGGGATTACACCAGTTTCTATTCTTCTCCACACCACATGCTGTACACAAACTGAAAGCAGAGCGTGGAGTGTGGTCTTGACTTTTTGATATAATCTAATAAAATTTCACAGTAAAAAACAAAAAAAAAAACAACAAAAAAAAAAACAACTGAAATGGAAAGCTAGCATACCTGTGTAGATACTGGCTTTGGAGGCGGGAATGCCAAACTGTGACTCGATAAATTTGGGAATGAAGGTGATGAAGGCCGTGACGATGGCACACTCAGCGGTGTAGGACAGGCTGACGAACAGAAACGTCATGTTGCTGAGGATCCTCAAAGCGGCTTTGGGGAGGTCTGGGGGGGTGATATGCAAGAAAGACTCCATCGTTAGTGTCAGACTGCAATTAAGCCCATTCAGCAAGTTTTCCCCCCCAAACCGTTAAAAACAACTTGATAAGCAAAATGGCTGGAAAGGTTACAGATATGGGTAAAAAAAAATCTAAGTTTACAACTTAAGCAACACTTATACAATCAAAACTTACTGAAATAACAGGGAAGTATTAACACATAAAAGTGTTTGAAACAACTTGTGCTTTTTCTCTCATTCAAAAGATGCATTCAGCCATGTCCCATTAAATTAGATGAGCACCTTGTTTCATGGATGACTACAGAAGGATAAGCAGGACTTGAACACATAAATTCCCAATGATTTAGGTGTAAAAAAAAACAACTTAGTTCCGCATTTTTATGTGTCTGCGAAACAGAAGTTGTCATCAGACATCTACCACACTTTCAGAAAAAGATGAGTTTAGCGGATTGATAAATTTTGACTTTGTTCCCCAAAATAAAAAGCTTCATTCAAGGACAGAGCTACCCTGTAAGGACACAAGCAAATATTCAGTGCCATGCAAATGTAGTCATAACCTTAATTTTTTGTCACAGTCTATTACAATGAGAAATCATGAGGTAGACCGAACAAAGCAGCATAAAGAGGCAAAGTAGAAAGGCATTGTTTCATTGTTTTCAGCATTTTTAACATCTTTTACACTTACAAACATAAAAAGTGCAGCAACTGAGTCATGGTTCTCACATAAATGGCACCCTGGGGAAGTCCCTCTGTCTGCCAACATCCAACCAATTAAAATCCAAGAAATTATCCGACACTTTGGGGCAGGATAAACTGCAGTCCAGTTCTGCAGAAAGCACATGAACATAATCTCCCTGCATCAGGAACAATCTGGGGATGCCTACTCAAAACATCAGGCTGCCATCTCTCACCTGACTTACCTTATTCATGTGCAAATATAACTTAGATTGCATCGTCCAGGGTGCTTCTACAGCTTCCTTTCCATAGAGTAGCTGGTCATAACAAAAACATCTAGGCATTCGTCACAAATTATAGAACTTTACCTTTGTGTTTGAATTTCAGAATAAAACCATTTTCAAAGTTTGTCTTTTTTTTAATTATTATTATCTTATCCTGCAAACAAAAGACCCAACAATCCCCACTGGCAGGGGTAATAATTTAATCAATAATGTGCAACAGGATTTTAGGAGAGACTGGATTATCCGGTTATGTAAAACACGCAGGTCTGTGTAGCTCATTAGTGCCGCTGCTCCTGCAAAAGCCTTTATCAAAGAGTTTGGTCCACATTCTGCTGATTACTCATTTTATCAGCAGCCAAACTGTGAAAATCACGGCTGAAAGACATCAAGTAGCGTGTGAGCATACCTTGCAGCATATCAGACTATCAAGCAAAAAATTATTATTCTTTTACATTTACTTCAAGCATTTGCTGGTAATCAACAGATTATTTTTCTCGTCCCTCTGGCTGATACGTAAACTTAAATCATGATCCATTGATACAGATTAATTTTAATTAATAGTTCAGTCCACACAGGTACTTAAATTTAAAATAATATTTAACATTTCTTGTTAAACAGCAATCGATTTTTGGGCGCGCTTTCTAGAAAAATACATTTTCTTAGTTTCTGCAAATGCCAGCCGAACCTTACTGTGTCCTTACTTTGTAAATTTGTAAGGACACAGTCATGTACATTTATTAGTCAATCGACTAGAAGCCTTCTGGTTTTGTCAGAATAAAGATTTTAAACCGTAGAGGTGGGGGAGGGGGGCACAACTTGAAGATTAAGTCATGAACCGGTCACATTAAAAGCAACAAAGCCAGCTAGGAATAAAAAAAAGTCACAAAATGAGAGGCGGATTAAGTGTCTTTCATTAAAGATTATTAGGAAAGCTGACCAGTTGAACAGCATGACAAGACGCCTTGATTTGGGATTTAACCGGCCCAGCTCTAATTCAGCAGGACTCATGGTGGGTGGGGGGAGAATATTAGAAGCATGCGTCCGTGATCCCAGATCAAAGGTAAGAATAAAATAGTGATGCTAATTATTTCATTCCTGGGAGCCAGGACGTAATCCTGTCTGGAGTCGGGGACAGATGGCCTCGTCCTGCCGGGGTCCACAGCAGCTGTTCCTCAATCAGACAGATCACTTGCTTGCATTAGATCAGCAAATCGCTTTTTTGTTGACTTTTGTTTGATTGCTCACTCACTCTGTGAGCTTTTCTATCTGAATCGGTGGTTTCTAATTCAACTCTAGGCAGCCGTTACTGCATATCACCACTATGACAAACAGTCAACCTTTCTTGCGAACGCTCTTTTTACCCTGCTGCTAAACGCCACATTGTGATACTTATTACAAACAGCCTCCTGCTGCCTTTCAATCATGCCTTGAGTAATAAAAAACAGCTTTAGGCTGATTTGATCTCACCGGCTTTTAATTGTTTGTGATTTTCAATATTTTCACTAATCTTCCTACTGTTTTTTAATGCCTTTGTGTTTTCCATTTACATTTTGAGAAGTTTATTATACACTGCTTAAATAATCATTTTAAAGAATAAGACATAGCTGCAAAACTCATTTAGAAATTTAGATTAAAAAAAATTGCAATTATCAGCGTCACCAAAGTGCTGACTTACATTAGTTGTGTGGTAGAGGAGCTGGAGGATAAAATCCAATTTTGATGCATGGAGACTATGTCATGGATGATACTGACTATACTAAAAGGCGGCGATCTTAATTTTAATTTATGGCCTTGCTCAAGTGTAACACCAAAACAATTTATTCTGAACACACGAGGTCACGCGATGGGACACACACACACACACACACACACACACAGCCCTGTTGGCACCAAACGGAAATTATATTCAGGTTATGCAAAACTAAAAGTAGTATCTCCAAACAGGAGAAACATCGGGAGCCATATTGCACGGCTCCACTAAGAGGCGGGAATGAAACAGCTGATCTTTATAGCAACTGTAAAAAGGAAGACCATTGAGATACATTCTCCCTAACGAAGAAAAGCTAATTACAATGTTCATAGCAATTTTTGCCATTAAAAATGAAAAGCCATTAAAAGATCGTTGAGTTGCTGAGGGTTAGGGTTAGACTCTGCAACAACGCAAACAGAGGGCGACAGGAACCCAGAGATTCCTGCTATTTTTATGAAGACAAGTCATTCTTATTAATGATTTATTGTTATTTATTTTCTGTCTCTTATCTGACTTGGTGTTTGTTTCTTATTGACTACGCTTTATTTTATAACCTTGCGCAGCACTTTGGTCCCGTTGGGTGTGTAAAGTGCTCTGTGAATAAAAGGTTGATTGATTGATTTATTGAAGCCCAACAACTTTGCTTATTAGACCGTAAACATGTGACAGTTAGTTTAGCCTCCAGATGAACTCCTGTTCCTTTGAAACATTCAGCAACAAATATCAATTTGATCTTGAAGATGAATTTTCGTATGGAAGCAAGTCACACAGCAAATAGCGGAGTGGAGCAACATACCAGCTGAAAACTGTGTATGTGCATTCCTGAACAAATTCGTAACATAACTAATCACGTAGTGAAATGTAAATATGATACACTGTGTCAGTAGACATTTTTGCAATGCCTCCCAACCTTCTAGGGGAAAATTGCTTTCTCATAACAATGGATCAAGGTCTGGAACATTCCATGATCAAAATGTTGTCCCTCTGATGTGCATTATGGAAAAACACTGAGTGTTGGCATTTTGTTTTCAGCGTTTGCTTGTGATGTGAAGGGCGAAGAAAAAAAAAAGGGGGGGGAGGGGGTGCAGCATACCTTTCACATAAAAATGCTGAATTTGTGCAACAGACAAACAAGCACACCTCGACAGAAGGACACGTACTGTATCAAAATACATTCGGGATCTACGCCGCGAAGCGCCTGAGTCTGCGAAACTGGCCCCAGTTTGCACAGCAGTCCCGAACATCCTGCTGAGACAAATAAAACCGCAGCTGAGGGAGCAGCGATCCGGCAGGCCTGCAGCTCGCTCCCGGCCTGCGCTGGATGCATCACCGAGACAAAGCGCTGTTTTGACTGCCCCAGCTGTGCACATAAGCATTAATTTGAGAGTGAGCAACCATGCTAAGTACATGTTTGAGTTTGCACAGAATCTGAGTGAGTGATGGCAAACACCAGCGGTTGTGTTTCAGCTGAGCTACACCAAAGCCTATGCGGTGCAGAGTGCGATGTCCCCTGGGAGCTCATTTAAAAGCGAAACAGAACAAGAGCAAAAAAAAAAAAAAAAGAGAGAGACAGGAGGGAATCTGGGAAACACTACAGCAGGACGAAGCGTATCCGGGGAATACCGGGTGTTTCCTGGCTCAGCGAGGACATTAAAAATTTCTACAACGTTTCCAACAAAATCCAATGTTTACCACCGCTGCACATCCATCAATACAATATTTACAGGAGATCTCAATAAAGCTTCCATTATTGGATCAGATGTCTAAGTCTCAACATTGATTGGATTAAAGCCTGTTCGCTCATCAACATCTCACAGTTCATTTTGCGGCACTTTGAAGTCAAAACTATTAAATGCTTCAATGTATTTCATTGGGATTTTATGTGATGGAACAGTGTGATGTATAATTGGGAGGTGGAAGGAAAATGATGAATGGTTTTGTTGTTTTCTTATAAAAAATAAAAAAAATCAAAGATACGGCATGCATCTCTATTCCTCCCCTCTGGATATTTTTTTTTTCTTAGAATCACCTTCAGCTACAATTTCAGTACTGAGTTCTCTTTCTACCAGCTTTTGAGGCCAACATTTTCATTAATTGTTCTCCGGGAAAAGAAAAATCAAGCCCAGTCAGACTGGACATGTGCAGCCTAAAGCCTGACTTATTGTTGTTGTTTTTTTAGCTAAACTCTGCAAGATTCTTCTAACACTCAAAAGCCTCAAGGTGAAATCCTCCCTCCCTCACCTTTGATGTCTTTTCCAAATCCCATAGAGGAGGACACATTTTGGTCTTTACTACTAGACTTTTCCTTCTTCACATCATCGTCGCTGGACACGTCACCCAACGAACTCATCTTTTTCTTCTTCTTTCTCTTATGGCGTGGAGGCAGCTTTTTGGGGAAGGCAAACATGGGGAAAATGACCAGAAGCATGGCAATGGAACAGAGGAGGAAGCCACTCCACCTTAAAAAAAAAAGACAAAAAAACAATAAGATGCTTTCAAAAGGGTGAAATATTTTCCATTGCAGTGTGTGTACATCCTGTCAATATTGAGGTGGAAACAGCATAGAGGAGTAAGTGCATGTTTACCAGTTGCCAACGAAGCGCGGGTCATTCTGGTCAATGTTCACCACAGTTTTGGGGTCGACGTAGAAGCCGATTAGGACGCCACCCAGCAGGTAGCCGGCAGCAGGTCCCAGGGCTCCCATAACATACATGATGGCTAAAAGAGACGCATATGAAACCAGTTAGGAACAACCATAAAACCAGGACTCATCAGTAAACGAGACACAACCATCTCCTGGTTGTGCTAACACTGTAATCTTAAGTGTGGATGTTTTAACAAGGTTATACAGCCTAAATGTTACTCAATTTCACTATAAGTGGGATAAGCAGCTGCTTTGAATGAAAGCAAAAAAAAACAAAGAAAAAAACAAACGGTAACTGAGATTTTTCCTGTAATATTTTGTAAGAAAAAGAAAGTTGACACGCCATTTGCACCCCAAGCAAGATTTCTGCTCATTTGTATGTCCGCAGTGTTAATGTTAACAAAAGATGGTCGTAAACCACAGCTGGCTAATCAATTTGAATCCATTATCTGCTTGTTTAATTTTATGAAGTCTGCACAACAATTATTTGCTTTTCAAAATATACAAAACCAAGATTATTGCTCCTTGAAAACAACAATCCCGGTTCTTCCCACCAAACGCAGATGGACAATTTTCAATGTTATCATCAGGACACATTTATATTGAGACAAGCATGAAATGCATTAATAATCGAGCCACAGTTGAACTGAAATAGTATTTCTTTAAGATTCTAATAAGTTAGTGCTGAACATCATAGCTTCTTTGTATAATGATCTCTGTGTGTGAGACTATGGGTATTTTTGTTTAAAACTATCATTTGAGTATATTTGAAAGCAGATTTGATTAAAGTACTGTATAATAAATTCTTCAAAATATTAAAAGAAAGCCCAAAAAAGAAAAAAAAGAAGATTATTAAAACAACTGAAAGCACCACGAGGGTTTGGATTTTCCTGCCATTGCAATTGAATCCTGATCTTAAAATTTTCAGTGTATTCATAAAACTATTGATTTATTTTTATAAAGTCAGAGATTTAAACAAAGATGAGAACAGAATCTTTGCTGCCACAATTAAGACAGCTGCAAATTTTCCTCATTGATGCTTTAACAACCCTCTGTTCCATGTGTCTGTTTAAGTCGAACCTCTGGAGAGTTGTTCATTAACTCTGATTTATCATCCTCCTTTTTCTGAGCACCTGTTCTGGGAGTGAAGGGAACGCTCCATCACCTCCAGAGGTCATTTTCCACAGCTTGTGTGTGCGACAACTGACCCGGAGGCTTGAGAGATCTCATGTCAACCTGGAGCGGCATACCTGCAGAAACCGCAGCGCAATTATGGAGTGAAACATTAACCCTCTGGGGGTCTTGGACCCTCAGCAAGGTGAGCCAAATGCTTTGTCATGTGCCAAAGTGAGAGGGAAAACTCATTAAATTTAGATAACCTTAGTTGGGCAGGTGGAAAAATCTCCTGCGGACATCCAGCGGGGAAGGAAGGAGGGGTGGGGGGACATCAAAGTTGTATTCCAGTGGGAATCTGAAGGCAAACCTTCTATAATTACACCAAGAACATGGCAGGACGTAGGGAATGCATGCAGCTGAGGGGAATGGATTAGCACTTTTTGATTACGGTTTGTGTGCACATATGCTGTTAAATACTTCAGTCTCACCCACACACAAAACACAGTAGATATATCTTCCACTTCAGAAAATAGCTGCAAAACCGCAGGCTTCTGCCACTTGCCTCCCACAGTCACACGTGCAACCTCAACAAAATGCTGCTGCTCTTGTGTAAAAAGGTTCGTTTCTAAGATGGAGGCATCAAAACTCCAAACGGCATGCTTCGGCACGTGTCCGGCTGTCAGTGGTTGTGTCCAAACCAGCACTTAAATGTCTAATCTCTCCTGAGACAAAAAAGAACACATCCTCTCAGACGGATTGCATAAGGAGTGCAGGCGTACACACATGCATCCTCTCCTTTTCCAACAAGTAAGTTTGCTGAAGCTTGAAATAGAAACTCTCCGCTGCCATCCGAATGCTTCTACCGTCATATCTTTAACCCAACACAGGTTACTAGCCTCTCTTCTTCTGTAGGTTGTCACCATCCAAAAGCAGAATGCATTCTCCTATCTTGCAGAAAGGGCTTAAACAAAGCACAAATCCTTATCAGGTCTAATGAAATCACTTCCCCATGTCGGTAGAAAACAGACATGGGTCTAAACATCAGAACCCAACAATGGGTTCAAATGCAAGATGTGTGCAAATGATGCAATTTATAACATTAAATATTTCCTTTGACTGAAGTCTTTTCTTCAAGTCTCTAACAAAACAACAACAAAAAAGCAGATTCCCCATCCCTCTCTCTTTTCTTTCCCCACTTATCTCGTATCTTTTTCAACTCTTTTCATGGTGCCGTTTCTCATATCCTGCCGCCTGGAGACTCAATTCACTGCAGCAGTGAAAGCCCCTCACACAGTAACAGGATATTACCTCCCAGAGACAATAAACAATAAATTAAAGCTGCCAAGGACAACAATAGGTCGGCTCTTATCACCTCCATCTTTGAAATTAGAAATGAGCTCCACAAAACTTAAACGGGTGAATCAAGCTTTGGCGCTTTGTTAAAAATTAAACCTCATTAAAGAGCGGACATATAAAAGATGACTGAACTTTAGTGCTTAATTTAAATGTGATGGTAGATGAGAGTAAATGTAATTTTAACTGAATTAAATGGTTTGACTTCTAAGATGAGTATTAAAATTAGATTGAGACAGTATGATAAAGGCACTAAATTATCAAAGTTTTGCAACATTTTATTTATGCAAAAATATCTGCTAGATTAAGTAGTAGTTTTCATGTACTCATTGCACATAATGTTAATATTGTCAGAGCTCTCCGTTATGGTAGTTAGCCTGTATTTGGCTTCTTAGCAGACATGCTGCTCATAGCTAACTAAATACAAGTGCCGCCTTTTTGGCATGCAGCAGAAATTGAAGAAACATTTGAAATGCAATTTCAAAGAGGTTTTAAAACCCATTTTCAGCTTCTTTTGTAAACTTGAAATGCTTAATTAGTGAATGCACCATACACAACCTGCAACCTGCAAGAGGTAGATCAACATTCTTTGCCAATGTCAGCTTTTCCTGCAGGCAATATGGCTCTCTGCCAAGGGCAGCAAAGCCGAGGTGATGTCAGAGCTGCTGAACTTTCTATTACTTTTAACATGTTTAGACACTAAGTAGGTAGTGCTCCATATTTTGCATACAGTGTAAGAAGTAAAAATATTTCAGCAGACTGCATCAAAGTCCGTAGTAGTGGATTTGACACCAAGTTGATATCAGGCTCAATGGTTATTTGACCTTAATTCAAATTCAAATAACATTTTCTGAGGAATCTGGATTGCATTTAGCCATCTTTAGATGAAAATCTAAAAGACTTAGAAAGGTCAAACTTTAACTGAGCTTAGATTCTTGTTATGCTTTAAAACATATTTATTTAAGGAAAATGCGAGTCAGCTAATTCTTCTCCGTAGCTAGTTTATTAAAACAATAGGGACTGATCAGAAACAGGTCACTTAAGGGCTCGATTTCAGCACATTTCACAGTGAGAGCATGTTCTTTACAATGATGTGTCAACAAAACCAGAAGAATTAGTTCATGTGATGACAATTTATTCCTGTCCCGATATGATAATTACTGACACGTTATGATTGTCCGGACACTGTTCTGGACAATCGGTTTCTCATGCTTTCTGGTACATGTGCCTTAAGTGTGTGAGTAGATAAGGAGGCAAGAGTGTGTGTCATCAGCTGAATGTGCTTCCCCTTGAACCTTCTTGCTGAATTGATCAAAAACTGAGTCACAGCAGATTCCCCACACACTCTTGTCCCATAAAAACTGGCACTCATGAAAAGTATTCATACCCCTCTTACATGCATCTGATCGCAGCCAAATTATTCTCTATTACTCTTTTGAGCTTTCATCCTCTCGTGACATGAGCTGAATTTGTCAGTCTTTTGAAAATGTCAGTCAAGGTAGGAATCTGAATTCTTAAGGGCAATGATTCCCGATCCCGGCCCTCAAGAAACCCCACCCTGCATGTTTTAGATGGGTTTCTGTTCCAGCACACCTGATTCAAATGTTCGTATGACCTCCTCTACAGCCATCAAGTGATGCAGAAGTTAATCACCCATTCATTTAAGTTCAGTTGAGTGAAAGAAAGGAGACACTTAATCCATGCAGGGCAGGGGTACTTGAGTACCAGGGTTGGAAACCAATGCTATGCGGAAAGCATAGGTCGAAATTAACAGTTATTAATACCAACCGATATGATAATTGTGTTAACTTTTGATATAAGATGTATTTTGAAAAGTGAAGACCAAATAATTGTCCTTCTTTTATTTACACTCAGGGAAGTAATGTCTCTATCTATAATTATCATTATTGACTGCACATACCAGTGTGTGGATGGTTGTTTGCATGTCCAGGGTTTTGCTTTGCCTCTACCCCAGTCACAACTGGACATGGACACCAATTGGAAAACATTGGGATGTGATGGCAGGAAATATTTGCCACTTAATTTTCTGTTTTTGATTTTTGCAATCAATTGACCAACATTTTTGATGTGCATTGGTCATTTTGAAGATGTTAATCAAAATTTTATGTTTGTTACTCATTTCTCAATTGACCGGTATGGTGTATTTTAATTACTTTTTACTTTTGTGTCTTTAGGATGGTAAAGCATTTTGAACTCCCTTATTTCTGAAGTGTGCTATACAAATAAACTCAACTGATTGAATTCAGCTCTGGATGGGGCTAAAGCAGCAACCTGTGCAGCTGTTCTTGCACTAAACCAGACTGAATTTCAAACTAAATAAAACAAAGTGACAGATTGAGATGAACGTTTTTACAGCAGAGGCCAGCCCTTAGATATACGTCCTTTGTTAAAAAGCCATAAAACAACTTCCTTTCTGCACATTCTGGCCTGAGTCAGACACACCAGGTGCATCAGCGCTGTCGGTTGCCAAGCAGAGGTTAAGCACAACGTATGGTCCTTTGGTTGCCCTCCAAACTCCCTCCCGCCAGAGATGGCAATATTTTATGCCCTTCGGCACGATTGCATAACTCCATCTTGCCGTTCCATCCATCATGTTAACAACGTTCTGCCCCACTGGAGGACAAAAGGGGGGTCATAAACTGTGCCTTAAGCCTTGCTCTGTCCTGCCCGCTTGGCACCGAGGGGGAATAGTTTGGGGATCATTGGGGTTGGGTTTGGAGAGCTGCGTTCGGGCCTGAAGGGGTGGCCAGCTACAGAGCCATCGGATTGAGGAATATGCTGGCACAGCAGCAGCACGCGCTCCGTCGCACACAAAAATCTGACACACATGGCTGTGGGAGGGGAGACGTCACAGGGCAGCAGGGGGTGCATGCCAATGAAAAAACCCATGGCGCTCACAGTCCTGCTTACAATTACACAAAAGACCTTTTGAAGGACAAAACGTTAAAGACTTTTTATGGATCTTTCATTCAAAGAGCACTATATCATTACTGTGGGCGATATGGGAAAGTTATTCCTGCTCTGTGCATTAGCGATCTATTCAAATGTGAAGGAAGTCATTTTAGTGTTAGTAAGAAGTAGAAGAGAATATTTTCAGATCAAAATACACACGAAGGCTGAACATATAATCTCTGATATAATCTTCACACATACAATAGGGAAGGGTGTGCGACAACGTTCAGGATGAAAGAGGAACATGATTGCAGGGTGTTGCAGTGAATCGCTCAGCCCAATTTCCAGTGCGATGATTAATATACCAGTGCGAGGCTGGAGAAGATAACGACATTTAAGACAAGATGCCACGAAGCGAGAAAAGCTAAAGAAATGAGAAACTGATGTGATGAAACAAACATCTGAGCACAGAAACAAGAGGCAGAGCTGCAGTCTGTAGTGACTGATCCTGCTGTGTAACTGAGTGATAAAGCTTGCTCAGCAGCATCCCTCTTATATCTAACCTTCAGGGACCAGCGCTGCTCTGTTGTCTCTGCCTTGCCTCCTCCGCACTCTGAAAGAGCTCTGCTTCGACGAGCAGCACTGACTCACTCTGAGCTTGTCTGAATGAATGACAGCAACAGCAGGAGAGGAAAAAAAAAAGAGAAAAGGACACACTGAAAGAATCGGCGTAGCAGTCTTTGCAGGAGAAGAGCTACTGAAGCTTTGCTACTGATATTCTGACTGGGTTTTGTAGTTATCAATATGCCCATCAGATCCATGAATTTAAAGCTGCATTACAGTGAAAAATTCACCCTCATTCCCCCCAACCTCCAAACATTTGGGTGGCTTCTTCTCACCAATCAACATAGAATTGATAAAGAAAGCAGCAAGTACAAAGATTATGTGACCTTGTAAAAAAAAAATTGCGCTATTTTGAGATGAAACAGCACAAAGGAGCACAAAATTGAGGGGAAGTAGTAAAATAATACACGGGTCAGTCACAGGTTGGATAAAAAGTGCCAGGAAAGCAAATTTTTAAGTCTTGCCACAGATACTCTGTTGGATTTGGTCAAGTTAAGTCTATTAGTATAACTCATTTCAGCAATAAGGCAGTTCAACGTCCTCTACACAATAAAACATAAGTTTACTGATAAGGTGACTTCTAAAGACAGGTTGTTGGATGGGACTTTATTTCGTGGTATCGAAGTAAAAAGGGCTTAGCATTAATGCTTATATTTGAAAGACCTGTGCTGATTGAAAACTTAGCAGTTTGCTTCCACCTCACAATTAATCAGGTTTTATTAAAACTTGTAGATGAAATGTAAGAAAGTGAGAAAAAAGCTCAAAGATAAAATACTCTTGTAGGCACTGTATGGTAAATGTGCTTGGTTCATTATTTATTTTTAACATCTCTTCTGTTGTTAGCCTTCAATATGTGCAGCGGAGGCTTGATACTGGCTCTGTAATTTGTTTCCTGCCTTTGGTTGCAGACTCTGTTTTAATGAATTATGCGCCACTCCACCTCCTTATTACCCCACAAAGCCTAGTCAGCCTTTAAGCAAACCTTGGGAATGGAAGGTAGACAGCAATGCAGCGACCTCAGACTTATCTTCAGGGAATTACAGAGAAGCTGTTTAATTTCTAAAAGAAGAGGCAATAACGTCGTCTCCAAAGAATAACACAAGAGCCATGACACTATCATGTACAGTATGCAGCATTATTCATTCTCCTTTGGGGATGTTAATCCATTTTCACATCAGATCTGTGACGGGCACAAACCCCGAATAAGCTGTTCTGCTTTATGCAACAACATCAGCTGAATGAAAAGTGGCAGCACAAACTTTAGGACTCTGATTTGCTGCACTGGAGAATTCAGCCCAATGCCAGAGGCTCTTTGCAGAGCATGGCCACAGGTGACAGCTGTATGATAGATGACCCATGCGGCTACTGGTGTTGGAAAGAGAGCAAGAGTCCTCACTGTATCCCTGTGTTCTGGGCATAGCTGCAGTCGTGTGTCCTCCCTTCACCTCACCATGCACATGAGGCAAGACAAAAAAGAAAGACTACGAAAAGGGGGAATGACAGCATTGTCATGACAAATTGCTGACATGGCAGTGTCTTCTTACAAGTCCTAACCTTATTCTTTAACTCAGAGGGCATGCATGGGGACTGTGGCCTCTCGCACGCTAACAGCAAAGGTACGGCAGCAAAAAAACATTAATCTGGTTCAGAATACTCTTCGATACACGGCAGCAAACATGTCTTCAAACAAATTTGCTGCGCTGACGGTCCTCTTCACATACAAATTCTTATGACCAGAAATGTAAATTTACCTTTACACTCATTATCCGAGGGATAATGGGGAAAACGGTCTATGCACATGGGGGAAAGTGAACTATATGGAAGTTGTGAGACGGAATAAAGTATAACAGGCGTACAAAATAGAGGCCAGAGAAAAACTAAAGATCCAGCAGGTTACAGCGGCTCTGCAGATGAGTGAGAAAACAATGAGAAGGAAGAATAAACTCAGCTTCTATCAAGTCAAGCAATACAACTCAACACCAGGCTTATTAAATTAAACTGACTTGGATATTAAGTTACAAACAACTGTTGTCGCTGAGCATGACTGCTCTTTTATGACCGCAGCATACCCATATCCTAATGGCTACTTCTAGCAGGAGAATGCGTCATGAAGCTTACATCATCTCCAACTGGTTACATCAAGTTCGCTTGATGTAACCAGTTCACTATGGAGCCAAATGGCCTCCACAGTGAACAGATCCCAACCCATCTGACCTCCTTTTGAACGTGGCGGAACAGGCCATGAGGATTTTGTAGAAAATGACTGATGGTAGCACGTCAACGACGTCACTTATGATCAAGGGCTCTAAGGAATGCATCCAACACAGTTGCATTAAATCTGTGCAACAGAGGAACAATGCATTTCTGAAGGAAAAAGAGGCTACAACACAGTACTAGAAATGCACTAAGACGCAGGATGTGATGAAGGTTTTAGTGGATAATGCAGAGGAAAACCCCGTCGTCCTGTTAGAACAGATGGGTACAGACCCAGACCATTGCTCAATCGGGCCTTGTTAGCACTGCTTGAACATCAAAGAGGCTTTCAGATCAAACATCCTGGCATCCCTGAGTGACTTTCTAGTCCTTTACCTTGAGGCTTTACAGTATAAACCTCTGAGTCAAAGCATAGTCAATCATAAGAACTTGATCAGCATCTGAAAAGTTGCCTTCCACCCCCCAACATTTCCTACAACCCACTTCTAAAACTAAAATAACCACTTCAGTGACTTCAAATGGTTTTGGATTAACATTTATTTACTGTGTGGAACCAAATGCTCTCACTGCATAACAGATCAAATCTTTGTCACAGCGCATAAAACCATCCAAACAGTACACTGCATTCATTTTTCATGCAGACTGAGATACTCTCCATGCAGGGGTTCCCCTCACACACTTTGCTAAATCAAATATTTAGGGGGAAAAAAAAAAGAAGTGAACGAAGGGGTTTTCTCTATATTTAGCTTCTCCCCAGTTGCTTTCAACAGCCTGAGGTAACAGTCAGCCAGTGAAGCAGCACCAACACCACAAGCAATGCCCTTTTCCTTCTTCACTGGTTTCAGATCCAAGAGAATATGCTGTGCATGGCAAATAACTGTTAAAACCAGCAAATCAGCTGCTCCACAAAGAAAAAAGGAGTAGTCTGGAAGTGCACTCCTGAGGGACCCGTTCCACCTACACTTTTCCTTTAGTGTGCATTAGAAAGGTCATATATCAAAAACTTAATCAACATTTTTTTTTTTTCAGATTCTATTGCTGTTGTAAGCCTTCTGGAGCTGCACTGACAGCAGAAGACGGCAAATCTGCTGCTGTCAGAAATCTGATCAGACAGAATTTATTTAAGGAGCCAAAGGCTTGTGAGACCACGAACAAAGGAAAATTCTCCAAAATCAACCAGAAACATGGAGATGAAGAGAAACCCAGTTTGTGTAACGGTGCGTATCAGGTCAGAGCTTAGCTGTTCCCTCTCCTGTTCTCCATGGATACATGTGACAGGGCCACCAAGTATCGGAGTGTCAGATGGGTAAACCCCCACAAGCAAACTCAGCTCATAAATGACAAAATCGGGATATTGGACCGACTTTTAGAACGGGAGTTTGCAACTCTGTCAGTGCTACGGTCCTGCAACTTTTGGATGCATCCTCACTCCGTCACACCTGAATCAAATGATCAGGCCTTTGCCAAACTTGCTGATGTGGCAGTGAATTCATTCAGCCTTTTGCAGACCCCTGCTTTAGAACAAGACGCTTTGCTTTACTGTTGTTAACTGATGAGCACCAACTTGTTTAAGTACCCACTAGCCTTGTTAAAGTAAAGTTGTACTCTTTTAAAAACAAACTGGGCAAACACAATGCATGCAGAAGATAGTACGCTCAATTAACCAGGTAATATCAACTTGTCTTACCAATGTAGCCCAAAAAAATGTTTTTTGGGGCAAAATGCATATTTGCTTGAAAAGAAAGCCTCACATTTTGTAAGTTTTAAAATCTGTATTTTTGCTTCAGTCCATGTTTTTATACCCGACGTCAGTCTTTTAGCAGCAGTAGTACTAAACATTGCTCTTCTGCTCTGAATTAAAGCCAATTACATCACGTTGGATTTATCTATAAATATTATTAGACTACATTTAGGAGTATCTTTCTTGTCACGGCAACGCATTGTCATCATTCTTCTCAGAAAATACATTTCCAGTCACATACACTATATTTCAACAAATTGTGGTTTCTGGATGTGCAGACCAGCTGATGCCTATTAAATAATGACAGATTATTATGATCCTTGATCAAAAACAAAATAACTGAGTGGCCTCCAACCATTAAATAATATTTGTAGTTGTGTGTATGTATATATATATATTTTTTTTAATTTATTTATTTATTTATTTTTTTTACAGCATACCACGTACAAAACGTGGCCAGTATGAAACATTTCATGGCAGACGGCTCATTTTCTTACACCAAAAGGTCATGTAGGAAATGAGCAAAGGGGCACAGGACCACCAGTGCCAAACAAAGCCATGACAGAGCTGAAAATTCTGTTGCATACAAATATCTGGCTCGTGTACTTTCAGTTTTATGATGCACACAGTATTTTCTTTTTTTTTAGTCTCTGCAGCTACTGAGTTTTTTGAAGTATAAACAGTTGAGACGGTTACACTTTTAATTACTACCCTCAACCTTGGAGGCCTGTTGTAAGCAAACACATGAAAAGGTGAAAATTATTTGCAATGTTCGAGTAGTCTCTACAACTGTACTTTTTTTTTTCAGCTTTTCTTTTCCCTGAAAGAAAAACGAATTCTCCACATTTCTATGTGCTTCAATACCGGAGCGCCTTTCAACGGCAGAGCATTGAAGAAATGTTTTTCTTCCCTTGTGCCTCTTCTGCTTCAAATTGCTTCACGTCCCAACAGCTCTCAGAAGCCTTTCACTCACTGCCACATTTAGTAAACCCCTTTATTTAATTTGACTAATCCATCATCTTTAGTGGGTTTCCATGTAATCCAACTTTCTCTTCAACAAACACGATCTCTGTGCTAAACTAAATGCTTCTGGTTCAAATATGTGCTTGAGCCTTCTTTTTGCCGTGAAAAAGATTATATATGTGCGTAAGTAAAGCACAGACCAAGGCTTAGACGCAGAAACTGAGCTGTACTTTCCACCAGTCACATTCTTAAAGAGCTGTCAAGTCAAAAAGCCATTCCAGCTGAAGAATAGTGGGGTTAAAGATAGGGTAAGTTTTTTAAAAATAGCCTTTTTTAAGAGAACTGACCTCTACATTGTGGAGGAAAAGTTTCTGATTATAACAGAAGTATGTTTGATGATGGCTTTGGATTTAATTTTGTTTTCCCCCCCCTTTTACCAAAAGGTGCCCACTAAACAAGTTCTGCACTGATATCCAGAGAGTTGGTTTCTATTCTTTGGGGTTTTCTGTGCATATTTAATGTTCCAGCATTGGAGAGGGTGGAGAAGAAGCGTTCCGCTGATGAGTGGCCATGAATAAGGCATTTGGGCCAGGGGTAGAGCCACATTATTGTCGGGGGAGGGGGGGTCTGCGAGTGTGAATCCATTCGAGCAGCTTGGGTTTTAGTTTGCCACAAGCTTGCACCTGCAGCTTTTCAGACTCTCTCAATGCCAGACATGGCACAGCAATATGGTTCTTGGTGCTGAAGCTGTGTCCTTTCAGCTTCAGCCAGGAATGTACCATCCAGTTTTACTCCACCAAGACTGCCTGTACTGCTTAAGAGGGAAAATGACCCAGAAACAGCGCCGAGCTCACACCTGGTAAAGTTCAAATTAAATGGTTTTAAACAGGCGTTAGGTTTTGTACTTGGGATATTTATTACTCTAAGAGCATAGATAAGCTTTTGTTTTAAGACACCATCATAAAAAATAAAATGTTCCAACACAGAGGCTTTTTTAGGAGACTGAGCAGTGGGGGGGGACATCTTGTTTTTGCAAAATGGCAAAACAATGTGTAGCATTATACATTTCAACTGATTTGCTTTTTGAGAACAGAAACTCATGCAGTTACCATTTTATTAGTTTATATCTAAAAGTTGAACTTCACGACATGTTTTTGTATTACAATATAATATTGGCCAAACATCAAACATGAATAGGAGTGTTGGACAGCATCTTTCCCAAGAAGACACAAGCTGGGAATTGAGACTAAACCGTCCCAAAGACATTACATAACCTACTGTCACACTACATCCCATTAAATGCAAAAACCTTGCTTTTGCCATCGCAATATCTTTAAATAAGCCAAACAGAAAAAGGTTGACGTACACGGTGCTTCGCAGCTTGGGTATGTCATACACATGGAGGCACAACTCTTCCTGTCAAATGAATGAATGAAACTACAGTTCACGTCTCGCATCTCATCTGCCATGTCTATGCAGGCACAGATGTTCAAACAATGTGGCACAGTTGCAGGAAAACCAGAAGTATATCAAGAAACATTGAGCACAAGCCAAGAACAACGCACACACTTTAAAACCTAACCAAACCCAAAGAGCAGGTGCACCTCTGCATCGCAGGAACAAGAAACCCAGCTGTTCCTCCTTTTTCCTCCCCCTCTCATTCACGCCCACTGGTTTACAGTAACTCTATACATGTATAAATGCTAAGAACAAAAGTGCAGTATGCATAATTATTTAAAACAGTCAATTAATGCACCATTAATTTTCTTAATTGTGGATACTTCACAAAAATCAAAGTTAAAATCTGACTAAATATCAAAGGTTGCATAATTCAGAATAAGATTGAAGCTTGGTGAGCAGCACAGAGCCAACTCTCATCCCCATCTCTGCACATTTAAGGCTACATTTCCATTTTGAATCACAATGCATAATTTCCTTCCAACTTTGATGCATGTGAATGTGTGCAAGGGCAAAACAATGTTCCCCCCACCCCCGGGTTAGGTCAGCAATGCTTACAGCCATCCATCTCAGTCAAAGAGAGGCCCGTCATGTTCAGGAAGTTCAGTGCAGAGTGCAATGTCCTGGAAGCAAGGCATAAAAACTCAGGGACAGATGAGGTTAACATCTATGTGGTACGATGATTACAAATTACACCAAATGAGTCACCAAAATGTTAAGATTTACATAAAATTCTTGAACGTCTCTCTTTCCGGCAGTTTTCCACAGGTCATCAGAGCAGCGCAGAGGTCAAGGAGAACAATAGCCAGACTGCTCCTCAGCAGGCTTAATGCCGAAATAGAGGACGATTCCTCCAACTCTGCCTCCCGTCTCTTACAGAAAAATAACTCCCCTACCACCAGCCAAAAGGTTGGATCAGCATAGAAAATAGACTCAAAAAGGGCTGGGAAGATGCACAAGTAGACATGATGAGAGTGTAAAAGGAAAGGCAAGATGTCCAAATTGATTCTCTTAGGTATATTGGACAGTAAGAGCCAACACAGATAGGTATGTTAAAGACCAAAGCAGCTTAAGTCAGCACATGATAGCAGCAGCAGTCCTGATATTCATCAGAGAACACACTGATCCCATAGCAAAAGACAAACAAGAAGTAATTCATTTCTTGACTGGACACAACAGGCGAGGGAGGCCGAGTTATGCTACGGAGATTAACGAGCTTAATGGAGGTTAAAAAACTTGATATATCTACAGCTGGAAAAACAAAAGTATGTGTCATTTTTTAATTGATTGAATCTAATCATTAAAACTTGTGTTCATTCCTCTGGAAAAACATTTGGAGTAAGCAAACATCTAGGAAATATTAAGTAAGAAAAACTTATGAGAGAGCAGAAATAATTGGAAATCTGCAATATTTCTTCAAATATCCATTTTAAATATTTGCATCACTAATATAAGGAAGAATAATGCCTATGTCATAAGCAACAAAGCCTCTTTCAGCAAGTAGCATAATGATCCCACAATCATGCAAGGGTAAAAATAAGACAAAAATAATAAAACCGTGAAAAACAACAAAAAACAAGAACTTTTTTTTTAATCAAACCAAATTTTTATGATACATTAGTTTAATTGCAGAGCTGTTCAATTAAATTATTTTCTATATCAACAAAAAGTTTTTTTAGAGTAATTGGAATAAATATCCATTATCTCACCTTTATTTGGCCAAGTAAGTTTTTTCAATTAAAATTAAACTTCAAACACATTTTAGCTGCCAAACCAAATATTTAATAAGACGAGAAGGACAGTCTGCTTCCTTCTCATTTGCCTGGAAACAAACTCTTTCCTGTCATCATAAAAAAAGCCTTTCATATATTTTCCTGAAGAACCTTCCTATGCTGTCAAAACAACTGAGTTACAGTACCAACCGTTATTTAATACTGATGTAAAAACTAATTTACAGTTATGGCTGAGACTCTGCTTTTATAGAACCAAACACACCCCCACACCCAACTGCTCCTTCTCTCCTCGAATAACTCCCTCTTCCTCCTCCTCTTCCTCCTACTCTTCCTCCTGCAGAGACACGTTTTAAAAGCACATGCTGTCACTGGTGGTGCAGGATCAGCCTCACAGAGGTCAGCGGTTCACGCAGGGAGTCATAGTAATCGTACAGTAGTGGCTAAAGCTGTTTTGAGCAGCACGCGGCTAGAAAAGGTAGCCTGCTGCTGAGTAACCCTGACTGTGCTCTGGGAAAGGGGAGCGGTGATATTCAAGCCGCATGTGAGGAGAAGCCAGACGGACAGTGATGAAGCGGGGCCGGCTCGTCGTCTATGGGCATGCCAACGTTTTGATGGGGCCATACCTTTAAATCCGAGACTGAAACACGATCTTTCATCTGGACGGGACAGACAGGGGGGCAGTAGAGACGAGTCCTCCAGGGACATGTCTGTGTGTGTGCACATTCTGCATTTGCTGTGGCTGCAGCAAAACAGGACAGCACACACAGTTTGATGAGATTGACTCACGGCAGGGCAACGACAAACACAGGGGTTTAACTACGAACTAGCACTCAAGTGGTGTTTGTTCCTTCAATCTGCAGGAGAAGAACACGCCGCACACACTTTCGGGGGAATTTACTGAGAGCAAATGTTCTTTCTAAATTTGTCCACAAAACACACCCCCTGTGTCCACGCGAGCATGTCTGGCTGCACACAGAACTGCTCTTCAGAACCTCTCGGTGGATGTCAAATCTGTCCTCATAAAACCGGTGCCCACCTTTTTTTTTTTTAAATCTCTTTCCTTGCAGCTTCAACAAGCCTGCCATGTTAAATACTGGCTCTACTCTTGGCCCTTCAGGAGTGCCTAATAGACATTAATAATGCAGATAAAACCAATCACACACACACTTGCGTTTTAGTTTTCTGCACTGCATGCTTGTTAAAGCAGAGGCGAGAGGGATCCATTAAATTCGCCCTGCAGAAAGAAGGACATGCGGCGCTGCCTGCAAAGGAATTGCGAGGCTTAGACGGGCGAAAGGTTACAAAAAAAGAAACACAATGCATCAAATGATGCAAGACTGAAATTTACGCAGACTCTTTTGCAACTTCTGCTGCATTTTCGTGCAAACACGAGGCAAGAATCACGTGGACCCGATCGCTAACGTCATTCCATACTGAGAACAGTTCATCAGCGTCATTTGGTTGTAAATCTCAACCTCCTATTATATCCTCAGGTCACTGGCTCTGTCTGGAGGCTGGAATAAATCAGCGATTGGACAACAAGAAGCATGTTTATTGATCGGTAAGATCTCGGAGATGTGCGGCCAACGCAGGAAGAGAGGACGAAGAAGCTGACACAGCAGTGCAGGTACAAAAGCGATTAAAGTAAAGTTTGTCCTCCTTTTATGCCACTGTTAATCAGCAGGACCAGATGCAAACTTTAGGTAAAATACAGCGGCTACGGCACAGTGCCCCACAAAAGTATTCATACCCCTTGAACTTTTTCCACATATTGTCACGTTATACTCAAACTTAAGTGTGTCGTCTGGTTTTTATGTGACTGACCAATGCAAATTAAAGCGAAATTGTCTAGAAAGAAAAGTCTGGGATAATGTTTTACAACGCAAATCGGCCTCCACAGAGAAGCTGAAGTCGACTCGGTTGCACTGGATTTCATTTATATGCATCAGAATAAAAAAGGTCTGAACATGCAGGCCGCACTTTTCAGATTTTTATTTGCATGAACCTCATTCCACTTCGCTCTACTTCTGTTCTAACACATTGGGGTTTGTGGTATTAATGCAACAAAATGTGATGAAGTTAAATTGTATTGAATACGTTTGTTGCTACAGCAGAGTGGGTCAGGGGGCTTTGTGTCTCTCCAATGATACAAGAAGTACCCCCCTCGCTGTAAACCGCATTGTCCCAGAAAAGTGAGCAGCTCCTCCCCTTCAGGCTGCTGCAAACTGAGATGGGCTTTACATTCATAAGATGTGAGGAGAAATCTCCTATAGCGATGGGTAGCCTATATCGGGACATGATGAATTTTTGGAGATATATGGAAATTGGCAAGTGCAAGCAAAGATTCAGCATCATTCAAGCATAAACTGACTCAAAATACAACTCAGAAAAAAAGGATAAAAATAGCCAAAGAGAGCAAATAACACAACTGACATCTAGTTACCATGGTTATCCGAGTGTCTGCAACACAAACCAAGGACGTTTTCCTTCACCTATCTGCTCCCTCTCTGCCACGTGAGAACAAATCTTTGTTTTCCCCAAACACTGCTTTACTGGAAGGAAGTGGATGATCCTTCTTACGAGTCCTCTGACATAGCCACCAAGGTCATGTCAGTGAGTGTGGCTTCGCAGGGAAATCTGGGCTACAGTATATCTGTAAGCATTGATGCATTACCTCTGGACCACCTCACTAAGGTGAGAGCAGGAAAAGAAAGTGCCGGAAGATCTTTTCTCCCTTGTTTTCAGTGTCTGGTTCAGTAGCTGCTGCTGCACTGGCTCCCCTTGACGCATGGATCAGATCAATACTGGGTCTCAAAGGTAGGCAGCGAAAATGCTCCATGAGGCGTGCGATGCCTCGGTGAGGGCCGAGTCCCAACACTGTGGTCAACGTTGCACAACTGTTTTAACAGCTTTTTGTCTAGCAAAGTTCAACTAAAAGCCTAAAAACAATGTCTGAAAGATAGCAGAATAAAATGTCTGTATTTGCATTAAGTCTAAAATGTATTACCTTTGTCAACATGTGGATGCTTCTTTCCTGTTGCGTTTTACATTTTGTATTGCAACTGACCTAATAATGCCATGCTTTGCATAATCATTCAACAAAATATGAAACTTTTTGATTTTTGTCAGGTAACAATTACAATTTTCAAAGCATTCTGTCTCCCTGAGTTAATACTACTGTTAAGGAAAATTCAAACGATCCCAGCAAACCATCTGCTGGAACTACAGGTAAAATAAAGGTCAATAGGCCAGAATAAGTCACTGATTTAAAACCACAATTTAGGCCATTTGAATCAAGACATGTTAAGTTTTAAAACTAGCTTATTTTAAATTTATTTTCTCAACACTACCATCCTTCCCTTTTAGTTTTTTTTTTTTTTCCCATAATCATACATTTTCAAATTTTGACAAAGATTATGAAAGGATTTAAATCCAGTCATTGACTAACACATGAGTATGCTTTGAACTTGTTTGAAGGTGAACATCTGTTCCAGTCTAAAGTTTTCTTCCAGGATTAGCCTGCGTTTACCTACATCTATCTTCCCACAGACGATGACGAGTTTCCATTTTTCAGTTTCAGGAAGGCATCCCTGCAAAATGATTGGCCAGCCATGTTTCAATGTGTCTGGTGGGCTCAAAGTAATGTGCAGTGTTGGGCTTTCTCCACATAAGAACAAAAAGAAATGAAAAGCATCTACCATTGTCACCCCTTTGTGTTGATGCAATCACATAAAATCTTAGCATGCGAGTTCTCGCTGTAACATGACAAAATGTGGACATTTAGGGGGAATGCAACACTTCCTTTGGCCACAATACACCTGGAGCCGCGTTAAGATGACAATGATATTGACCTCTTTTTTTTGTGGCCTTTTGTGAGATCCTGTACACATTGTGCGAGTTCTCTGTGTCCCAACATTGCAACAGCAAAAACCCAGACAGATACAAGTTGAGATTACTTCTGCAGTCAGAATCTTCTCCACAAACTATGAGAGGAATGTGACAAGCAGCGCAGCAATCTTAATTTAATAAGGTCACTAAAGTTCCAGCATACCAAATAAATATATGGATAGTATGTAATGAAATGCCTGAATGGCTTAGGGATGACCATACGATCATGGACAAAGAGAAAACAACCTGCTACCAAGGAACACACACCAGTATCCTGTCACTTCTTGTTAGACAGGAGAGCAACTTTCATTCCAGTCGACAGCCTCACCTAAGACCACATCTGTATTATGCACAGACACTCACAAGAAGACGTGATTTGGCTCGTTGTGCATAAGCGACTTACTTTTGCATTTTGTTCATGTCCATCATACGTTTACCTCTGGCCTGCAGTATTTTTTTGTCCATCTCAGGGCAGTGCAGAGGTCGCATGCCACTCAGATTAAATCAGAAGGACAAAAAGCTTTGCATTGGCATGCAAGCTTATACCGCCCTGGCCAACATGATGGTTATAAGCTGCCTTCTAAATCTAATCAAAAATATAACAATCAAATCCATTTTGACGGCAATGAAATCAGTTTGGTTGATTATCAACAACTCGGCATGCTTCCAGTCACATACCGGGCACAGGTTGTGTCGTCGACTCGGGACTGGTGAGATTCCTCAAGGAACATTTGCTTATTCAAATACATTACGGGGTAACTAAACCATTTTTTTCTTGTCAAAACACCAAAAATTTCCACACTCCTTTATGGTCAATGTTTACCTTTCAGTATGATTGTACTTCATAAATAATTTTACCTTCAATCATGGTTTAAAGATGGCTGACCAAACAGACGGACATTACACGTAGACAATAAGACAGGGTTTAAAGCTAAGTCTATTCTTTCTACACTATTTGTTTTTAATTATTATGCATCCCTGAAAAACCCCTAAGCTCCATACTTTTCCAGATGGAGAAGGATTCTTGAAATGGACCACCCAACTCTGCTACTACATCTTAAATACAAAGTAAATTGGATAGACCAGAGTTATTCTGTATAGCTGCAATGATTTCCCATGTGTGCCATCATATCCAGCTTCTCTTACCCAGGTACAAAGAAGCGTTATCTTTCTTCACGTTGTCATCCAGGTAGGTGGGCCCCAGGGTGTAGATTGGTGTAGACCCCATGCCGATGAGTATCTGGGCGCAGATGAACAGCGCCACATACAGGTTGTGCTCATTGCCCTCCTGATCCCGGGGGCAGGACGCCACTTCCAGCTCCCGCCTGCTGCCGTTCTCGCTTTGGCAGAGGCCTTCGTGGCCCGCCGACGAGTTCATCTCCTGGATCTGGTACGGTGGGGAGATGAAATGCGGCAGGGAGAACAACGCCGCGCCCACGGCTATCACGACACCGCCCACGGCCAGCCAGCGCGGCCTCTGACCCCTGCCGCCAAAGTAAGAGATGAAGACAACCACCAGCAGGCTGCCGATGTCGAAGCAGCTGACCAACAGACCGGACTCGGAGCTGCGTAGGCTGTAGCGCTTCTCAATGGTGGTGATGACACTGCTCAGGTAGCCCGAAACCATCAGGGACTGAATGAAGGTCAGGTAGCACATGCAGAACAAGAAGCAGCGCGAGTCGGTCAGGATAACCCGCACACACTTTCTGGCCGGGATCTGAATAAACCGGCTCAGAGAGAAACCAAGTTTTCTGCCTCTGAAGCCTGCGGGCCTGTGAGCCTCCACCGGCATGGAGCTGCTCAGCCCCACCATGCTGGATATTGAGGGGGAGAAGTCCGTCCATGAGGAGGGGGATTCCGCCTGGCTGGATTCTGGGGTCTTGAGCTGGAGCGCCCGGCGGTCCTCCGCGGCCACGCAGGAGCAGGTTGTACCGACCTGCTGAGGGTGCGCAGAGGGGCCAACGCCATGCTCGCATGGTCCGTTCAGGATGGGTAAACTTTTGGACTTGAAGCAGTTTTCGGCAGATACGTACTGGTCCTGGAGCTCACGGATCTCCATGGACTCGGACAGATCGCTCCCCGTCTCGTCGTGGTCTGATGAAGTCATGGCGCAGCTGGAGCTCAATCCTTGTGTCCGTGGTAACGGGTCCATCAGTAGCCAGTGCACACAGCGATATTGTAGATGTGGTGCAGGTTGCTGAGGTGGACAGAAGACTGTCTGGCCAGTAGGACTGAGACAGACTTAATCCCTCTGTTTATATTCATGGTTGATTCCACATTTCTGATCCCAACAGAGAAGCCTTTCTAGAAGCAAAACTTTGGGACCTGGACATACTTGGACATCTGTAACAGTTGTGCTTTCTTGATAGATGGCAATAGAGAAACACCTTTTTTCTATCTTTTTTTACAAGTTGAGGCTTACTAGAGAGCGTTTTGTCAGCATTGGATTCAAACTGAACATGTTACCAGAAAGAAAACGATGATGTCACATGTTGATATTGACTTTATGGCTCTTTGTTAGACAGCAGCCTGGCTTAAATATTTCCTTTGTCACATAGCTGTGCAGCATTCTGGGGAATAAAATAAAAACACAGTCAATACGAAGATTTCTGACGGTGGTATGTTTAAAAATCTGTAAAAATCAAACACTTTGATGTATCTTGTTTCTGTTTTTACTGGGTGTCAAAACGGGATTAATATCGCTATACGGTTTTATAAAAATGTACTTTTAAAAAATGTAAACGAATAAAATTCTAAATAAAAAAAAAACAAGTTCTCTGCCTAAGTGTTACGTTAATATATTTTTAATTGTCTTATTTAATAACAAAATGTAAAAATAAACGGAGAGAACAAAAGACCACGCTCTCCACGAACGTCTCAGACACCACTATGAAAATAAAATCAACACAAATTCAACCCGAGCCTTATTAACGACATATTTGCGACTTTTAAACCCGTATCGATATATGTGACGATGTGACTGAAGGTTGTTATACTCACAGCGGACTGAGAGGAGAGAGGTAGCCTGTTGTTCTCCGTTCAGCAGCCACACACTGAATGAAAGCTGCTTGATGCGGATAGCGGCTGCTGCTGCCCGGGAGGAGGAGGCGATGGCTTCGAGGGCTGTCGGAAATTCTAAAGATCTGTCTTTCAAGAGTAATTAAGAGCAGGGAAGCACTCTAAACTTTGTCTTATGTGACAAAAAAAATAGCTGACAACATAAAGTCATTTATTGACTGTGTAATTTTTACGATTATAAAAACAAAAAGTTGTTTTCTGGACATTCCGTCTCACCTTTAAAATGTATGTTTCTTTAAAAACATATGAATGAAGAACACGCTGTGATTTTGAACGATTAAGGAATATGACAGCACAGTCGTCTCCTCAGTCGCTTTACTTAAACTTTACTTAAAGAATTTGCCAAAAGCTGCCACCCGCCCCCCAAAAAACATTCATATTTACAACTTCGAGACAAAAACCAAATATGGATTTGTTCGTTACCAGTCAGCCGGCTTATCAGTCGGATCAAATGAATGACAAGCGTTTCTGACGGGAGGAGGGGTAACCATAAACCAACCAAACACAGGAATTCAATCAGGTTTTTAATTGAAAACAATAAAAATATTCAGTGGAGAGCCTTGCATTCAATTAAATTCACTAACTGTCAATGCCTATATTCGATATTTCAATGTGGCTCACTACTCTGGGTGGCATATGGCTTTGGGAGAGTAAGTTGCAACCACAAAATTTAACTGCAATATCACGTTGAGATCCAGCTCTACTGTAAAGACCCACAGTCTGAAACATTTCTGAATTAACAACAGGAAACCTTATAGATTTTGCATTCACGACTATGCACATAATTTTACACAATTGTGTCCAGATTACCTTTTGATTACTGTTCTATGTGAACTAGAGCAAACCACAAACTGAACTTTCTGTGGCTTTCTTTCTTTAATGGCTGCCTTCTTGCCACTAGTCCATCAAGGCTAGATTTGCAAATTGTCTTAATAGTTGTCCAAGATCACTTATTTAAACGTTGTTTTCTTTTGCTGAGTGTTATTATGTCTATTGATCCATCTGTGACACTTGTGAAAATGTTGTTTATCTTCTATTACTAAATTATTTTCTCCCTCCTTATTAATTTTGTTGTTTTTAAATGTGTGAGCCTTGGATGTGCTATCTGCTGCTGTCCTTTCTTAAATGAAACTTCATAATTCAGTTAATTAATATACTATGTCCCAGTTAACAATGCCCTTTAATCTTCAAAGCAACTATGGTATGGTAACAGAGAGCAGACACCTATCGCTTCTGTATTTTTATTTTATTTTATTTATTTATTTATTTATTTTAACGTGCAAACCCCGCTTATTTCGGTGCGCCGCCAAGTACGCCGGTGTGTAAATGGTGGAGAGCCCGCAAAACATAAAGGCGTCTTGATCCCGTTGTTTACACCACAAAAGTCAAGTCGGGACGTCTATCTTCGTGAGCGACTTTTCCTGTTCTTCCCATTTGATTAAATCTGAAGCCGAATGAAGTAATACACGCGCTCGAGAGATTTATTAAAACAAACAACAACAACAACAACAACAACAACAAAAGCGGAGTCCTTAATAAATGCATCTCCACAGTTTATTAATCTAAACTAAGCTAAGGTTACTCTAAAACTCGGCCTGCATGGACGAGCGTGCTTGTCGGCACATATGGTGGGCCTCTTTCGTCATGTGGACAGCTGGGACCCTTGCTGACGTAGCAGTGGTCCCGGCAGCCTCACGCAGACAATAGCGATCTGTGTCCGGCAGCGTCTGACGTCACTAACCGAGACCGATATCAATCACTCTGTGGCTAAAACTGTATCAGAGCAGATGATATTCCTGCTGACACAGCTAAAATATTTTTGAAGATGTTAACCTTTTGCGCACTTCTCTATATTTGTAACTCGTGAACACGTGTTTTGTGTCACTGCAGATGAGAATTTAATGATTCTGAGATCTTGAGGATATTAGCTGCTTTATCTCTGATCATTTCTCCCGCCGATCTGTCGGTCAGTGAAATAGATAAATGGCTTCCTCGGAGGACATTAAATTATTAATGTCCTGAATCACTGACTGCGTTATCGGTCACTTCTTCTCATCCTGCTCCTCTTTGTTCCTGTAGCTATAAGCTACGAGCTATAAGCTGCAATTGCAGGATTTCGGGGAATGTTTCTACCAGCTATCTATGTTGAATTTTTCAGCGATCTCATTTGCTAAGTAGTTCAAGATGGGATTGGCAGTGTTAGTCGTCCCTTAAATATTGTACTTTTAGGTGGAAAAAGTTCACGTTTGGTCTTATCTCACGAGAGCACAATGAAACGTGTGCCTCATAAACACTTTTCAAATAAAAGGAAGTCAACAGAAATATGTTAAAACGACTAAGACTTTTACATCAACTTCCCGATTCTTACTTTGTCTTGTTCTCACACAAAATCACAATGAAATAATATATGGTTTTAATAAAATGTGACATTTTGGCGCTTTTGCTCAGCAGGTTGTCATCAGGCTATCAGCACAAAATGCACTCATGTATGCCACAACCCCCAAAGAGAGGAGGCGCTTCAGCATCCAGAGGCCGGAGCAGTTTGTTTGCATCTACACCAAAACCCTGCTGTGGTGATGTTGTTGCAATACGAATAGGATAATGGTGCAACTAAGGCAACATTTATTCCAGGTAAACCCTCTCTGCCTTGCTCCCCCTACCCTCATACACACACAGCATTGGGGTTTCTAATCTAGTTTCTAATTCTAAATTGTTGCTATATGCTAAATACTGCAATTGTAAGGGAATTCTACCTTGGTGTCAGAACAGATGACCTTTATAAAGCCGATTGAGAAAAGGATGATTAAATTATTCTGGTTTTAGAATTGTTGATGTGACATTTGGGTAATTTGGAACATTTCTAATTATGTTTTACAGCTTTGATGACATTAGACCTTGCAGTTCTGTAGTTTTTGAGGGTCCATAAACCTCTGATTCCTCATCCTGCAGCAGGTTTTATTTGTGAGAACTAAATGCCACTGATTCGGAGAGAAAAACCTTGAGACATTTAGCTGACTTGTGGGCCTTTCTGAAAAGCTCTGGGAGCATATGGAGAGCTCACAGATGGCATGTGGAGAGTTTTTTTAAAGGTTAATGTGTCCATGTTTTCTCGGAAATTATTCTGACGTGGGGGAAAATGCCAACAACTGAAAAATTTCTAACAGTTCTTACAAAACATTTGATTAAGTCAGTGTGTTAAACTGAAGCAATTCCCTTGTTATTTCGGTATTATTTCTACTGACGTAAAAAAAAAGAAAAACCCTTTTGGAGAGGCAGTAAGACAGTTTGTACCATTCACCAGAGCCATAAGCAAACATACCCATATTGCTTACCTTGATTATTTTGATTATTTTCTGTTGAACTGGGTACAGTGAGAGTTTTATGATCCAGGCTTTTCATTAAAGCACAACCAGGTGCGAGAAACAGAACTGTAACATGAGCTGCTGCCGCGGGGATGGATGAGATGTATGGAAGAAGCAATGAAGCTTTAAACCCCCCAACCATCATTTTCTGATGACACAAGTACAACACTGACCTCTAGCGTTTAAGCTCGTGCAACAACAATCTGCTAAATGAATAGCTGTTATTTAACGTGACCAGTGGATGGCGCTCCGTGCCAACAATGATAAGGACTGATAACACAGGCATTAAGACACTGTCCATCAACACTTGACCGATTAATTACTCACAGGCTGAAGTTTTTAACCTTTTATTCTGTTTATTGTGATACTTTTACATTTACAGCAACTGAAAAATACAATATTTAAAATTAGAATATTACATCAGAGCAATAAAAACGCAAAATGTAGGTTTGATTAAAAGTATATTTCATAATTATTGCTGCAACATCTTAAGACATTTTGTTAGTAAGTTAAAGTTTGAGTAAAACCAGCTCTCTCAATGGACACTGACCGTAGACCAGCGAATTAGTGACAACATGGCTTGAAGTGTTTGGTTCAGACTTTTCTGAGGTAGAGCTGCGTGAAGTTTATGGACTCTAATAGTACGTCCTATAAAATGGTGGATGTGAAGAAGCTAGTAAAAATGAGAAACCTTAGCACAGGAACATACCACCTACAGTGCTTCAACCACTGTTGATGCTAAATACATAAACTGACTTTGTTTCTGGCAGAGCAAGAGAGAGAGTTAAATCTGACAGCTTTAGCTAGAAACACAGATGTTGACCTGCTGGAGGCAACGGCACCAAAGGTGTGAGATTGTGAATTGTTAATATGTGTTATCCTTGTATTGAGCTGATAGAAACATTTTCACGTTGAGTTGATTTAAAAAGATAAAGTCGACTTAAACACATGATATATCTGATGTAGCTGTTATTCATCCAGCACTCTGAGGATCTATTTAATTTCTGAAAATCCCTCAACAATATGACGACTGGGGGAACAAACCGTGTGTCTCTGAGTGAGGTAGCCTACAAACCAGGTTCAGTCACATTAATTCTGTTTGGAGAAATGGACCAAATGTTTGAGCAAACTATTGTGGAAGAATATATGAAAACATTTGAGACAAAATTGTTATCGTTTTCATGATGGGCTGGCACTCAACACATCTGACAGCCTTGAAATGTCTCTCTCCTCTGTCCCACACCTTTCCTGTTAGCCATCGCAGCATGATCGACATTACAGGAATCCTTAATGAAGCTCTGTGTCTGCGCTCGCCATGTCTGACGTTTGTGGAGAGCTGAAGGAAATAAAACAGAAACTCACACAGACATGCATGTTGGTGAAAGTCCCATCCCCCATCATCCACAGCTCCGCCTGATTCCTGTAGACTCTGTAGCCTTGACCGTTATATCCATCCCTTATAGAATACGGGAACATGTAAACATGACAGATATTGAGGCGTTTGCATCTGTAACTGGAAGTCCAGAGCGATGACGATGACGCTTCTTCCTAGACATCCGTCCACTCCTCTGGGCCCTTTATTTTAAGAAGCCATCACTTGCTGTGGTGCTTTATTGAAAATGTGCAGAAATAAGGAATAAGGAAATGATTGCGTGGCTTCATCAGCTAATGGCTTTACAACGGCACTTCGAGATATAGGACTCTATGCTTGAGCTACAAACCCTCGGTGGTACCGTTTTCTCACAGTCTGTTTACAGGAGAGGAATCCTTTTAAAATTAGCCGTCCTCTTTGTGTCTCCCTCCTAAGTGAACATTCTGGCGCTGCCTCCCTGGTCTGTAGCCGGTGCTACACCCATTCAGAGGGGCTTGCAGCTGGAAACTTCGCCGCCGACGCATATGAATGAAACAAGTGGATCAGGACAGTAAGGTGGTGTAGTAATTGTGAGGAAAACGGGGCGAGGGACCCAAAATAAAGACCCCTGGTAAAGTGTAAGTCTGTAGAAGACCCCTTGGTGTGCAGAGCAATCTTAGCAGATTGGTCCCCATGCTTATGCTAAGAACATCACTCCCCCCTTCTTCTTCCTTCCTTCTTTCTCCTCTGGGCCCTTGGGTCACCCGGTGAGCATGCTCATGAGCAGGTCTCTCCATGACAAAGGCAGACTGAATGTCCCTTTCCTAATAAATCATGGGGACATTAACAAATATGTGCCTTGTGAAGAAAAGAGCCCAACAGCTCCCTTCCCCATGGGGATCTTATCTCTGATAGCATACAGCTTTGATTAGGAGGGACAATAACATGGCAATGGCTGAATGTCCTCCCCTGTGGTCTGGATATGTCAGAATAAATTCAGCAGATTTTATTGATCTGAAAACGATTTAAATATAAATGGTTTGAGGTTAGGAAAAACCAGAGCCCAAAATGTAAACTTAAAATGGACATGGAGGTTTGGGGACATTGTTCAATTTTAACAGATGGCTTAAGTTTTCAGAAGGGAAGATGAAAAGTTTGGAGCTGTTAATATATTGCACTCTTGGTGTTCTCATCGAGTATGACTCTAGATAAGTTGCTCTCAAATACTGAATTTCAAAGCAAATCAGAGAGGGGTCACTATCAAGGGGTCTTAAAGGAACTACTATTTCAAAAACATCCCAGCAGTTTTATCCCTTACTGCTAGGTGGATTTGTTAGCAAAGCTGCATCGTAAGCCGCGTTTTCCGGTAGCTAGTTTTATGTTGCAAGGCAGGCTCCTGAACAATGGAGCAAGTGGACAGCTGTTCCCCCAATTTCTAAAAGTGAGGGAGAAAGATCATACTTTTGCACCTCCATTTAAAAAAAAAAAAAAAAAAAAAACTCATCTGTCAGCTCAGAGCATATTCAAAGATTTCAGTTCTTTGAAATTTGACATTTTAAAATAGCAAGTAAAAATAAGTTGTTGTTTTTTTTGCTATGTTTGGAGTGATTGCTTGGTGTAGAGCACAATTTGGTGCTCGTGCACAGCAAGCAATGTTTTCTAAGCTATGTGTTTGAATCTTAGCTAAAACAAATTGTTTTGACAATAACAGCCTCTGTACTTTTTAGCTGTGTGTGAAGCTAAACTGCAGCTGAAAGATACAAAGCTAAAGTAACTACTGCAAGCCTTTTATGTTTGGTCCCTTCACTTTAAAAAAAAGAACATTTTTAGCTCATATTATGGTTGGCTCCTGAAAGAAAAAAAGCAATGGCTTCTGAAAAGCTTGTCCCCTCCCAGTGTTCCAGCTTCTTTTTGAAATTAAATAGTAAAACAAAGTAATTATTTCATGATATTCTAATGTTTTAAAATGTAGCTGTGAAAACAGGCAGAGACAGATCAAAGTCTAATGTTTGTTTCTTTAAATTTTTAAATTATTCAAGCATGCGAGTACGCCCTCCCAAGCTGAGATTTACATATATCAACTTTTTTCTGAAGACATAGACGACTTAGCAGTTGGCTCATCATGTCCATCATTGCAGCGTCTGGATCAGGGCTTCAGGAGAGTCAGTAGAGACCCTCAGTTTACTGTAAGCGGTTTTTCTAAAGCAAATGGAAATGGACCACAGCTGCGGGGCTTTTGTCCTCCTTCAGAGGCATCCACACAGCACTCAGTGTTAAAGGGGGGACTGACAAACATTTCATATTCATGGGAGACAATTACCTCCAAATGAATGAAATAATTGCCCCTTTAGAGGACTTAAGCTGCCAGCTGTAGTGTGTTTTCAGGCCTTTAGGTCACAAAGTTTCTGCCTTGGCATCTGTTCAGAAGAAAGCCATTTTAGCTTAAAAATGTCAGTTCCTCTGAAGTGACATTTTGTATTTTGGGGACATCTGAGAGGAGAGTGCAGACTTTTCGTCTGTACCGGTTTTGTTTAGAAGTCGAGACTTCTTTTCCTCTTTTGACAGCATACAGAACACCAGGTCCTAGGTCTTCAGAGGCCAAACGGTGCTGGATCGTGTGCCTTCTTAACCCTTGAAGAGGATGATTCTGCTGAGCTCATCCCACTAATTACCCCGCCACCACACTGTAAAAGGACCACTCCTGCTAATCAACCTAAGCTGGAAACAAGGACGGACAGAAACAGACAGAGGGAGACACGGATGGATCAGGGATGAAAGGAAGGGCAGCCTTTCAGTGGAAATAATTAGCTCGAGCTGAAAGCTTTGCTGGTTTGACAGCTTGGACGTTTTTCTGAAACATCTTTCACAATGCAAAAAAAAAAAAAACTTGCACCTTCTTGGCAAACTTTCATTAAAATCATCATAGGACTCACAAATCCAGACTTTTTATACCCCAAATAGTTCAAATGCTTGATATGAGGTCTTCACAATAAAGCAGAAATTAAATAATGGTCTGCACAATACATAGAACAAGCCTTTAAATATCTAGAATTGTAGAAACATAAAAGTCATGAATTTCATAGTTTTTATTTCTTTATTAATTATTTCTGTAACCACACACACACTCTTGCTCGTCTCTCACGTCGACACAGCTGCTAACAGAGTGGTGCCCTCTGCTCCTGATGCACAGTTCAAAACACACACACACACGCACACACACACACACACACACACACCCCCACACACACACACACACACAGGAGTGGTGTTAATTACTGCAACACTCCCTTTGTCCTCGCCATAATCCCCAACATCTCATTGTTGGTCACACGTGGCAGCTCCTTCATTATTCTCATCCTCCTCGCCCCCCCTATAAACCACCTCTAAACCTCTCAGAGAAGCAGCAAGGAGCAAAAGTGTGCTGCACCACAAAGGGGGATGGAGAGAGGGGTGCAAGTGGCCCTCGGTGACAGTAAGGCCTGATGTGGGCCAGGAAGTGCGGCGCACAATGGGACGAAGTTTTATACAAGACTTCCATTGCAAACAGAGGAGTGTGCTGCTTTGTGTCCAGCGTCTAATCATGGGCCTTTTTGTGACTGAGAAACAAGTGGTGATTCGTTTTACTTATTAGCCAAGCATTAATTGGGGGCATGTTACTGTAGAGGCATCGGGGGAGATTGTGTTACACAAGCTGGATGGAAAAAAAAAAAGAAAAGAAATCATCAGCACCATAAGCCTTTAATTGAATCCCTTGCTAGTCATTCAGAGATTGCTCTGTCAATGATTACACAGAGATCAATGAACACTGGGCAATTAGGATCTGGGATAAAATGAGCACAAAGTGATTTATTTCTTTTACTGTAAAGTGCTCTGACAGAACAGGCCTTGCAAACTCGCATCTCTCCTAAAAGCTCACGACGCTCACTCGCATGGTGACGTTTGGTCTGCCGGCCTCCCAGACAGGTTTCCACCTCTGCTGCGTCTCTTCTGCAGATCCCCACGTCAATGGTCGGCAAGGCTTAAATCCACCCACTGTGGCTGCTCTGCATCGATCCGGTGATCTGGCCATCAGATAAGCCAACAGATCTGTGGAGGAGTCCTGCTGTAATTGAGTTGCTCCGTGAGTGTCGGAGTGTGCTCCAGTCCAAAACACACACACACAAACACACACACGCATATTAAAACCTACCCAAAGCATGCTCCACTGCAGGACTCTTGGCATCTCAGTGTTGCTTTTTTGTGTGCATTTCTCACCCTGGGAAATGTCCTCCCTGTGCTAATTAGGAGCTGTGAGGCAGGTTGTGATTGCGGTTGTCTGTTTGCGTCCCACAGGGGGATCAGCATTCAGAGTGTCCACTGCACTGTGTGATTAGAGAGAGCAGAGATTGGAAGGGAAGCTTAAACTGAGACACAGACACAGTTAACACAAAGATAACAGGAAGTAAAAGCCTTAACATGAGCATAAAGGACATGCATAGAAAACTGTCTGAAACAGAAGATATCAATCCTGTCATGAATGATGCATCACTAACCTGGTGATGCATCATGTAGACAACAAAAAGCGATGCTGACACCAGTTGTGATGAAGTTGCAACCATCTGACTCCAGCTGTCACCCTCTGATGAAAGGAAGTTTGTCAGAAATAGTAGTAGAAGAAGAAGAAGAAGAAATGCCAAATGCCCACATGGGCAAGTCAAATGTCTTCTGGAGAGGACTGAACTGTTTGGTCACAAGAAACGTTTTGAATGGTGGTGGTGGGGAATCATGCTGTTGGACGGGTGCATTCGATGGACTAACAATGTGGGAGATGACCTCCAATTAACTTCAAGTAAGAGAGACTGAGAGCTCAATGAATGCAAGCACATGATCAAAAAGTTCAAGAATTAGCCAACATCTTCCAAACAAGAACAGGAATCAGAGTAAAAAGTACTTTGAGTCACTTGTTTCCGGTCCAAACATTTGGTGTGGTCTTTTTTTTTGATACAAAAGAGAGAAAATAAAAAGTATTTCCCCTTTATCAATGTCTTTTGCTATCAGTGTCGTATTACAATATCAGCAACTGACTGATTGTTAAACATTTGTAAAGGTTTCACACTCACCTTTTACGTATATCTCTGTTTCAACTTCAAGGAAGATTATAACTTAGTTATTCAAGCAAGACTGATGTACTGCATTGGTCAGTGAGGATACGTGTGGATAAACCCAGGAGGACATTTCCACTGTGACCCAGAGTGATACCAACGGTACCCGTCAGCTGCCTCACCACAGCAACCACACAGGTCATACAGATGATCTCACTCATACACACCTTCCTTCTCCAGATCTAAGCTCTGCATTTGGGCACAAGATGGGTTACAGGACAATAACAGTCACAATTAATGGATACTCAATCTGGGAGCTGCCTTCATTAGATGTGTGCTGCGTGAGCTGAAGGGCCAGTCTAATGGTCAGGTTCAAGGCTAATGGGCCACAGGGGAGAAAAGGACACCTGAGAGAAGAGGTCCGCTTGTACATTATGCAAACTCGTGGGCATAGAAAGCATGCAATAGAGATGAAAGATTGTTGGTAAAAGATCATTTTAAGGTTGGTAAAAGATGAAATATTTGTCGTTACTACATATGCATGTGAAAACGACAGGAAAAAAACGTAAGTTTAGAATGAGTTCATAATTTAAATGTTCAATTCCATAAAATCATTTAAACCCTTTTATGCATGAATTATGATCCTTTGTGTCAGGATTTCTTTTTTTGTTGATTTTCTTAAGTCATAAAAAAAAGGTAGGAAAAAATTTTGTAAAAAAAAAAAAAAAGTATTTTATTTTATTTTATTTTAGGTTATCATTTGTAATTTTCTCCAAATACAAAGTTGTTATTTGAAAAAAAAACACCAGTAATATTGTTCTTTAGGGGTTATCTGATGTCACAATATTTTTTTATTACCTGCCAGAGTCGTCTACAGTAGAAGGAGGGACCGGGTCGGTTGGCGTGCTTTTTTTGTCTGTCTGCCATATTGGATTTAACAAAAATCATTTCTTGCATTTGCAGCTGATGGCCAGTAGTTGATGGTGTATTTTATGATGCATTAGTGTCCACTTCAGTGGTCTGTGTGCATTTATAACATAAAAATCCACAGGAAGCACAAGAAAATGGCTTTTAGACAGCTGTCCACTGTAGTGACCACTATGCATGAAAGGGTTAAAATGTTTTTTTTTTTATCTTTTAGCTTCACTCTAAAATAAACTATTTTCTCAGTGTTTTTAATTAAGCTACCAAAGCTGGGTGAATTGATGAGAATACTGAAAATCTTTAGCAAATTATTCCAACCGTAGTCTTCATCTGATGTCACGAGGCTAATAACTGATGAAAAATTGTCCAATTTGAGGTATGGTGGAGTACAGGTCATGTCGTGCATCTGTCTCTTCCAAAGGGAACTTTGATCGACTTCACGGCATCTGAACCGTTTTAAATCACTGGACAATGTAAAATAGAAATGTGGTGGATTTTGACACTAAAAGGAAAATAAGTCTGAGGACTGAGATGGTAACGGTCGTATGTCTTGGATTATTATTCTGCTGAAAGATAACGCTAATGATCCAAGCCTTTACTGTGAAAATATCCCTCCTCCAACCTTGTGAGAAGACGAACTGCTGATGAAGAACTTATTTTACACATCTTTACCAGGGGGTGAAAATAAATGTGGCCGGCAGTCCCCCTTTAAGATAAATGAAGTGAAATAAATCCAAGAAAACTAAAAGAGCTTGTAATTTCTGTTTGACAAGGTGCCTCTGTTTTGACAGGGAAAACATTGAGGAAGATGATGGTGGCGGTGACCTTCCTCGACTGTTAGCGTTACTGCAAGCGAGGGCGGTGTTGGGTGGGTTCTTTATCTTGTTTATGTGTTTATGCGGTGGCCTTCTTAGAGCGGGATGAATTGCCCGTTTTCAGGCTGCCGTTCGGACCGAGTGGCCGGCTGTATTTCAGCAGCTGATTAACTCAGGCCAGATTAATGCGAGAGCGATGCAAGGCAAAAAGAGAAAGACAGAGTGATGAGTGTAACCATGTCATCCCTCAGCCACTGTCTTTATAAATCTGTACTTTATAAATGGAGCGCTCGGGTTCTCTATCTTACACTGAGGTGAACCGTGTAGACCCCTGGCTCCTCTCTTCTCTCCCTCGTCTTCACGTTCCCTCTTCCTTTAATTACCATGCTCATGCTTGACGGGCACCGAGGACTTGATTAAGCCTGCCGTGTGCAGTTCCAGTCTCTACCCTGCTGATGAATGAGTCCAAAGCTTATTAACTTACTTGTTGAGATCAATAAGGCGCCGGGCCCGAACGCCGCAAGGACAGAGGAGGAAACTGCTGTGCTGCTGGCCTCCATCCTGGCAGCTGGATGGAAATCAACACAGATGATGATTAGAGTGTGTGACTAATGCTAGACGGGGATTTGCTGAATAGTCCCCACTTGCAGGGACAAGAGAGTGTATGTTTTAGCTGTGCAAGCCAAGTTTACTTAAAAACCACCTCAGATTTAGTTAAATTCATTTTAATCCCAAATTTCTCTAATAATTTTTATTTGCCAAATAAAAAACACTACAGGAAGAGGAGCAAAATCCCTCATCTATGCCGGCACCATTATTTCCAGAGTCGAGACCCGAATGTGTACATTTTGCAAACTTTTTTTATTCTAATAAAAATTAATCTTTTTGAATAGGAATTAGGAAATTCACATAAACATTAAACCAGTACTTTAAGGAGAAATTTAGTTCCCTATGCATGCATCTATAGTACAGGCCATACCAGAGGTTGACAACTTTCATCATCAAGAACCATTTTTCTTGTTGCACTTTTTAAATAAGATTTTAATTGATCATATGACCAAATATTGTACAGTTTCCATCTCAAGCCACATTGTCAGACCAGAGCAGAGTACTTACCAATTGAGTTTTTTCTTGGAGGAACTTTCCAATATAAAGGCCAGAGTAGAAGCTCCCTTGAAGAAGAACTATGTAGTTCAGGCCTCAAGATGCAATTAACTGTAGAGCTCTATTGCCTTTTAGTGTAATTTTTTATTTAAAAAAAGAAAAATCACTGGATTGTTTTTTTTTTTTTTTTTAATGGCCACCATCAGATAAACCATTCAGTAGACTGAATGGTAAATTTTAAACCTACACAACCAACCACTGTCTATAGGCCTTATCACAGTATGCATATAAACCTTTCCCCCTGGGGAGGTCCTTCAGCTCCACCATAGCCTTTATTAATGAGGAGCTAATTTGGGATCTGATAGAGCACTCAGCATGTGTGAACTCTAAACGGATTTGAAGGCAGCATTCCAAACTTGTCATTTCTGTAATGGATTCTGGAGCCACAAGAAAACACGTTTTCCTCATCACATTTCCACGTAGACAATTTTTACGGTGGTGATGGTAAAAGATGCCAGTATTGATTTGTTTTGGTGAGCAACACGGATAGAAAAAAATCTCCAAACAGACTCAAGAGGAAAATGGATATTTGATTCATTTTTCCTGTTCACCGAAGAAAAGCTTCCTGTCACAGAGATGTTGCAGATCGTATGACGTTCCCCTCCTGCTGCTGTAAGGCCTAAGAACCATCAGTGTTTTGATTGGGGAGGGTCATTAATGAACCTGGCTTTATAATGCAAGCCTTTACGAGCTGCTAAAGCTGGTCTGGCTGTAGGACGGCACATAAGGACTTCTGCGTCCTCGGCGCCTGATGCTGTTTGGAGTATGTGCGAGTGCAGTGGTGGGCTGGTCTGCTGGGAAGGGCCCTCAGAGTTGATGTGTGTCCCATTACCATGACTGTGTGCCGACCAGCTCCGTTTCAGAAACATTGATCTGCTACTGCTGGAGCCTCCACAGCAAATATGGCAGAAGAGCAAAGTCGAAAAGGCAGGAGACCCGAGTCTAAAATAGGGTGAGGATGGGCGCTAATGTCATGCTACTGTGAATGTTTAGGGACTGGTTGGTTTTCATTGTGTGAACTCCTGTGGATGAAATTACTAATTACTGATTTGTTTGATTTGCATTACTTGATTAAATTAAGTAATAGTTTTGCTGTATACAAACCTAAAATCTGTCTGGGCTCATCAGCCATGCTCGAACTTCAGATGCTCCATGTTAGCCTCTCTTAGCAGGCACTCCAAACAGCATCCAGCACCGAGGAGGCATGCTAATTTCAAGAATCAAGGTGGCACATTAGAATGCCACCACATATAAGAGTATGCAAATAATGCAGTGAGATTTATTTCAAGCTGATATGAAAATATTTAACAGTTCTTACGTGATAGTCTCTCACCGCTGTAGATGCCTTGAAAAATATTAGACATGTGAAATTATTTTGTGTTGTAACAGATTAGCAAATCTCTAGAATAATGCATGTTTAGTTCAATGCATCCTTCACAAATCACTTAAGGCAAGATTAGTGAGAAAAGTTTGCGCTGCAATGCAATGCTTAACCTCATCAGGCACTATGATCCCATCAGAAACAAAGTCTGGAGTTAAATTCTTGCTACCTCTGCAGTTTTCCTCTCATTAAAAGCACTTTGTCAAAGACGTAGACCGACTCTTATCGTAATATGAGCCATTTTCTGTGACTTCTATTACCCATGCCAATAATGGTCTGAGATGTATTGTTTATGTCTCACTGTTTTGTTTCAGTCCAAGTAAAAAAAAAACTGATCTATTTTACCAAACATTAATTATGGAAATGTCTTGCTATGAAGGAATGGCTGGTGCCTCAATAAGGACTTTTTGCTCCTCTGCCTCCCTAATTAACTGTTCTGGTGTTACAGATGAATCAATGACCATCAGGAGATTGTCTATGGCCAAGATGAATCTCGTGTGTTGGAGATTGTTAGAAAAGCATAAACAGATCAATGGAGCTCCACTTTGTAGCTTAGCTATAGCTTGGATATCCGTTCTAACTGATGCCATAGTTTGTGTGGGGCCGATGGTCCGCCCTGAAACCAGAGCTGTAACACAAACCCATTTAGCATATGGCATTTTTTTTTTACCACAGAGAGGTAAACACAGTGGGGAGGCCAGGAGAGTAGTAAAAACACACAGTGCGTGACAAAATTTCCTGTGGACTCACACACAGGGTGGATACACACAGAGCACATTGGACAACAACAAGAAGATAACATTTTGCTCAATTACGACCTTAAAATTAGCTTTTTCTTGGTCTCTGACAGTTAAAACAGCAACTACTCAAGGTCACATTCTTCTTTCTCCAAACCCAGGATTTCCCTTCACTGCCTAGTTTACCTGATGCTTTAAAATCTGCAAAAGACACTGAGGGATGTTGACATCAGCTGTCAAACCTTTAACCCTAATGGGGATTTCTTTTTTTCAAAGAAACAATTTAACAGATCAATAAATCCCCCTGGAATCAGATTACAAAGAGGGTTTATGACCACATGTGAAGTAGGATGCACACAATGCAAACCTGGAAGATCGGGAATAGGTAAGAAAGCTGAAACATTTGCTGGTGCCATTTCCAGGGAACTGAAAATGTAGGACACTAATAAGGATTTCACTTATTCTCGTGTTACATGTTACCTCATGTTGTAAAGCCGTGTTGCCGTGTTGATAATCAGATCCTCTGGTTATGAAAGAGGGGCGTGGCACTCCTGCCGCCCCCCCCACAGGATGCTTCCCTGGGTGGTTGCCCATATCAGAAACAGCCACTGACCATGGGACTGTAAGCTGCTCTGCTTGAGATCTCAGTTTGGATAAACATTTGTTTGTTTGAAGGTTTGCAGGTGTGTGAACACTTTTGCATGGCTCTATAATTGCCACGTGATTTAGTGGATGGTAAATCTCTCTGTGGCAGTACTTTGTTAGCTCAGGAGAGCTTACTGGATGCGAGGACGTAAAAGAGCAGTGCTGGCGGGGTGTTAAGAACTTAGATGCCAGGAAGCAGCACTAAGGTGATGCTAGGCTAGAAAGAAGCCCATAAAGGCCTGTTAGGGTACATTAGGTGGAATAGAGGGTCATAAGGGTTCATGAATGTTTCAACAGGACAGGGGCATTCGTCTTCCTGCGCTGCTGTCAAAAAGCCATCATGACTCAGTGTTGGGGGAGGAGCGAAAAGCCGCGGTTGAATTGCCGAGACACACTCATGGGCAAGCAAAGTGCACACGCAGCACCTCACATGAGCCGAAGTACTCTTGACTGTGGCTGAGTACTCAGTGCCAAAGTCCTCCTTCAGTTTTTGTCTCCGTAATTCTTCCTGGTCGTTCTGTTCGGATCATCTCACTGATGTTTGAGCTCCACTGATGTCTCAGGCAGTCACAGAGCATCAAGTGCTTAAACAGTCATTGTGTCTCGAGGTATCGCTGCAGAAACATCTGCAGGCTGAGGTCTTTTGACCCCACTGGCCTTTGGGAGCTGCTGGGGGTCATGGTCAGTTGTTCAAGACACAATAGAGGTGGAGTGGAATGGCAACATTGACTATATAATCATTCTTTAAAGAGGTCAGGCAATAAAACCCATGACTGAAAAGGTCAACATTTTAACTTAAATTCCAGTATGTTTTCATTCTTTGCACTAATTTCTTATTTTCTGTACCAATTTTAAATAGGCTACAGAATATGATAATAAAACCCCGTCTTGTGTGCACACGGACTGAAATTAAGGATTTGTAACATATTTTGATACAAGAACAATTTTGGACACATTTATTAAAGAACTTTAACACTCTTCAAAAATTTTCATCCCAGTCTTTCTGTCGTGACCAATCAGTAATTTTAATTTTAGGACCATATGTGACAAACTATCTGTGTGTGTGAGAGAGCTGTCTCTGAAAAACAACAACAAAAGAAAGACTAAAATACAGAGTTTACATTTTATAGGTGGTTTGCAAGATTAACATGGAAAAAAAATAAATAAAAACAGTCAATCCTTGTATTAACCTAGAAGAATAAAATAAATGAAAAATCTTCAAGGCAGGTACACATCAACTTTGTGAGGCACTATTTCAAAACCCAATATGTCCAGCAGGAAAATGCAGCCAAGATGTCTCCATAGAAAATATAGTTTCTTTTTAAACAGATTTTTTTTTTTTTTTTGCTTCCTCTGACTTCATTTTTAAGCATCTCACTCACACTGAGACTTGTTGCTAATATGACCTGCTGGGACTTAGGCACGGTGTGTTCACTAATAAGAAAAAAAAAAATGACTGCAAACTTCTAACGCCTCATCCATAGGAAATAAATATTTGGAAAATTATACACTAAACAATATGGCTCCCACATGTCCTTTAATGAAGAAATCAGTGACAGCCTGCCTGAGAAAAGACTGCACTCATCAGGAAGAAATAAAAACTGGGAAAACACAAGAGTGCTGATAGATAATTCACATCCAGAGGGATGAGTTCCAGCATTTCTTTCCCGTCAAGCTGCTTAGTATCATCAAACTACATTAAACACAAGAATAAACTCTAAATAAATTGTAGAAATTTTCTCTTCCTCTGGAAGGCAAAAACAGGTATTTTAATTTCAAGAGCATTCTCCGGATTAGTGAAACCCTCTGAGTGTTCGCCTAAATGGACATCTTAGTTAGGATTAAGTGGACAAACAAGCAAACATCTTCAGGAGCAAGGAGGTCACCTTGTGTGTGCATGGATGTGCATGTGGCTGGACTACAGCGAGTGTCCATATGTTGTAAATCCTTCCCTGAGGAGCAATAGATGATTTAGTTGGGTTTTTTTTGTTCCAACAAGACAGTGGGCCAGCTCATGTTGTTTTATAGCCTTACACACTTTACTCTTACAAATTCTAGGAAAATATGGAATTTGTTTTAGCTATTTTTCAGGTCTGGATAAATGTGCAACACAAAAGACCTTTAATTTATTTTAAAATAGCTGCCGTTATTGTCGATTTCTTATATGACTATCTACATCTTTGTGGAACTCGTTTGAGACCGACCCTCAGATATAAAAGATTTTAAAATGAATCTGATTTAAATTAATCCAATTGTTCAAAATGTGCCCTATGTAAATTAGAAACTAACTTCAGAACTGCATTGTTTCATGATTTGAGGAACAAACAGCAAACAGAACATTTGATGGAGTATTTGTAGGGATTTAGCGACTCAGATTTTGACTCTGGCTTGTGGTTATTTAATAAAACCTCTCGGCCAATGACAGCTGGCGATAAACACCATCAATCCCCCAACCCAGCAAGCGGGGATGGATTCAAGCGCCTAACTCTGTGGTAAATGCCAAATAATTTTCTCACTGGAAGGAATGCATACGGTTATTAGGGATGGCGTAAAACATTTCTACACAATTATGAATACTTCCTTGAAGGTACACAAATTTTAAATCCATAAAGTTGCGTCATTTGGAAACGCCAGATGCCATTTTTACAGAGGCAAGCATTCACAGGAGAGCAGTAGCAGTAGCTCTTCTGCTCACTACCCTACTGCCAGCTCCATCGCTCTCAGGAATAACAGTAGGGTCCATACAAAAGCCTTGCGCATAAAGACACAAACAACACACAGAGAACTATTGTAAAGCGCAACGCATGGGGAGCAGAAGCCCACAACACTTTCTAACACCTCGAATAACAATGCCAGATGTCAGCCTACAAGCAGAATTATTCCGCTGAGTGCCGTTGCATGTGAATCGGTCTAAAGGAGAAACCCTGCAGTCCATCAAAGGTGAAACAGCTCATGACATAAATGGAAATATACAGGTACACTGTAGATTTGAAAATGAGCTGCTGAATGGGGGCGGATGGGGTGGGGGGGGAGTCTGTTTTTGGGGAGGGTGCGGGTTATGTGGCCACGTGTGTGTCTGCAAATATGTTGCCCCTTGGGAACTCCCAGCAACCTCACACCACCCCCCACAGAGAAGGATAAGGCCATCTGCCCACCTCTCCCATCAATCCCACCTAGAAGATACACACACACTCCAGAGCAATATGGAGAGGCTTTGTAGACAGCGTTTGATCTGCCTTTCATTCTGCCGCTGAGCCACTCTGCAGGCCTTCTGCCGCACTGTCCTCAACACCCGACTGAAATCACCTCCGGCCGACCCGACGCATGCTTCGCGTAGGACACAAGCCGATCAGCCTTACTTCTTCACTCAAACAGCGTGGGGCGTAGAGGGTTTCATTGGGTCCATTCAAACACAAATGGCTCAACTCATGATTCTTTTAAAAAGCAGAAGTCACGCAGATGAAGAGTCTTCTTTGTGAAGGTTGACAGAGTTGCAGAACTCTGGATTAGAAATGTTTTCAAACTAAAATTCATTTAATACAGATAAATGAATGATTAGTTCTTGTCAGTGTCAGATCTACTGGATTTGGCACAAAATCTTAAAATAACTTGACAGGGAAGCTGTGCTCCATCCCGGGTGTTTCTTTAGCGACGGTGACGTAAAGAGCTGGTTTGATGCTGGAGAAGCACTTTCACTGACAGACTGACAGGTCAACATGAGTTTTTCCTGCCAGCAAACAATACATTAACACTTCCTTGATGTACACAAGATCACAAAAACAGCACAAACATCCCGACTGTCCTGTTATGTTCAATCCATGACAGCTGTTTTTATAGTCCTGACAGTTTTAATACCCTTTGAACTATCTTGTGACAAGCTTTGATGTATTTTATGAGAATGAAGAGGTGAAAGGAAAGTAATACATGGGTTTTCTCTTTTCTTTTCACCAAATTAAAACCTGAAGTGTTGCATGCATTCGTATCATCCCCAATATTACTCTGATTCCCCTGCTGCCTGTAGAAGTCACCTTAGCGGTAGATATTATAATCCCCCTCTACGTAATTTTGATCAGTTTTACCATAAATCCACTTGTTCTGTTCAACGACAAAAAGGTTTATTAGAGAACGCAAGTGAACAAACATCATGACGAAGGAACCCAGCAAACAGATCATGGAGAAAGATGTGGATGTTTAAAGCTGAGATAGATTATAAAACAACATCAAATATAATATCCCCACTATCAGATCAGACTGAGAGTTCCGTTTATCCTCTCATTCACAAACAAAAAGAGCATGAAGCGGCACGCTTACCAAAACATTTCCACCCATCTAAACCAGTGATTGGGAACTCCGTTTCTCCCACCACTCATGTTTCCCTGGTTCAACACACCTGAATCAGATGACTGAATGACCTTATTACTACATAGTCAAGTTCTCCAGAGTCCTGACAACGACCTGATTATTTGACACAGGTGTGTCGGAGCAGAGACACATGTAAAAGTTGCAAGATGCTGGCCCTTGAGGACTGAGCAGTAGAACCCAGATCTAAACTTAACGGCCAGTTTAGGCGAGATTCGAGAGTCCCAGAAATCTTCAGTTTAGGTCAGAGAACTGATGAACTGGTGGCCTTCGTGTTCTCTTACACACTTTGCTCTTACAAATTTTAGTGTGAATCTGGGTTTCATGGGAAACTGGCAAGACAAAAGACATCATGAGGTGCTTCTAACGTTTTGGTGAAGATGCAAAGCGCAATGTGTGGCGGAAACTAACACGACACATTCCCTTGAGCAAGCATTTTCATAATGAAACATGGTGGTGGCAGCATGAGGTTGAGGGGATACTTCTTGTCGGCAGAGACAGAAGAAGCCGGTCAGAGTTTGAGCTTGCCTGCAGAACTCAAACTCTGGCTGGGTCAAAGATTTATTTTCCAATAGGACAACACTAAACCTCAAATAGGAGCTGCAATGGTTTGGATAAAATTAAGCCTGTAGACATTAATACAATTGAGAATGTGTGGAAAATTTGCTGTGGCAATTGTTGTTTGTAATATGACAACATGTGAAAAGGTTAGGAGACTGAATACTTTTGCAAGGTACAGTGCAAAGTGGGATAAGGAAAATTACTCAGCACAAATAGATGTTATTTCCAGTGGAATTTCTTAAAAAACTATCTCCATGAATTAAAGAATCTAAAAAATAAAAAAATATCTGGAAGCTTTACTTTTTCTTTAGCATCAGAAAGTTTGTGTGTTGTTTGACGTCAAACTGAGGCATATATATTAACGGAGAGCTGTTGCAATCATACTATAAAGGTCCACTCAGATGAAAGTCTGATGATTGTTTAAAGAACACACACACACACACACACACACACACTGACAGCTATTAGCCAATCAATAGTCGCTAATACATCTGAGCTGTTGACTACTCAGCCCAGACTATAAGCAACATCTGAGTGTACAAGGTGACTCCATCTGTAAGGATGTTTCAGCAGCAGCTCTCTCCTCTTTATATCAGTGAACATTATTAATTAATCACAGTGGTGCATTTAGTTGTGACCACATTTGTGTGGTGTGCTTGAGTGGTATAAAGTATCAAAGGGCTACACTTGTTTGGTAAAGAGTTATTATGCTTGCTCCGGTCTCAGAGGGAATTAACTTCTACAAACATGTTAACCGTGGAGCTCGGCTATTATTAATATTACATTAATACCGAGATGAAGCTGATAGATGGCCCCGGAGAGGCCCTGCTGGCTCGCCCGTGCGGTTAAATGTGAAATCAATTCGTATCAACGACCCAGATAAAAATTCCCCCATGCCGTAGTGCTAAATCAGCCAATCACAGGAGGCGCTGTAAAACCACTGTTTTAGCACAGAGCACTAACAATCTCAGTATTTCAGCTGTGGCAGCTCATTCTCCCCTTACTCCTTCTGTCTCTCTTTTTGTCTTCTCCGTCCTTCTCCTCCACCCCTCTGATCCTGGGAAACCACAAAGGGGAGGATACCCTGTTTTTACACAGTGAATACCCCATCACGGTGGTTTCGGTGGGGGTTGTAGAACGACTCATGGGAGGGGCAGGTCCAGAGAGGGTTGATCCACACTTGTTCAAGCAGCTATATTTTGGCTATTTGAAAGGAGAGGAGGGTAAGTTGAACACTCTGGGAGGTGCTGACCCCTGAGCTCTTTTCAGAAGAAGGTGCAGAAGAAGGTGCAGCCAATATAGCGATAAGGATTCTATCTATCTATCTATCTATCTATCTATCTATCTATCTATCTATCTATCTATCTATCTATCTATCTATCTATCTATCTATCTATCTATCTATCTATATCTGTTTTGAGGCAAACGTGGGGGACAGTTGGATGCAGTGTGAGGGCAGATGTCAGTCAAAGTGAACTTTTAATGTGAGAGGCAATAGACAACTTTACAGGCCCGTTCTATTGTCATTCATTTGCTGCAGGCAGGGCTTCTTCATTTTACTGAGAGCATCCAGGCTACGAGACAGAGACAAGGGACAAGAGACCGGAGATGGAGTAGCAAAGAGTTCTCTGTTTTTTAATTCTACCTTTTATTTGCATCATGATGCCATTTTTCTCCTGTGGAGCTTTACCACAAGAGATTGTTTAATGTATGGAAGGGTTTTGTTTTATTTATTTATTTATTTATTTTAGCTGTGCAGCTTAAATAACTAAAATATGCTGTGT
>NW_006800003.1:1449173-1451901 GCF_000485575.1 Poecilia formosa
TAATCCTATTTATTTTTCATGCAATCATTTATTTTCACAAATGAAGAAAATGGTAAAGCTTGAAAAGGGGACCAGTGTTGTTGGTTTGCTTTTGTTTGCATTGCAGACTTCTTGTAAAACAAAAAACAAACAAAAAACATGAAAGAGGTAAATATAATTTACATTGAATGTAGGAAAACAAAAACAGGAATGTCACATTTAATAATAATAATAATAATAATAATAACACCTAGCGAGACTAAACCAGGCTATTGTAGAGTGATAGCTTTAAGCCACATAATAACATTTATACATTACATAAATAGAAGCCATACCATTTAAATAATTGTGTTTGGATTTAAATAAGGCTGTACAATAGCCATCCATTTCCCCTCTTTTTCTTGGTTGTCTAGTTCCAGGGCCTATAATCAGAGTTTAAAACTGTTAACCCGGTATAATTTGGAAATCTTTGCCCTGCTGGTTTCTTCTGTGCTTTTTGGATTTCCTTCGCTGGGAGCCCGGAGTGGTCTTCCAGTCCAATTTCCGAAGAAGAAGAAGAAACAGTGAGAGTGTCGATTTGCCTCTCTAAAGGAAGAGAAGGCAATAAATTATATTTATAAATATATCCCTAATTTCTACATTTAAAATAAAATAAAGAAACAACCAGGTTATAGAAATGTAAAAAATACACTAAAAAAAAGATCTCGTTACTGCCACAACATAGACTGAAACTTTGTCTCAATTTAATTCAATTACCTTTCATTTACCTTTTTTTTAGCTACATTTGTTAGCCTAATTCTGAACGAAAACAAAATAAGCAAACTAATTTGCAAATAAAAATATTCTGACTTTTGTGGATCGTCTTGTGGTATTTCAGCTCCTGCTCCTCCTGAAAAGCAGCCCCGCACAGCTCGCACTGGAACGGCTTGTCCCTGGCGTGGGTCCGGCGAACGTGGCTATCGTGGGCGGCGTGGGAGGCGAAGGCCTTCCCGCAATGCTTGCATTTAAAGGGCCTCTCTCCGGAGTGCTGGCGAATGTGCGTGCGCAAGATACTGGAGGCAGTAAAGGCCTAAAAGAGAGAAGTTATATTTATTTAAAAAAAACAACTCTGTTTTTATAACCAACAGGCACGTGAAAGGATTTACAACAAATTTATTTTATGCTGTGAGGTCAGAAAAAAAAAAGAGTTGGGGAAACGAAACGAAAAAAGAGGGCGCATTCTGCTTCAACGCACGACCGTAAATAAAAAGCCTATATAACGTCGCGGGACAAAAGTCTGTGTGGAACATCTGGCGATAATTGGCTTGGAAGAGGAGCGTGCCTTTCGCGAGGAACAATGAACAAGGGCGCGTGCCGAAAGCACCGTGAAACCAGGAGACCAAAAGGTTTCAAGCACGGAGCAGGTCCGAGAAACCCGAGGAGAACTTAAAAATACTTTGTGAGTATTTTCTCAAATACAAAGTATTTATTTATTTATTTATTTATTTATTTATTTATTTATTTATTTATTTATATTGCCGTAAAGTATCTGTTTAACTGACATGGCTTAAGCCTGGACCAAGGTATAAGTATATAAAAATGTAAGTCGTTTATTTTTATCTTGCTTCTGTATTAAATTCTAACAAAATGCCATATTATACCATTTCTATACTCTTCAATATATTATTGTAATTAAAAAAACAACATCATACTTCAGGGTGAAAACTAAATACACTGTCAGTTATTTTTTTTAAGTGTAGCATTGTGTTTACATCGTAAATCTTTCTTTTCCCTTCACTCTTCTACACCGTGTAAAATGGAAATCTAGTTGATATAGGCTTTTAAATGAGTTGGCATATACTTTGGATACTTGTAAATGGAAAAACAAACATGTGGAAATGTGTAAGAAAAAGTTTAAGCTGGTTGGAGTGACTGAGAAAATGCACATGTTATAATAAGAAAGGGGGGAAAACATTTAGACTTACAAATTCTAAAAAGCACAGATCCCAAACAAAATCACAAATAATGAAAAAGAAGGAGAAAAACTTATTAGATTAGACCAATATCTAATTTTAATTAAAATAACTGGTATAGAGTTAATGAATCACAGCAGTGTAACAGAAATTATTAAGGATAGTAACATAATTTATTCACAAATATGGGTACAATCACACCATGGACACATATAGGCTTTTAAAGTAAATTATTTACTTACAGTTGTTACAGTTATGCACATGGATTTGCTTGTTCATTCATGCCAATCTTTTGAATATTCTCTTTTTGGCCTATTTTATTTTATTTTTTTAACAAAACCCACAGCTGCAATCTGAAAGAATGCTTAGGGTAAACTCTTTACTATTTCTGCGTCTTTGAACGACAGTGGTTATTTTTACTTAGTCAAATATATTAACCTGTTTGTTTTATTTTATTTTTTTTACCTTAAGCCAATAAACTGAATTGACCTTATCTTACCTTGTTGCAGTAGACACACTTGTATGGTCGCTCTCCGGAGTGGACCCGCATATGTTTGTTAAGACTGGAGGACTGGGAGAAACTCTTCCCACACACGGAGCACTGCACATGAGACATTCAGTACATTAATAGAGAAAATAGATGAAGTTATTTTAGTGAATATTATAATGTGCGAGGAATAGTTTCACTTTGCTGATTCATTCAAATTGCATAGTTTGGTTAAATTCATTTTTATTTGACCAAATAATATGAGAATTAAATTTATTATGTATCCATTGCCAGAGTAATCCACGTTTTA
>NW_006800003.1:1451915-1532286 GCF_000485575.1 Poecilia formosa
TATCCATTGCCAGCGTATTCCACGTTTTAATAAACTATAATAATAATAATAATAATAATAATAATAATAATAATAATAATAAACTGGCATATGCTGCCTCGCTGACTCTTGGGAGCTGTTCTTTCAGCACCAACAGTTCAAAAACCGTAGCTAAATGCGAGCCCACAGTGTTTGAATTCACTCTACCTTGTGAGGTCTGTGTTTTTCGTGCACATGCAGGATGTGGATCCTCAGCCTATCCCTCTTCTCGAAGGATCGGTTGCATAGGTGACAGGGAAACTTCCTGTCCCCCTGGTCGACGCAGCGTGTGTATTTCAGGTGCTTGTCTCTGTAATATTTATATGCGAACACCTTCCCACATCTGTCGCACTTGAAGCCCTCGCCTGAATCTGCAGGATATAGAATTTATTTCAGCGGTTTGTAATGCAGACCAAGCGAACACAGAAAGGGTCTGGAGAAGCTGTAGATTTAGACCTTCAGTTGGAGAAACACTGTTGTTGTTGTTGTTGTTCTCCTCTCTGGGGTCCTTCAGTGTGAGTGGGATCCCAAGAAACTGTGTGTAACAGTCTCCGTACCACACCAGAAGCTCCTGGCCTGGTGTGACCTCCTTGCAGGCCTCATAGAAGATCTGACCCTGGACCTGCACCGCGATCAGGTTCTGCTCCTCAGGAAACCGAGCGCACTTCACCAAAGACATCCAGTTTCCAGAAGCGCCTCTGCCATCCACAAAGTGACTCAGCCGACCGTTCTCAAACACCTGGAGGAGAGCAGAGGACGATGTCAATGTCAAGCATGACACAGAAGTTGATTGCAATATGTTATTTTTTGGAAATATAACAGCATCACCTCCCACATTAGAGTGTTGTCGTCATATGTTTTTATCTCACTGGTGTTCACAAGTTTTCCTTGGAAAGGTCCGAATCGCGAGCCTTTGGGAATGCTGACCTTATCTGTGAAAACTCCACAGTGGTAAGTGTGTCCCCACGCAGCCTGGAGGACAATCAGTCCTGCAACACAGAGCCGGTGTTCAAAACGCCTTATAACGGATGTTTAGGAAATATAAAAGATTTTTCTGTCTTACCCTCTGGGAGCTCAAGGGCGTCTTTGTCCAGTAGGGAAATGGAGGGATTAGAAACTGAGAGGATAAAAACAAAAGGAAAAGCAGGAAAAGACCATAAATGGATGAATGGATATTTAGAGAATAGAATGTATTTTATAATATTTTATATTTGTCTATTTTGTATGAGTGATTGCAAAAATAATTTGTATTATTGATTTATTTATTTGCTTTTATGTGTTGATATTTGTGTTTATTGTATTTATTCCAGCTTTATTTAAGCTAACAAATAAATGAACAAATGGGCAGATTTCTTATGTGTTGAATTATGGCATGAAATAATGAAATTACAGTAATAATAAGATTTTAAAACATGAAAAAACTTTTTGTTTAGTAACTTACATGTTTATTTATTTAATTGCGAATTTAATAAATCGTTCTCTCATATACCTAACGATTAATTTCAATTTTATATTTTTATTACGGTTTCATTAAAGCAAATATTTATTTGTTTATTAAATAAATTACTGACAAATTCATCATTTTAATGTATAGATAGAAATAAGATTTTTGTTTTAATTGTCGCCTAAATAAATATTTGGCAAACGCGTTTATTGGATTGTGGCCCATCGGGCCCTGAACGGGGGTTAGCAAGTTTGTTTGAACTCTTTCTGTCAATTCAAATTGTGCATTAAGTAGAAATTCTACCTAAAATTCAAAAGCGCCTCACCTAAGCTTTCCTGCAACGTCAGTCCTGATATAGCGTGGCCCCCGCTGCTCTCCTGGCCCCCAGAGTAACCATAAAGCACCATGAACAAGTCCTCCTCGCTGAAGTTAAAGGATGTGACCCTTTTCTCCGGAGACATGTCGACGGTGCTCGGCCGAAACAAGCTCTCCTTGGGCGGTGTGTTGTTGGAGGACTTGGCGGATGGAGACGGGACGCTGGGCGGGTTGCTGAAGTCCGACGACAGCGGCCCTGCGGCGTGCTCCGTCACCACCGCGGCCAGCTCCTCCGGCCTGGGGTGCAGCACGTGTCCGGGAAACATCTGGCTAGTGTACGGCAAGCCCGACGCGTTGTGACCGAGGAACGGAGCCGCGCCTCCGTGAAACCCGAGGGGAAGCGACGCCCGGGCGTCCGACACCAGTCGACCGAGCGACTTGAGCGGGTGGAGAAGGGTGTGTGTCCGGGGGAAGAAGTCCATGTAGGGATAGGGGCTGGGGAAAAATCCCCGGACGGGACTGCCCTTCAGCATCTCGGCTTGGTGGCTTTTCTCCTTCAACATTGCGGGGACGCTGGAGACGGACACTGACATGAGCGCAAGGGAGCGTGAAGGTTCAAACAGGGACGGATTCTTCAGAGGATGTGGGGAAGAGAGAGAGAGAGAGAGAGAGAGGAGAGAGAGAGAGAGAGGTGAGTGTTACAGTTTAATGCGTTTAATCAATCGAAAAAAGACAGGAGCGTGAGCGTATCTGGCCATGCTTCCGTTGCATTTGTTCACATAAAGTAAAATTCATACGTCACATCTTTTCTTATCTTATTCATGCATGTTGGGCAAACTGCGGGATTCCTTTGCAGTTTGTAATGAAGTAATCCATTTGAATTTGTTTTCAGGTACGGAGAAGCAGAGAAGATGGGACATATTAAATAGGCTTTATTCTCTACCCCCTTGTCTAAAAAATTGTATCCATCTCTTCACCAGACCATCCAATTTAGTTTTTGAATGTTTCATTTTAAACTCTGCTCTGCGGGAGGACTGCCTGTCTGAAATTCACAATTAACAACTTTTAGTTAAATGGACTAAGAAAGGTCCATGAATTTCTGCCTGTAAAAGTCTGGAATTTGATTTGAATTCCAGGTTTCAGTGAGTGTGGGGAAAAAAAAACAAAAAAAACAAAAGGTAAAAAAAACCAAAAACGTTTGGATTTCTAGACTTGTATTTTCTTTGTTTGAAATTCATTCGATTTATTCTTTTTTTTTTTTCTTTATTTTTGCAGATTATATTCAAAGTCTTGCAAGGACCCTCCTATTCATATTCAGCTTGTGTATTTGCACTAGTTTAATGGGCAAAAGGAGGACACAGAACTCTGGGAATGTGGTCTGAAAAAGTGGAGAAAAATTTGAGTGGACGTTTGAAGACAGCCGTTCAAAACAAAAAAAACAAAAAACAAAAAACAAAAAAAAAACGGGCAGCCGATTTTGCAATATTTCCAGCTGAGAGGTCACACACTTCACACAACTAAACAGTAGTGAGGAGGCTATGAAGGCACCAGTCCCCCCAGCCAGCCAGTAAATAGAGAGACAAACCAGGGTCATGACACCAATCAGAGAACAGTCGGTCGTAGCAGAGGTCAGCATTAATGAAGCATTTAATGGACCTTAACGTTTCCCGAACAGTAATTTACTGAACAGTGGGGAGAGGGTCCGGAGAAGGGCTGGAGATGCCGTGCGTCATGCTCCGTGCGCAAATCGTAATTTTGGGAAACAACAACAACAACAACAAAAAGATTTACACGATTAAAAAATTAAAAGAAGCAAGAGAGTTAGACATACGTTTTTAAAATATAATAGAAGAAAAGCTTACCAATCACAGCTGTTTCAGGAGGAGGTCGTATCTGTCATGCCATCAGAGCTGAGCTGAGCTTCGCAAACCTAAATCTGGACGCGTCTCTGGTCATCTGAGGGCACCTATCGTGTTCAGGTCCGCTGAAGATGCTTCCCGGCGTCTTCCTCTTCCCCATTGGCTGAGGAATCCGCTCAGCCTCATGCATCTCAATTAATCTGCGCAGGACAGCCCACTGAAGTTAACCTATACACGATGGCACGCATCCTTTAATTCCACGGTTAGAGAGATTTTCTCCAAACATTTCTATGAACAAACCTGTCCAAATGAAACAAAACCAATGCAAATGAGGTCTCAGAATTTTTTTTTTTTTTCTATCGCCACACCTTTTTATTTCACGCACTCTGGTGTGCTCAGACGGAAGAACACGTCAGTAATCCACGGACCACTCAACGCAATAAAAACCTCTTTAAATTATTCACCCACTTTGCAGTTTACGTCCCTTCAGCATCGCAACCACACCCAGTGGTCTTTTCGTTTCCAACTTTTCTTTTCTCCGATTCGCATCCACCCGCGGGAGCTGTTTCGTACTCGCCTCGGCAACCGACAATTTAAGTAATCTGAAGTCATTTTCTAGAATATATCCGCGCTGTAAGGAAGTGTAGTTGGGTGACTCCAGTAAGCGATGACAGCGGGAGGTCACTCGGTTGTTTCGGGTTGATCAGGGATCATAATAACAACTCAATATTTATATTTGAGGTGGTTATGGGCTGGCTGCAACGAGACACTATATGCTGGGTCAATGCCAGCCCCTAGCTAGAAAACACTATATAAATTAAAGTATCATCAAAAGTGTAATTTTTTATCACTAATTCAATTCAGGAAGGATACCCATGTGTTATATCTATTCGTTACACACCCATCTTTCAACTGACAAGGTGTTAAGTATAATCCAAGTGATCCAAAAGCTGCAGATGACGTGGCTTCCTGTTATAGTCACAGACTGTGAAACCTGCACTGGACCTCAAGCAGCTTGGATTCCATGTGTTTTCTCCTGATGTTTGGACTCTGACTTCAGATGAAAGTAAAACAACAAAACTTTCATCCAAAAGGAGGAATTTAGAGACTGGCTATTGCTGGAGTCTCCACTGAACTCTTAAAACTGGCTTTCCCTCAAAGCTGTAGTGATCAATCGTTCTTGTGCACTTTTTTCCCCCCCTTCCACTCAACTTTCTTTAAAATGCTTGCAAACAGCAAAGTCAGACCTTTTGTGTCTTTTCCTCCTTGTGGAGGGAGTCGGTAACTGTCTGCAGGACATAGTCTTCCCCATGATTATGTGCATCAATATTTAGAAATTAAAAATCTATATTTTGGCTTTAAATAATGTAAATTTTTTTAAAATCTTGTTTTCAATAGTTGCAAGTCACAGTTATCAAAACACAAGTCTATAATGAGTAATTTTTTTTAGATTATGCAAAAAAATTTAATGATATGCTAATTCAGTATGTACTTGGATACATATATATTCTTAAATTCAAGAGGGCTGAGTTCAAACATGTTTATTCATTTATGATTGTTGTGAAACCCAACATAAGTGGCGTTGCTACTTAAGCTTTTAAAAAAAAAAACTTTCTGGAGATCTCCCTTTATGCAGTGATTTAAGTGAATAAAATTGGGTAGAAATTCATCTATAAGCCTTTAAACCTTAGGGAGAGGTAGTCTAAAAACAAAAACAAAAATGTTTTTTGTTTTTTTTTTAAGTTACTACCAGCATGAAATAAAGGACGCAGTTAAAATATGCATTAACAGAATTCTTTATTTACAAGGCAAATAGCATCAGCGAAGCCATATTAGTTCACAACTTGCATAACTGTGGTTTTACCTTCTCTTATATATCTAATTTTGCATAAAACACACACGCGCACGCGCACACACACACACACACACACACACACACACTCACTCACGCAACACACGTGCTCACACACAAACACAACCATGGGGTAACAAAGGTCAGATGGATGCAGGTATACAGTGCGACTCGCGGACGACGCAGAAAACAAAACGGAAAAACAAAAACAAAAAAACAACAGTGATCTTTCTTCAGAAGAATCCAGTATAGTACATATTGCTTCAGTATCTCTGTGAATCATCTTTTCCATACAACAGTGAGGAGAGGACCGGGCCTCTCCCAACATAGAAGAGCAATGATCGTGGTTGTGTGGGGAGGGGAGTGACCGTGTTTTCAGCAGCGGAGGAGAGGTGAATAGTGGTGCACCCATTCAAATACTGTACAACCAGTCATTATACAAATTTATACAGACAGCAGTGTAATTTACAAGAGCAGGACGAAATCTAAGGCAATATGCTAGGGTGTTTAGCATTTCAAAGGTTTGCATCTTAGCTCTAAGAAACCAGCAGACAATACAAAAAGGGTATTTAAAGTTCTGCAAAAGCAAACGTTAAAGAGAAGAAAATATAGTGTGTAGTTTAAGTGGGTCCAAAGTCTGAATATGTGCACTTCCTCTGCACTTGGCTTCAGAAATTCTTAAAAAAAAAAAAAAAAATGCACTGCTACCACATGGCTTTAAGTTCTTTTCAAAACGCTGACAATCTTTGGAAATTTGCAAAGGGCTCTGAATCCATTTAAAAGCCTATTTGAGAAAATGGATTTTAAAGGCTTTATTCTGCATGGGTGGATTTTTACAATCAGAACAGCATCTAATGGGAAAAAAAAAAGCATGATCTCCTGTAGACTGAAGGCAAACACACTGCAGGGCGAGCAGAGTGTGAGTGCAGCCTCTACACTTTTCGAATTACGTCTGGAAATGAGGAAAGCAAAAAAAAAAAAAAAATAAATAAAATAAAATAAAAATAAATGCAGAAAAGACAACGGTGTGACGACAGGTTGGGAAAGAAAGAACAGTAGGTCATCAATGACGATACATTCAGAGTGAATCTGGTTTATGACGAACATCTGCATTTAGATCCTGCTCAGTGACATCTTTAGGAATTTCATGTTTTATGTTTTTTTTTTTTTTTTCCTGTGTGGGCTGGCTAACTAAGAAGGTGAAAGAAATCCAATTGAAATGTGAGGAATCATTTGGCTTGATCAAAGTCTTTTCCTGGGTAAAATAGTTTATATAAAAGTTAGTTTTTTTTTTCCTTTTTTTGAGGTTAGAGAGGATGATTTGCTGCGGATCTCAATTCCCTTTTGGGGAAATAGATCAGCACGTCATCAGCGAACACTTTTATACTTTAATTGCCTGAGGTCATAAAATATGGCTAAGTGTCTGTCAGAGCAGGTGCAGTCTTAACTCTGACCTCTGCGATAGAAGAAAAGGCTGGAGGAAGAGAGGGCTCATTTCGATCACGAGGGGGGGAATAAACTACCTCCCCTCTGCAGGCCCCCCTGGCCCCCTCAGATGGCTGCATAATTTATCAAGAACGCTGTGTGTGTGTGTGGATGTAGACTTTTTCTTGGTACAAACTGCAATAGAAAACGGTGTTTAATACTGCATCCAAACGCAGAGCAAAAACGTGTTTTTTTTTCCCTTTCCAAATTCAGGAAACTGTACAAAAATTACAAAAAAAAAAACAACAAACAGAAAAGGATTCTCAAGTAATTATTGCTTGTTTACATCACACCCGAACAGTTTGCACCTAGCAGCTTGTACGAAGCAGTTTTCACTCCAGACGACAAAGAAAGCACACTTTTTTTCTTCTTTTTTTTTTTTCCTTTATAATTTTGAGTTAATGTATGGCTGTGAGTAGTTTTTTTTTTAAACACTTTTTTTTTGTGTTCTACGCTAAAAGGCAGAGAAGCAAGCCGTAATCTGTACACTGTATACACAGCACACCCACTAAGGACAACCTGCACCCCCGGTCCGAGTCGTACCAGAACATCAGAATGTCAGGACTTCACAGAACAACGATAACAAAAAAAAAAAGCACATATAACTGCTCTGCTTTAAGAGAGGCAGTAGTGACCAGTAAGGAATAAAATAAATAGGAAAGAAAAGGTTTTTTTTTCACTCATCGGTATGTACAATTCATTTTGAACCATATTTGATTTTGACATCTTCTGAAACAGCTGGACCAAGATTATAATCCATAATTCAGGCGATTAGAAGAATCTTCTCAACCATTACTGTTAAAAACGATAAAAAGTGCCTCTTTCACACTTTTAGGAATATCTTCTTGCTACAAGGATAAAGAATCATCTACAATAATTAAAATGAATCTATACAGAAAAATAAAACTTAATTTAATACACTATATAAACCTCTTGACTAAATTATTCTAATAGAATTCCACTCAAATCATTCTTCTGCAGTGTTTATCAAGATCAGTTTTCTTCCCCCCCCTCCTCTGTCTTCAATCTACATATTAATTTTCATAAGAAAAAAAAACAAACAAATAAAACAATTATAAAATAAAATACAGCAAAAAGGCAAAAAAACAAAAACAAACAAAAAACAACAACAACAAAAAAACGACAGAGCTCCGTTTGTACTTATGAACATGACCCGGGAGTCTCTGCTGCCATTTGAAACCCATGAGGAAACGTCCCAAATGAGTGAAGAGAGAAGAACGATTCGGTTCTGCTCTGAGATGAGATTGTAGATGGCCGCTGTCCGCTGAGAGGAATACATTCAACACATCCACTGATGCCCCCTCTGCTCCCTGAAGTCAGTGTATCCCACCAGGAGGGCCCTACAGTAAGTCACACGACGGTGAATGCAGCTGGACGGGCAGGTAGGCTGGCCTTCTGCTCACTCCTGTGTCAGTCCGGGGCCCAACAGGTCAGTTGGGGTGAAAAGGGAGTGAGAGAGGGGGGGAAGGGACAAGGGGCTCAGGACACGGCCCGGCTGATCCAAGGGGCAGTCGGTTACTTACGAGTTTGTGTTTTTGATTCTTAAAGGGCCGACGCGCTCCCTGCACCAGCTGATCGCTGAGGTTCGTGTTAAGAAGCTTCAAGGGGGTCAACAGAATTTCTGTGGAGGAAATGCAAATATTACTTTATGCATTTAGAGCAACTGTTCACGGAGTACCGGCAAGTTTCATTAGGTTAAAGTTCAGCACCTGTGTTCGCAACGGATCCAAAGCAGTTTAGGAAAATTCTTAAAATTTCCCAAATTCTAAACATTTTCTTAGAATTTCACCTACTTAGAAAGTTTCTCACAAACCACCTTAGGCTTTAAAAGAGCTGCTAACGTGGCAAAAATGTAAGGAGTAGTGAAGAGAACTTTTCATGAGCATAAGAGTGCCTTAAACCTCTTGCAATCTCAAGTGGACGCTCGGGGAGAGCGAGGCAGATGTCACGGTCGGACGACGGGAATGTGATTCCTATCAGCATTATGGAATGATTCGAGTACCTGTGTTTTTAAAATTCATCTTGGCAAGTTATCTGCTAGCTTCTTCTTTACTAGCTTAAGTAGCTACTACTGAAGGAGGGAAGTTTTTATTCGATTAATCATCAGATTAATCAATCACTCGATTACTAAGATAATCGTTTACAATAGCCCCACTCTAAACAGCTAGCTTGTTTAGCAATGACCTATTGTAGCTTATCCTGCATGTGGAAGTTGAATGCTGGGAAACTAACAACCCAACATTTCTCCCACACAATTGCAAAGATCATAACAGAGACATTTTAATAATACTTTAAATTGAACTACTGAAATTGTTTCTGATCATTTTTATTTACTTTTTGTTTGTTTGTTGTCGTTTTAAACGCGCCCATATTACATTTAAAATGTAGTCAAGCACAGCAGCTAAAAGCTCAACATGTCGGCTAGAAATGACAAAGAACCTGTTTCTTTAGAGCAAAGCCAGTCATAAAAAATGAAAAATGTGCTGTGATAAATTCCTTCTAAAAAACAAAGACGAAAAAAAAACCTGAATTAAAGCGAAGTACACATCGTTTAACACATTTTATGGAAAACGTAGATGTATTTAAGAGTGTTTAAAGCATAAAATGTTTATTACTAAATGTAAACCTCTCAGCCTTGAACTTGTCTAACAACAGGAATTACAAAGCATGTTGGAGAACATCATCAGGCATAAAACCCATAGGAGAAAAACACAAATGCATGCACTAATGGCTCAACAGTAAATAATTGAAATAATCTAAGTGCCAATATTCTTTCTTCTACAAACCCGGAGGCGAGATAAGCCCAGTGACGGACACGCTGCTATGTTACAACATTCTGGACAGCAGGCAATCAAACAGGAGCGCTGTAGTTAAATATTCATGGATCTTTACGGGCTTAAAAGCATTACGGTCAACAACAGCGCATCGCAGACGTGCAGCCTAACGATACCAGCGAGACAAACGCAGACAAATTAACTTGTTGGGCTTTACAACGAGCGGGGCGCGGCAGGAATTGAGTGATGTTGATACACGAAACATGCGAGTCAGTGAGTAACGTCGGCAGCCTACATAAAAGTGTAACTAAATGGTCTGACTTTAAAGTGCCCAGTTACATCACTGCCCTAAAAGTTGGGAAGAGAAGCAGCAGAACTTTAGAGGAGTTACGTGAACTACGGAGTAAATTATTCAGCAGCAGGGCAATTAAATGAAGGAGAGCCAAACACAGCGCTTAGAATAACTCAAACAGAAAAGCGGAGATGAACGCAGAAGAAGTCGGCTTTCGTCTGGGGCATGATTGACAGATTTCTAATTCATCCGAACTAGAAATGACACAAGAAACAACTTTATTGGTTTAAAAAAAAAAAGAAATGCAAGAACTGGGTGAAAAAGTTGAAATATATTGTGCATTCTCTCAGATTAATCACGACTGAATACCACCCCTGAAATATTTTTCAGGGATAGTTAAAAATTCCTTAGACATGATTTAAAACTAATTAAAAAGCTTTCGGTGTAATTGTTTGGTATAACTGCTCCTCGAATCATTGCTCATTCGAGGAGCATGATTTTAGGCTGCTACTACCAGATGCTTAAACATTTTTATTGTCCACAGAAAGTGAGAACCAACAACTAAATTTAAACAAATAACTGGAGCTCCAATTGCATCTGAAAATTTAGCACAACGTCACTATGTGCAATTAATATCCCAGAGAACCGCTTGGACTGTAGTAAGCAGAACGACGAATGCGGAGGGCTATGTTCAAGTTCTCGACTTCACTTCGACCACTAAGCTGGCAAAGATGCAGAAAACACTTTTTGTTCGCACCCCCCACCCCCCCCATCCAAACTGGCCGTGGAGTGCGCCAAGTACTCACCTGCTCTTGCCCCATGGAGGGCAAGCCGGGCGAGGACCCCGACGCCATGGACGTGACGCTCATCTGGCTGCTCAGCTGGTTGTTGAGGCCCATGCTGTTGCCGTTGTACATATTGCTGCTGTTCTGTTGGGCGAACTGCGGCGACGCCTGCTGCTGCGAGAACATGCTGGGCAGCGGAAACGCAACGGAGGCCGTTAGGTTGGGCCGTCAGAGTCACCGTGTGTGCACGTGAATTTTCACAGGATTAAAAAAATAAAAATAATAATAAAAATAAAAAAATGCAGTACCGACATGTCCCACAGTGCACATAATTAATAAATACTTGTTTTTATTTTTGCTTCTCATGCTTTGATAGTTAAAAAGACTAACATCCTTTGTTCTTTGCTCTTGAGGTTATCATGTGGACTGATTTTTATTTTTACAAACATACAAATCTTTCTCCTTCTTAAGCCAGTAAACCATTAATTTAAGCTGCTTTTACTCACCAGAAGAACATAAAACTCACAAACATCCCTGATCAATATTTTCTGAATACAAACTGAAATCTGAAAGCACCCAGGTCCAAAAACACGAACTCAGTCTTTACGTTTTTTTCACAGTCGCATTCCGCTGGATGTGCTGGTCGTCCTCACCTGTTGCCTCCCATGTTACCCTGTGGCCATCCGTTCATGTCAGGGGAACCCTGGAAAGCGGCGTTCTGCTGGCCCTGCTGCATCATGGGGGACTGTGTGTGCGCCATGCGCGGGGAAAGCAGTGGGCTCTGCGGCGTGCTGGCCCCAGCAAAACTCCCGTCTGCCTGTTGGCTCATACCTGCAGAGGACGAATTCAAACACGTCAACCACACCGGTCCCACAGAAAGTAAGTACATTAAACATATTTAGAACAAATGCAAGAAGAAGAAGAAGAACAAGAAGAAGAGTGTGCTGTGACAAAACAGATGAAGTATTCAAGAGGCCTCTGTGTTCTGAGGTGAAAAAGTGTCGGCATTCAGGGTCAATTACAGGCAGGTGGAATTTTCTACATGCATTTTAACAGAAGAAGAGAGAAGATGGAGGAGATTATTTAACAAAAAAAAGCGAAATCTCAAAAAGACGTAAATATGGTAAATGTCATTAGATAAATCAGGTAAATGTACGACAAACTATTCAGAGAATTCATGGCCAAACTGGGAGGTGGGTGGGTCAATTTATTGAGCTCTGACTCCATCTAGTGGAGTAAAAAAAGCATAACTAGGAGATAATTTATAGGTTTACTGAGTAAAATATGCAGCTTAATCTGTATCTGTTTATGATGATAGTGATCATCAATGCATGAAATTATAAATCTGGCGTTCGACATCAATTGGAAGTGACGCTTTCCAATTGATTCACATCAACACACACACACACACACACACACACACACGTACACACATATATACAGCGTTCTTGGGTGAAGTGTGTTGTTGGCTGGCGGGGGCGGGGGGAGCAGTACCTGAGTTGGGCGGGGGGAGCAGTACCTGAGTTGGGAAACTGAAAGGCACTGTGATGCATTTGAGGGCTGAGTACGCCCACATACTGTCCGCCCATCATGTTTGTGTTTCCCATCATCATCTGTGAGGAGGAGGAGGAGGTGGAGGAAGAGGAGGTGCCATGCAGGTGGAGCTGAGGGTTGGGGGGCAGAGTGGGGAGGCTGGGGGAGAGAGGGGAGGAGAAGGGGCTGGTGGGGGGAGGTGACGAGGCCAGGCCTGTACTGGTACCGTAGCTGGGCGGGTAAGGGAACTGCTGGGGGGCGGCCTGGGGGTTCCTGGGGTTGCTCAGGCCTCCGGCCATGTTGGGAGGCAGGCTGAGGCCCTGGGCCCTCATGGCTATGCTGCGCTGCTGCTGGACCTGCTGGGCCTGCTGAACGTGCTGCTGCTGCTGCTGCTGTTGCTGCTGCTGCTGCTGCTGCTGCTGCTGCTGTCGCTGCCTCAAGTGGTTGCTGAGCATCTCCCGCTGACGCTGCGCCAACATGTGAGCGTTGATGTTTCCCTGGAAACAGCAGGAAAAGGAAGCGCCAGAGCGACGGGATGTCAGATGTAACCCGTTTTGCAAATGCGTGTCTGTGGTTCCAATGTGTCCAAGCGTGAAAAAAAAAATTTAAGGCGTATGGAATACTTTTGGAATATACTGTGGCGTCTTTAAGTATTTCGTTTATTGTGAAGCAACAGGATATATCATCATAAATTAGCAGATGGAACATGTTTGTGCAGGAATGTTATTACATGACTGTGGTTGTACCTGGTTTGGAGCACTGGCTCGTAGAGGTAGGTTCACATTTGACACGCCAGGCATCTGAGTCATCATTGGCTGACTTTTCTGCTGGAAACACCCCGCCCCCCCACAAAAACACATTTAAGCACAAATAAAAAGAGTTACAGACTTAAATTTATTTCAGCACCTCTTTAATTCATTTTTAAGTTTTAATCTCCGTAATCAACATCAGTACATCAAAACCAACATGTAAATATGGCAGATTTAGCCACAAGGGTTCATTTTCGTCTCTAGTCCCCTGACAGGTTGACGGCGATAAACAACACACACGGACGAACACACACGCCATAATTTACTGCAAATTACAAGAAATTGGTAATAGTACGAAACACATTAAGACCACTAGGAAGTCTAAATGTGTGCGACCAGGGGCTTCGAATTCGTCAGCCTCGAGAGCGATTACGTAACTCAAACCTGTGAGTTCAGAGTCGATCGACGGGGCTGCGTGTCGTCTCATGTCGGGTCGGTCTAGCGTACCTGTTGGGACTGAAGCCGGTGCTGGAGCTGCAGCCGCAGCGCGTTGGGCTGGTTCGGGGCGACCGCGCCCGGCCTGAGTACGGGCCGCTGCTGCATCCTCATCATGGGGTAGGGCGGCCGGGGCCCCATCTGGCCGGCCATCGGGTGAAAGCCGGGCTCCTGCATGGGAGGGCCGGGAAAGCCCCTCGGCACCATGTGGGAGGGCGGCGGGCCGAACTGCTGCGCGTACATTGGGGGCTTCTGGTCCAACATGATGGCTGGGTCCGGGGGGAACTGCTCTGGTTCCAGTGACTGGCTCTGAAACGGCAAACAATCGACATTAGTGGAACATCTGCAAGAAATTGGTGCAAAAAATGACAGAGAACTTACAGAACCTTGCTAAAGGATTCAGTCACCTTAAACTTTTTCTAAAGCATTTTCTCACAACAACCGTAAATGTCATTGTAGTGTACTGTATTAGGAATTTACGACCGTAACACCGACCTGTCTGCTATGTGCTTTAATCTACGGGATGCTCTTTACTCACTAATGTCCTCTATGAAACTTCTGAGGCCTTCACAGATTAAACTGCAAGCGGGTAGACTCTTTTTTTTTTTTTACTAATGACGAGACATTTGAAGGTAGCTGGTTGCATCAGATTTTATTTAGAGGTATTCCGATTTAAAAAAAAAAAAAGAGGCAGTATAACAAATGCACAGCAAAAATATTTAGACTTATTCGATAAGATTTATGACAATTCAAGTCGCATTATCACCCTTGTGAGAAACGGTGTTAGAAAAAGCTCACCTGTTCCACCAGGGCGGGGATGCCGAGAGCTCGATCGATCTCTTCTAATCCGTCAAAATCTTTTAGTGCCGAGTACAGCTGGGACATCAGGGCCCCCTCGTCCACTGCGCTGCCTTGATCGAGACTCGGGTTGCAGAGGAGATCATCTTGCTGTGCAGGTCTGTAGAAAAATAAACAAAAATGCCTAATGTATTACAGAAAGGTTCGGGGTTGGGGGGGGCGAGAAACAGTGTCTACATTTAAGAAAATCCCCAGACGCGGAGATTGCCACCGGCTCCTTTTGGGAACACAAAACGGTCATTTGTGGGTTAAAAACGTACCTGTTCTGGTTTACGAAAGGCGCCTGATCGATTGGCATCATGCTGTCCGGCCAAGGGGCCGTCTGATTGGGCGGAGCCTGCTGCTGGGAGAAATGGTGGCCGACCATATTAATGTCCATATCAGGTTGGGCTGAAAGAGAAAGGAAGAATATCCAGGTCAATGGAATTATTAGAGAGATGCCCAGAGATTTTTTTAAAATACTTTTACAATTTCTCTTTCACAAGAGCAAAAAAGGTAAAAATGATGGGTGTTAAAATAATTCACCTGCTACACCGCGACCAACCACAAGATGGCATCCTTTACAACTCTGAGAAGCTAGTAAACTATGAGGGGGTGAGCTGAGGTCTTCCTCACTCTACTTTAGCAGCTTCAAATGGGCGATATCATGAACTACAGATTTAAAGTCTTTGTCATGCAGCTTTTTATTTCTGCGCCTTCATACCAAGACGTTTTAAAGTTGGCTCTCACCGTTGGCCATTAGTGGAGACTGCAGCATCGGCCGGGGTGCTGGCTGGCTGTTGGGTCTCATCGGAGGATTGCCGGGCACCATCCTACCCTGCATGCCTCCTTGTTGTCCCGGAGCGGAAGCTCCAATAGGAGGCGCAGAAGCTGGACCGGTCCATCCCTCCGGCTGCTGCTGCTGCTGCTGTTGCATGGCTGGCCGCGGACCACCTTGGGTCATCAATCCTGCGGGAGCGGGAGGAAGGACAACGACGCAGAGACGAGAAGCGGTGAGAAAATGGTCCGAAAAGATTCTGGAGAACGTTCTCTGCAAACATATTGCGGCGGTGGTCTGTGGATCGATGTGAAAGGGGAAATCTTTTGTGAGCAATGCTGGAAGTTGCTCGGGGAGGATCGATATGTGGGAGACGCAGTGAGAGAAACTTCGCTGGTGTGTGGGCGACTATTTCCTGTCACAGGAAGTGAGTCAGTGTGTCATGATGTTGATGGGTTCGGGTGAGAGACACAGAGGCAGAAGGAAAAGTGTCTAATCGGAATTTGGAATCAGCCACAAGTGTCACAGTTCAAGACTACAGTTGTATTTTTGTTTGTTTTTTTTTTTAATTTGATAATTTGATAATTTGATTTGACTTGAAGAGCTCTTGGTTAGACTTACCTGCATTGCCCATACCAGGCTGGTTGGGCATCATGCCATGACCTCCCAACATGCCTTGCTGCTGATGCATTACAGGGTAAGGGCTGTTGGCCCGTATGGGGTACTGCAATGATGGCTGCTGTGAGGGGACATTCATGTCCAGAGAGACACTCCTCACTGGTAATGCCCTGCCCGGCTGCCCTGGTCGGACAGCGCCAAAATCTAAAAAGTAAGAATAAACAGACTTTAAAAAAAAAGAAATCCTGTTTTTTTTTTTTTTTCTTTTTTTTCCCCCTTGAGTTTGAGAGCTCTACTTACTAGTTTGACCCATGCCGGGTCCGAGGCCTCTGGGTTGCTGCTGCGTCGCCATGGCGGCGTTGCTCTCCGACATCTGCAGGATGTCATTAAAGATGTTCTGCTTGTCCATGGGACTGGGCAGCGAAACCGGCCGCTGCTCGCAGAAGAGCTGCGGCTGAGCGCTCTGCAGGTCGTTCAGGATGTCGTCAAGCTCCGATGACTATGAAAACACAAACAGATGAGGCACGTGGGATTCCAATTAGAAACTGATTAAAGCCAGACATGGAAGTACCGATACATAATGTTCTAATGAACGTTTGACGAGAGATTCGACCGGAGAGGTCTGCTGGAACGCCTTCTGTAGAGACAACCTGATGCTCAGATGACAAAAGAACCAAGGAGGATTCAAACCAAAGAATCTGGCTCTAGCTAGCATGGTGACTGTAGCATCGTGAAAACATTCACACTGCTTTAAAGTTCAAATTAGCAAAAGCAGTTTTGGACACAAGAGAAAATGTTTCATCTTCAAAGACCCCAGATTTTGAGTTTTGTTTCCTGAAAGTCAGATTTAGGGCTTTATAAGACTTTATAATGCACATTTAAGGCCTACCTGCTGTGCTAAAACAACTCAAGTTATCTTGCTTACCCAATAACTTACATTTACTTGTTTAACAACTGAAGTACAACTATGTTTGTTTTTTTGCGTCTTTTGTACCGTTACTTAAATTCAAGGCCTTGTAATATACACAAAGCTCCACACACAGCGTTCATTCCAAGAAGCTGTTAGTCAATTGCTGAAATGTCTGTTTTCAAGCCAAACTGTGTTAATAGACTTTTATTCCTATAGTGAATGAGCTGGCAGAGGATTACTACCAAGAACATTTTAACTCCCTTAATAAACAACAAAAGCAAGTCTTGGTAGGAGAGGAGAGACTATGTCTTGGAAAAAAAAAAAATGAAGAATGTGCGAACAAATTGAGGATGCAAAACATTTAAGATGCAGTGTGGGAAAAAAAAAACACTCAAGACATTTTAGAAACCAAAACCGAGAGGATCAAATTAAAAGGACTTGTTGGAAACCTTTTTACAACCTGAAACTCTCCTGTTTCAGAATCCGAAATGTATAATTTTCCAACTAGATAATGGCGTAAAATAAAGAAGTTCAACCGAAGAGCCAAGCGCCACTCAGGGCTACATGTAAATACAAAAGGAATATCATCTGACGTGACAAGTTGTTGTAGCTTTCCACATGCTTTTATCTTCAACAAGGACAAGGCCAAGGTGAGGAGAGAGCTTTACTTGCTCAGTGATGGGAGTTAAGGGTCAGGGAAATAGTTGCCATTTTTAGAAAATAGAAGCAGCCTCCAACAGATACTCGGTTTTCCGAGACGAGGCGAGCGTTTCCAGATAGCGGCGGCCTCGTGGAGCCACGGCACTGATAAAAAAAGAACTGACTAGGATTTTCTTTGTATTTTCATATACTTCTGGCACTTTCAGTCGTCTGACATGTAAAATCAAAAAGGCCAACAGGATGTTTGCTTTACGTAAAAGACGTTTCACGTAAAGTAAAAGGAGAAAGACAGAGGAGAAAAGCAAGATGCAAACTATCTTCATTTACCAACAATAAGATATATCAAATCACTGTCAAGCCTGGATAAGATTAGAGTGCTAACAAGGTCACATGGATACTGTTAATGCTGTCGTATGAGCTGCAGAAACACGATCTACCCAGTTTTCATACTACAGGCCTCCTGAAAAACTCGTTCATGATGACCTTTCATTTGCTCCAGTTTAATACAAACTACTTTCATTTTAAAGGGGTAGTTTATTTCGTCATATTACATAATGTAGCAATTATATTTCCACCTGGAAAACGAGTGACATAGATTATTATCTTAAAATCCAATAGCATTAAAATGACCACTTGTTCAACTATAAATAACTGTTAAGTTGAAGGGTGAGCTGTAAAAAAGGGAACAAGAGAACAAAAAAAATGAAACCACATTGAAGCAAACAGACTGTTCATCGACTGATCACAGGTTTAAGGAAATAGTCTTAAGAACTTAAAATTTGTGCCTGAATCTGGGTTTCATGTCATTTTCTGTTCAAGCATGTACAGCATCATTATGGCACAAGGCTTTCTGTCTCTGCATCTCTACATCTTGGCCTCCAACAACACAAACTTGCTTTCGTACTCGCTCCTTAGGTGGGCCACACACGAGACGCTAAAAGACGGGAAATATTTCATTCGTAAGTTTATTCTCTGGTCCAAAGGATGGGAGTCTGACCCCAGATAACGGAATTTAACTCAAAAGGGTGTTAAAAGGCAACTGAACTCTGGTACACAAAAAAAAAAACCCAGGTATCAGTTTGGTTGAAGTGAAATCTGGAGCGGTTCAAATGCACATGTGAATGCCGAGTGAACTGGAGACTTCCCCAAAAGCAGGAAGCGCTCTATAGCGCAGGGCATTCTGGGTAACTACAACAAAAACAAACGCCCACATCTATCGCTAGTGGGAGAAATGGTTTGTGTTTTTATTTTTTTTAATCAGAAACAGAAGAGAAATCCTACTACTGTTAAAATCTGATGCCAATGCATTTTTGTTTACATTTTGTGAAGGAGGAAGTTGCGCTTCGCCTTCTTCAGAGGTTTTCCTGTTGTTTCCTACAATAGTTCTTGGTGCAGCGCCGCCACAGGCGAGGAGGTGAACAAGGTTTTTTTTCAAAGTGTTTGGTTTATTTGACACAGTGCAGTGTGACAGCAAATCACACCAGGTGAAAATGTAACAAATGTAATTTCAGTCCCCAGTCGAACAAGTGTGAAAACCCTAAAAACTTACCTATATGGGGCTGTAGCTTTAACTGAAGGCATGTGCCATTCTAGGTTTTGCTTCCTTCTTTAAACTAATAGCTTTAAACTTTTAATCAGCCGGTGAACGACCCGTTTTAAATTTAAATAAGGTGTTCAAGAAATAGTCCACTCTGGCTTGCGTCTTACTCCCATTTCATCTTTTAAAAATTTAAAGTTGAACTTTCAACCTGGTATTAGTCCAGTGGCACAAAACGTGAGTAGCAGCGACATGTTTTTAAGCTCTAAGACTTTGATCAGGAGTGTACATCTAACAATTATAAGAACACCAAATAAAATGAAGCAAAATTTAGTCAATTAAAAAAAAATAAATAAATAGCAGATAATCAATTAAATGTAATGATTTCAAGGCAGCCACTGGGAGTTTTAGTAAATAAGTTGCAGTGGCCATAACTGTCCAGCAGAGTGCATCGCGCCTGGGCTAATATTTACAGATCGTGACATACTGTACAGCAGTACAGCACCACAGTATTGTATAGTGTTGCACTTCGGTTTTCCATACAGTGACATTTATTTGTCGGGCATGCAACTGCTACGGATGATAACAGGGTAGCCAAAAAAAAAAAAATGTCTGACAATATTTATCTGAAGAGCTCAAGGTCCTCAGCTTTCACGCGACAAGAGGCAGACCCAGTAGGGTCCTCATATAAACGGGAAGAAAATGATTAGCCCCGCAATGCTGATAATACTGAGAAAGGACGAGCGGAGTGGATATATAGGAGACCTGGAGAGAGTAGCAGAGTGAGGATGGAGTGGTGGGAGAGAGAAAAGCCCTAATGAGGTCAGGAATGATGTAATGCCTCTGTACACTCCGTTTGCTCTCCTCCTCCTCGATTCTCTCTCCTCCCACTTTCAGTTCTCTCCATTTCTAGTTGCTTTTACTCTTAATGGGTTCTGCCGCTATCAATCCTTTTAACTGGCTGGCCTTCGGTGCATGTCTGTGTATGTAATTCAATCCGTGTTCTCCTTTTCTCAGCACTACAACCTATAAGCGTACGGACACAGGCAACGCGCAAACGTTCAGAGGCAGGAAATAAAAAATTAAAAAAAAAACCACAACCTGGTAAATATACAGTCTCAAAGCACTCGCAGATTAGACATTTATCACCCAATTAAGTCTTAGAGTCCACTCTGAAAGCACTCAAGAAAAAGCAGGGAAAAAAATTGCACCTTATTTAATGCATTATCAAACCTCATTTCTTAAAATAAGGTAGAACCAGCTCCTGAATAGTGACGATGACAGCAAGTTAGATTACTTAAAAGAAAAATAATATTTAAGTACCGACATAGACAGAGAGTGATCTTCATGCTGCAGGAATTGGCTGTCAGCTGCTGATGTGTCCTACATTTTTATGCATGTTTCATAGTTTAGGCACTCGGAGACATTTGCATGCCTAGCAACAGCAGGCTGACGTTTCCCCACAGCGAGCCAGAGATGAAGCGCTGACCAACATCTACTCCTACAAACCAAACCGGGACTCATCCGATACTTGATAGAAACTAACACCTCTGCAAAAGTAAGACACTTTACTCTGTTTCACATACACTCGACGGCCACGTACACTTTGCCCGTAGCAGGGTGTGTGACCCTACTTTTGGCATTACAGTTTAACTGACTTAATTCTCAACATCACAGAACGGACAGGATCGGGATGTTTTGAATTTTGTGCTATTGCAAGACCTACCCATGCCTACATATTTTCATCAAATTCACGTAGCTGTAGCTGAAATCAAAACATTACTATTAATGTTCCTGACAGGTCTACTGTCTGTGCTTTGTTTACCAACTGTCCACATGTAGCTGAATTTTTATTTTATTTTTCTTTTAAAGCTGTTGCCTATTTTTGTGTCCGTGACTTGCTAAACTGTATTGAAGACCATGAGCATCATCTTGTGCGCCTGTTTTTTTTTTAAACAAGACATTTTTTACCTTTTTTTTTTTTTTTTTACCTTTTACAATGTTGTTTACAGTACGTCTATGTGCCCTGCTCTGACTGCTGTATTCATATCCACAGACATCTCTGTCTGCTGAAACACCAATTATTACATTTCATGTCGTTCAAAGCAAAGGGCGAAGTTCACGAAGCAGACAAACAACTTTTTTCAATAAGTTCTGTCAGCACAATGTCAACTAAAACTGCACCGAAATGTTACGAGCTGAATCATCAACGACTCGTATGAAAGCATTAGCCTAGCATTTGTGGCAGCTGCCATGTAAGAAATTTCTCTGTCGAGTTATGCATCTTTGGATACAGGATTTTCTACTTGAGTTATCACTGTGTTGGAGCTGCTTATTACAGCGGCCCTAAAAAACCCAATGACTGCACATTCTTTTCAAATTCAGATTTATGAAAGCTTTATGCATAAACAAAAAGAAGTTTGGTTTTCTCAAAAATACCGATATGAACCTGTCTTGTCCTTGACTAGTTCTTCTCAAGAACTGGTCAATGCTGGTGTGGAGGACTCCATGGCACAGGAGGATGAATGTCTTTTTTTTTTTTTTTTCTTGACTTAATTCACGACATTTGACAGGAAAAGGGAACTTCGAAACAGATCGAGTAAAGCAGAAGTGCCACTGTCAAGTATGCAATCTAAAATGACCCTAGTCCTGCAAGAATCCTGGCATTTAAGCTTGAAATAAATATACAAAATATTGCTGACAGATACATGACAACACCACCTACAGTAATATATACCAACATTTACCAACTACAGTCATCGATGAGCCATTAAAAAAAACTTGGTGAATGTCACAGGGTAGTGGAGCTTGGCTATTTTAGAAATAAGATAAATCTCTTCTTCAAGCCATTTAACATCTTTGAAAAGTTTTATAATCATATAACGTGTACATATTATATGGAGCACTGCGAAGCTACTTTTACCTCTATTTTAATTTAAATTATGGCCTATTATTGTTTTTCCTTTGAAACTCATATGATTTTCATCAAAAAGTGTGGATCCTGCATACACTGTGTGCTCAATTATAAGGGAAGTGATTATTTTGACCATGTCATCATTTTTAAGCATCTAAGCTGGATAAACTTGAATGCTGAATGGATGTAACCATTCCAGGTGATGTGTGTCTGTGTAAAGAGGCAGGGTGTGGCCCAAAAGATCTACAACCTATATCAAGGTGAGTTAAATTTTCGAGCAGCTTCCTCTATTTTGGTAAAATGAGCCAAAAAAGAAAAAAGATTTACTGACTCTCAAAAGTCAAAAATTACCAAAAAAAATCTCTTAAGTGGTGCCGTAATCTTGAAATTACTAAGACTTGGGGCGTGATCCCAGAAAAATCAAAAGCTTTGTTACAAATGGCCGACAGGGTGAGAAGAAATGACAAATTAAGCACCAAGGATTTGAGAAGAACCAGGTGTGAAGCTACCAAGAATCCATCATCTTCCAGCTCCATTATATTTCATAACTGCCAGAAGATGTTCGGAGACACGGCCCAGGTAGTAAAGGCTGAAACCCGACCACCACTGAACAAGACTCGTAAGCTAAAGCATGTAGACTGGGCCAAGAAGTATCCGAAGACAGATTTTTCAAAGACATAGGAAATCTTAGGGATGTGCCAAATCTCTTTGCAGTTCAGATGGATGAACCAGTGGGTGGAACATCTACCAGTCCATACCAGGTAGGGGACTGGTATGGACTGGTATTATTAAATGACAAAAAGTTGATAGTCTAATAGGTCAGTAAACTGACGGACTTCTCCGAATGGAAGCTTATCGCTTTTGCTGAAAAGAAAGGTCAAAACTCTGGTTACAGATTTTTTTATTTCTCAATTTCAGAAATGTTTACTGGAATGTTTTGATTTAGGGATTATAATTCTCAGAGAAAAAAAAAATGAGATGGGAAAATGTGCATTTTAATTTTGTTTAGATAATTCTGCACAATAATTGTGCACTTAAGAATATTCTCATAAGAAAGTCAAAATCTCACTTTTACTTTCTTAAACATTCATGCTTGATGTTTACCAGCAGCTTGGATTAACGCTCCAGTTGGTGATCAATAAAAAATAATCCTCAAAAATAAGACTTGCCTTGTAATTGTGCACACACAGTTTATGTCAAATCTGCTTTCGACCAGTTAAATGCAGGTAAAAAAATCTCAATCCAAATCCCAGCTCCTTTCCTCCAGCCATGTTTATTTATTTATCTATCTTGTCTGGTAATTAGCGAGTATAGAATTACATTTCTTTCACTGGAGCAACAACTTGGTAATGGCTGCCACTTAAGAAACTATTTATGACAAGTGATCAAATTACACAGCTCTTCTCTAGTAACCAGAGGCTGAAAAATGTTGAAAGCGCTGCGTCGCGAGCGTGGCTGCTCAGCGGTGAGCGGCCTCCCTCGTAGCTGCGCCTGCTTTCGTTTGGACACGTGCTTTGAAATGATCTCATCATAATGGCTAATAGCTAAAATCGCGTCAACGACAATCCGAGAAGCAGCAACGTGAACAGCCAAGGAAGGGGCATTTAGAATAAATTAAGAAAATTTATTCTAAAATTTAAAACAGCCCTCTGTTTAAAGCGGCAGAGGAAAGTGGCAGCAGGGTGTCGGTGGCAGGTGCTCTTCTGCCACGCAGCTGGAATGTGAAGCAGCCGGATGCCATCGCCACCGTGGCTTTGGAGCGGCAGCGCGCGGAGATTTAGGATAAAGCCATGCGGATGGATTTTACGCTTCCTGGCAGGTAAGTCGAAAGTTCTCAACTAAACAGAGGACCGCCATTAATCCAAGTGGATGATTCAAGAGTGCTGTAGGGTTCACGAACATCACCGGCATGAAGCAGGAAATGGACAGGCGGACAGAGACATTCTTTGCTGAAGAACGGACTCTTCAGAGTTGTGGGAAAACAAAAAGGTAAAAACAAAAAACAAAGCTTCAAAATTTACAGAGTGGATCAGGTTTTATGAGACATATTTCTATAATGATTTGATATAATTTAAATATGGAGTCTGAAAAATACCGATAAACGGACTAAATATGTTAAGACATATTTAGTGCAGACAAACAGAAAAGCATGAGACAGAGGGATAAATGAATAGTAGGTTGGATGAACAGGTGGGAAGAAAGACAAGTGGGTGGGGTGGATGAAAGATCTCAACATACTGATGGATAAAAGACTTGATTGATGGTGGTGGGATGGGTGGAGAAATAAGCAAACAGATACATAAATGTGTGAATAGATGGATGGATGAATTGGATGAATGATATAAAATTTCTAATGTTTTATTTCCATTTCTAAACTGGCTTGGAAATAATCCCAACATCCTCGGCGTTCTCTTTACGACTTCACTTTTGAAAATACTTTGTGTGAAAAATGCTTAGGAAATCAAATTCTAAACCTTTCCAGACTGTTGGACCATAACCCTGTGTGTGTGTGTGTGTGTGTGTGTGTGTGTGTGTGTGTGTGTGTGTCACGTTTTCTCGTCTCACTTTGTAGTGAAAGAACAAAAAAAGGTGCGGCGACACTCTCAACACAGTCACCTAATGCGTCCACCTCCTGCTCTGTTGATAACTGATAGCTGATCAAATCACAAGCTTCAAGCTGCCATACAGTGAACCACAGCCATAACTGGGATTTGATTTCTCATTTAACGCTGCCCCGGCCATCAATAATTCAGCCCTGAAACGATGATGGTGAGGAGGAATATGAGGAGGAGGAGCAAGGCAGAGGTAGGTTGAGAGTCAGTGAGGAAGCAGTGGGTGAGGTTAGTGGAGAGGATGACTCTCGGTAGCTAGTTCAGTCAGCTTTCACACACGGCCAAACAGCGAGTCACCATAAGAGCGCAGAAAACCACACACACACACACTCACACTCACACACACACACACACACACACACACACAAAGTGACTAATGAAGTCACAGATTAGTGCGTGTCTAACAAATGTCCTTTTTCTCATTAGAGAAATCTGTTAGCCTGGAATGAGCCGTCGCCGACTGAAGGAATGACTGCTTTTAATAACGATCCCATTTCACGGCTGCCGTTAAAAACCACCGAATCCGTTCCATTGTTCGGCTTTACTTTATTGCCTTGCACCTCCGCAAAAATCAAACCTTCATTATTAAGCCCCGCATTCTCTTCGTGTACGTCCTACAAGCCCAGCGATCGCTCTGCCCGCCATCTCCATGGCAGCAGCGAGAACACGCAGGAGCATATGGCTCATCATTTTCACTCTGCATGCCGACGCTGGGCTCTCCTGGGGGCATCTACACCTTCCTCATCTCCCTCTTCTTTGTTCAGTCTTTCATTATCCAGCAAATCGCGTCCGCCCCTGTTGGATATGTGTACCTAAACAGCCTCCACACGAAAACGCGGCCGCCGTGTAAAGATGCCGATTCGGAATAGAAAATAAGAGAAGGAGATCAATAAGAGGAAGGATATTGGTGTTATGCTCTGTAATGTGGCTTAGCAGTGCAGCTTCCTGTACGAATAGGAGTCTTATTGAACGTGTGAGGCCATCAAACCTCTGCCCTGTCGAATCGACTTGAGTTTCACTCTCACTGTTCGCTCCTTTTTTTTCTCTCTCTCTCTCTCCCTCTCCCTTCCCTCCTTCAGCGCCGAGCCCGCCTCCGGCTCTGCCAAACCTGAGGACTCCGGCCAAATGCAACTGGGATCAAATGGCTGAAGAGAACCACAGGGAGCTCCCTCCAAATGTCACAGTTGTTTGAAGCTGGCAGATAGATTCCCTTAGCGGGCCGCTGCCAACACAAAGGCGGTGAGGGAACCAGATGTGTTTATAAGCCTTAATAAAGCCCAGGCGCGGCAGATTCACTGGAGAAGACGAAACTCTAAAATGCGAGGAGAAGGAGGAAGTTTTCACACCCCGTGCGAAGAACACATTGCGTGAGGGTCGCGCATTTTATTGGCCTTCTACGTAATAAATCGACACAGACTGAAGAATTGAGAAGTTGACATGGCGGATAAAACCTGAAAAGTTTGACGTGCATTTGTATTATTTTAGAATATATGGTAGGGCTGCAACCAACTATCTTATTTATCAATTATTCTATCAACTATTCAGACGATTAATCGATTAATCTGCTAAAAAAAAGCATTCTTTCGATTATTTAAAAAAATACTAACATGCAAAGAGCTCAGCACATTCTGCTCAACTTCACACAAAAATAGTTTTATTGATGTTATATGGTATGTTGATTTTTTTAAATTAACGAATTAATAAATGCATACTTTTCCTTTTGTTCTAGGTAGAACATAATTTCAGACAGGGTTTTTTTTTTTATCTTAAATGAAAAATTTATATATTTTTTGTACAATTTTAGATTAATTACTGCTCCAAGTATTTATTCTTTCAGCAAATTGCCTTTTTCCGAGTCTATATATTCCAGCTAACGATTAATCACTTACCAAATTGAATGCCGGTTATATCTCTAATCGATTATCACCATTAATCGTTTCAGCCATAACATACATCACCCACTTCCTCTTCACAAAAACAGCTCAAGCTCAGTCTGGTTAATCAGAGAGCTGCCGACGTGTGTGTGTGTACATAAACAAGAACGCAAACAGACCCACAGCAGAGGTAATGTTTTCTTCAAACACTGACCTGCTCGGCCCGATCGTATCCGGCGTCCGGCTTCTCCACCTTGACCTGGGGGTGTTCCTTGGCCTTCACCTCCCCGGGCTCCAGCTTAGAGACCTTGTCCTTCATTACAGTGTCATCCTTATCCAGTAGATAGCGCAGCAGTGCATTGTCCTTCTTCTTGGGGCTCAACGGCTCCTGCTTGGGAGTGATTTCTGCCCCCGACGACGGGTTCCCAGCACCTTGTGATTGGTCCTGGCCCAGCTCCTTGCCTGTAGCCTCAGCGGTGAGCTTGGCCAGGTCTACAGGGGATGTACTGTTCTGGAGCAATTGGTGGAGGATTTTGTGTTTTTCTTTGAGCGAGGTGGCGTGAGTGCTCCCGACCGCGTGGCCACCTCGGGCCCCGGCGCCGGCCTGGTCCTTTCCCTCTCCTCCGCCGCCCGGCGAAAGGGGCGTCTCCAGGGGTTCCGGTTTGGTGGTGAGAAGCTGCAGTAGCTTGGTGTTGCCCTTGTTGTCGTGGAGGCGGCTGTGGGCGTCATGAGCGTCCAAGGACCCCTCCCGCTCCTCCTTGGGCTCCGTTTGGTTGCCCTCGGCCTGAGCGTGTACCTGATTCACCTCCGAGTGAGTGCCGAAGTCTCCCGCTCCGCCAGCGATGCTCGAGCTCCCTCCGAATTTTGACATCATGTGAGGGTTTACACCTGATCCCGGCGTGACCCCGGCTGGGGAGCCTATCTTCCGGTCAGGGGAGCCCAGTGTGTGTGCGTGCGAGGGCCCGTGCCCCACACCGTGGCACTCACTGAGGGCCTGCAGAGCGGACAGAGAGCTGCTAGTGTAGCTGTTAGAATGGGCGCTGCCCGCGCTTCCAGGGCCGCTGCTGCACATCCCGACAGGAGAGGGCGACTGCAGGCCCCCGGCTACACGGGGGCTCCCCGCGCCCCCTGGGCTGCCCCGGTGCCTTGGCGACAGCATAGAGTTCTGCTGAGGCGGGTGGGGCCCCCCAGCTGGACTGGGGCTGGCACGAGAAGGGCTGTTCATCCTCCAGTTGGGGCCCTGCTGCGGCAGCTGCATGCCCCCGGTGTAGTTGGGGTGTGGAGGGGGGCAGCCAAAGCGGTAGCCCTGCATGTGGCCCCCCATGGCTGCTGGCTCCCTGGGGCCGGCGGGGCCCGGGGGAGAGAAAGGCGTGCTGTTGCTGCTGATCGTAGTGTCTTGGCCCTGAAGCCCCAAACCGGGCAAACCGCACGGGGTCGGTGGAGTCATGGAGGGAGTGGAGGGGTTCATCGGTTTGGGGGTCATCCCCGTTTCCTGTCCACCCATGTCCTGACCCATTCCACACACCGGGTGCTCTCTGAATGAACAGATAGAGAAATGTCTCAATTATTAAACTTTCAGACAATAATAAACAAAACAAAAAACAACAGAGTGAGAAATGAGAAGTTACATCTCTGCAAGTATTTTTGATGCAATCTAAAAAAAAAAAAAAAAGAAATGAGATCCGAGTAGGAACACTTCACTGACACACTGGGTAACTTCTGCACCAGCTTATCACAGGTATAAATCTTAATATCAACTAACTTCACGGAGGATAAATGTAGTCATGAAGGGATAATCAGCCGTTTCATGTCCTCCTTGCTGTCACTTTACCCCAAGTGTCTTTAATGGATTGGGACTCAAAATACAAGAAATTAAGCAAAACAAAAAAAATAAAAAAATCTCCACTTTGTTTCACAAAATACCAACCCAAAACCGTTAAATGTAACTGTGAACGGAGACCGTAAAAGAAGTGAGTGTCGTATGTAAAAAAAAATAAATACCGATGTACGCAACAGCTGTGCTTTATTTGGAATCTCTGCCGTCATTAACTTTGTGTCGAGCTGCGTCGCTTTCCTGGAATAAATCGCATTAAGATCTATTGCTGTAATTAACTTTTGTGCATACTCTTGTCTTTTTCCTCAATAGATGGAGACACTGCTCATTCATAAAACCGGCGATCCAAAGTGCTTTACAGGAAATCAAATGAAAGACATTAAAATTGCCAAAACCTTGAAGCTCGCTTGAAACGTCCAACACTTTAAAGAATTGCATGAAAGCATAAACACGTTAAAATGGCCGTTATTATCTCTTCATGTCACATTTCAGTCACGGATTTGGCCCTGGAGGTGGAAATTCAGTGCATAAGCAGTTGTGTAGAGCATAAACAGGCTAAAACACTCCAGCAAATTCTAAGATTAGTTTCCTTTCTGACAGATGTGTAGATACGGAGACGTACCTCTGTAGGAGGTGCAGGGACATGTAGAGCTGGGGTTCGTTAGTGGCAGATGAGCGCACCAGTTTGCTCTTGGTGTGGGCAGAAACGATGGTTCCATCAGAGAGGGAGAACCGGTAGATTGGACTGAACGCTTGACCGTGGCGGAGAACTGTAGACACAGCAGGCTTCACGTCAGCAAGCACACAAATTTTTTTTTATTTTCTGGAATAAGATAAAACACATGTGTTCCTGCTGGTTCCAGTGTTAGAGTAGATTGATGGATCATCCAAGGACTGAAGTTCATGGTTGGCTGCTTTTTGTTGCAATTCATTCAAATATTTAATATTTAAAGCCTTTTGTTTCCCTCCAGAGCCTTGAACTTCTTTCCCCTCTTCGAAACATCTAAAACAAACTTCAAAGTCCTTTATTATGACCTGATATGACAAACAAACATGGAAGCAGTGTACCGTTGAAGTTACAGGTTTAACCATTTCACCGTTTGTCTTTCAGCTTTACGTGTCCAGATACATTTCTGCCCATTCACCTTTAGAATACAGTTCAAGGTCAGTTATACTGGTTGGAAAAGCCTCCATCCGACTATTTACATTGAATTTAATGACGTATTTCTGCAACCAACTGTGAAGGTGTGTAAAATAATAACCTTCTTGCTGGTGTCTCTTGGCAAAGGATATCTCCCCGTCGTTCTGCAGGTGGAACCTCTGGATGCAGCGCCGTACTAGATCCTCCCAGCCTGGCTTCATGGACGCTCGCAGTAGACTCGTGTCCAGTGACGTAATCTTACCTAGTCGCAAAGGAGGACGTTACGGTAGCTGCAGGTGTACGGAATTATAAACTTCTGCCTCCCGACCCAAACTGGCTGCTAGATTTTAACGAGAATTTCAGGTCGAATAAAAGTCACCGTTTTGCCACCTGGTTTAACAAGTACGTCCAGGATATTTGTGTCGACACAGGCAATCGCTCGCAGCGGTGCGACACTTGTCCCTCAAGTATGTGCCATTTGAAATGGAAGCAACAGACCACTTAAGGGCTGACAAACTCTCTCCTGCTTGACTGACAGCTACATGGACCAGCTTGTCACAGTAGCAATAACAGGAGCCATTTACAGCAATACATCACATCTAACAATCACCAAGGCGTCAAAAAAAAAAAGGAACTACAGAGGCAGACTGGCAGCTTACGTGGTGTTTTGCTTAATTCTAAGGGGGGGGTTTCAAACTACGTGTCCTAAACGCCACAAATGAAGGTGATTGTCGCGCTCTGTGTGGCGCTAACGGACAGCTCGGTAAGTAGAGGCTTCCATTCATGCGCACCTACGGAAGCCTGGGTGGGAAACTACAGGAAATTACTATATGTCGCTGACTAACCATGAAGGTGTGTGTTGTTTTTTCTGATGTGGTTGTGGGTGTGCATACCACACAAACGGCATTAGTACATCAGAGGCCAGGTGACGCGCGCACAGCTGCGTGCGTGTATGCAACAGTTTTTCTTTTCACCTCCCACAGTGCAGACAAGAAGGGTGGCTGCAGCCAGCTAGTCCAATCCTAACGGGGTCTTTTGTATGATGCCTAAATACTTAGCAGCGATGTCTGCCGATTTGTGGAGAGTTTGAAATTTCTTTCAACACAAAGGCAGTCTATTTTTTATTTTATTTTATTTTTCGTTTGTTTTACTCAACCTAAACAAGTATTAAATCGGATGCAAATTATCTCCGATCTCCATGCGTCAGTTTGTAGCTGCCGTCCGTCTGATTCCCTGTACCTTGCAGGTCCTGGCGAGTGGTGAAGCTCTCATGCGTGGGAAGCATGGGCCTTTCCTTCGTGGGCACCCTCCGAGCCACGCAGATCAGGCACGACTGGAAGTCTGAGCAGAAAGAAAAATAAATAAATAAAGAAGAAGAAGAAGAGAGCGAATAAACGTCAGGAACAAAGGACAAGGTGGAGGATGGAACAAAGAGGACGAGGATAAAACATGAGAGACGAAGAGGGAGTGAGAGGGGAGGACAAGGGGGGCGTAAAGGATAGAGACAGAGGGAGGGAGTGATAATGAAATGCATGTTATTCCCAGGCAGCATAATTAATACAGTTATTAATGAGCGTGGGGATCAGGGCTCCGCTCCTTTAGCGAGGAGCAGCTATTGCTGGCGAGGGAAATGATGTAGTGTGACCTTTCGGAGGAGTCTGAGTGACTTGATAAGTGTTTGCGTCCGCACCTCCGTCTGGTCCCGGCTAAAGCGCCGTCACGCACTCATCGCGCCTCCTCCTGCCCCAACACGGCTCAGTAATGACAGTCTTCTTTGGCGAACGTAAAAATAAAAAATGACTTCGCCAATTCGACTGCTTGGGTGACCCCAAAAAGTCTGCGGTCCAACTTTTTTGTGAGCCAATAATATCCACAATCCCTCATGTTCCTCGCAGAGATGTGTGCCACAGGCTATCACACACACACACACACACACACACACACACACGTATAGAACCTCATGGGAGGTCTGGCCATCAAAGATCTTAATCGCTATTAATTCCACCCCCCCCCCATTTCCCTTCTTTCTGTTTCTGTCTGTGGCGAATTCCTCTAACTGTAACCGCCGATCGTGCTGTGGTGCTCAAATGCCCCAAATCATTCACACACCTTCAGCCAGCGATGTTCTCATGTTAGCCGGAAAACAGCTGGCAACATTAGCCTTTTATGTCGGGTGGTTCATAGTGCTAGGCTAATGAAAGCGTTTCTGGTTGGAGGTCATGTAAAGAACGCTCGTGTAATGCAGTAGAAACAAAGGGGCCCGATCTAGTAAAGTCAACGTAAACAGAGAAGACGGGGTTTTTTTTCTTTAAAGATGTGTCCTCTGTTGCCGTACACCGATTTCTAGGTGATGGACACAAATCTGTGTCCTTTCAGTTTTCAAAGGTCGGAATTTTAGCAGTCAGAAGAAAAACGACTTGAAACTAAAATAGGCATCGAGTTTGAAACCACAATCCAATCCAACGCTGGAGTTTGAATGTGTTCACTGTTCGGTTGTGCTGCTGCATCGTTATTTGCTTTGAGCACATCTGCATCAGGCTTCATAAGTTGTTACGAATTTGCTAAGTACGCAACGTGCTCTGTTACAAATGTAGAAAAAAAAAAAAAAAGTAGCCATAGCTACTTTTTCTATTTATGGCAACTTCCAAACAAGTAAGAAATATGCAGATATGTCAAAAATGTTACGCTAAATTAATTAAAAAAAACAACAAAAAAAACATTTTGTCCAAGGTTGTTTTATAAGGTCACTACTTTAGTGTCAACTGATCCTCCTATCCATCTCTTCCCCACTTCCCTCCCCGCTTCCATACCGTCTCCTTCCTCCTTGATGGACTTGGGTTCTGACACTGCAAAACACTGCATGGTCTCATATTTCTGCTGCTGGGGATCGTGCGACTCGTCCTGGTTCTCGCTGTGCGGGTTCACCAGCATTCGGCAGTTGAACGTGTGGCTGTTCCTCCTCGGACCCTCGCTGGACCACGGGACGCCATTGACTGCCGGAGAGAGAGAGAGAGAGAGAGAGAGAGAGAGAGGAAAGAGAGAGGAAGAGAGGTGAGGCAAAGGAGACTTTTATAGTCTGTGAGAGGGTGAGGGTGGTGGTGGGGGGGGACACTTTTCCCTGCGACTGAAAGTGAACGGTGAAACATGAAGCATGCAAAGAGCGAGCCAAGAGGAGGCGAGCGCGCTGCAAGTGGAAGACATAATGAGAGCAACGCAGGGAGAATGAAGGCAGAGGAAGTGCGAAAAAAAGAGGAGAGCTGTTGCTGGGTAGAGATCAGTTTTAATGAGCAGTTGGAACCCTGAGCCATCCATCCACAGCAGTGCATCACAGCCAGGCCTCCATATGCACGTCCTCCCAAAACATCACTGCCCATCTTTCTTCTCCTGTCCAACACTTACACAGGCACGAAATAACTCACTCAGAAACACACAACGCACGCATACACGCACGCACGCCCGGCCAGCTAGATAAAAAAAAAGACATGTATAGGCCAAACTCATTTCTTTCTAGCAAACTCCCATCACACTCCATCTGGTTTGTGATCTCATTCAGTGCATTGATAATCTCCCAGTAACTGGGCCACAGCCCAGTGATCATTTCCAGGGTACTCTGCTCTGCGCAGCTCTCCCACCCAGATGGCTGGGTAACTCAGACCTCAATCCAGATCACCAGCAGAGGAGGACTCGGAGCTCCTGACGCGATGCGGTGGCGGCAAAGCTCACCTTATGGGAAGTGAAGCCGTACGGGTTAATTTGACGGAACGAGATGATGGGGTGGGGGGAGGGAATTCCTGAGCTAAGCTGAGGATTGCACAAACAGTTGTAATGTTTACATTAAATAAGCACAAAGCATAACTTCAATGGGTGGGCTAGAAAGTATGGGAAATTGAGAACAAGAAAAGAGGATCTCGATAGGGGTGTGCAGCAGAGAACGAGAGAAAAACATTAAAAAAAAAAGTGAAGAGAAGGGGAAGGAAGGGCACGAAATGAGAATGTAGGAAGAGCATTATGCTGCTGACAGGAGAGAGAAGCCAAAAAAGGAAGTTAATTAGCTGAAAAGCGAGGGAGGATGAGGAGAAGAGTGAGAGGAAAAAGTCTGGGCTGAGCATCAGCAAAACAGAAAAAGAAGAACCTTTAGGATCTTTGCACACTGCAATTTTTTTTTTTTTTTTTTTTTACAAGCCAGCTTTCAGGCACTGAAAAACCACCGTAAACATTTAAATCACAACGACATGGCTAATAAAAAGCACCAGGTGACGCAAGGGAGACGGAGCGGAGGCAGAATTCGTTGGCAGGGAGAATAAGCCGAGGGCTAACCGAGGGATTTAGGCAGCAGGTTCTTGATGAACTCGGCGTGATCGCCGACGTGCAGCACGCTGTACACGCTGGTGTTCATCAGCTCCTCCTGGTTGTAGCGCAGGTACTGGGTCACGTTCTCAGACACGAACACGATGTTGCCCTCCATGTTCACCACGAAGAAGAAGCCGTCGAGGGCCTGGAGGGGCAAAGAGGCGGTTTAGAGTTTGTTTACAAAGTTCCTCCTCACAAAAAAAAAAAAAACACAATTCATGAATAATTAGGATTTTATTTGTGCAGCAATCACCCTCATTAATCAGAATATGTTAATAACCCTGCTGCAAGTGGCCTAAAGGGGGAATATCACCGATTAATATGCTCTCCCTTTTCTCAGACAAGGGAAAGCTGCAACTTTAATTTATTGATGCAAGTAATTGTGTTTTTCTTCAGATCTACCGGGTTTTAATCTCTATCATTTAGTATGGAACGCATTAAAGAACAGCAGATACTATGTAAATATTCTCTGAAGTCTGAGAAGCCGGTATAAATATATGTCTCCATTTATTTTCTGCCAAGGAAACGTGTAAAGAAAAATAGTACAATGTAAAATGAAACACATTGAAAAAGTTCTAAAAGTAAAGTTGAAACATGTCAAAAATGAACAAAGTAATTTTTGACCTTTATGGAAAAGTTGCAGTAAAACCATTTTTTTTTTAAATCCAGATTTAAAGAAGCCAACAAATTCTGGGACATTTCAGGTTGGAGCAGAGGAGCAGAGAGACTAAATGATGCTTCCTCTAATTTAATTCTGGTCATAGCTCCTAAAGGGGGGGATCAAAGGGGTCTAGATAGTTAATACTGTAAAAGATAAGCCTATACCTTATAGACCAATATGAAAACAGAATCTATCATTTTACAGACATGCAGCCGTTTAAGTTTATTTTCGTGGTGTGTGCCTGATTGTTTTTTTTTTTTTATCCATAAAGACACAAATACATTTAAGTGTCCCGAGAAAGCAGCCTTGAGAAAGTCCAAATATAATATTTCTCATTCATATGTAAAAACACACAAAAGATTACAGATCAAGCTTCTATTTAAAAGCTCTCCACACCAAACTAATGCAAGAAAAGGAGCTAATAATGACACAAAGGCCGTTTAAGACCAAACCGCTTGATTAGAAATTAGCCCTGCCAAGACGTTTGCGTCTGTGGTGAAATGGCAGGAGAGTGGTGTACGGCAAAGACAAAACCTCATATAGTGAAGCAACTGTAGCGAGCATCATTCCGCCTGCCACCAAAATGTTCAAACAAGATGAGTGGCTTACTATTCTAATTTAAGCTAATTTAATTTGCACTTGCAATTTTGCTTTGTTTTATCATGCCTTTTAATTTGCATGAAGGACCAATTGAAACTTTTATCCAATTTGTCCTAAATACACGGCTAGTTATTGTCTGACATTTAGCCCATAGAGGAGCAAAATGTGGCAGAAAGCTTTTAAACCGTTTAGCAAAATTAACTAAAGAGGCTCCTTCCTAATATGGGAGATTTCTTTATTTTTATTAAGAAAAACCAGAAAGCAACATTTGAACTATCTGCCATTTTCCGTTGTACCGTACCCGTAACGGCCCATGACCTAAAAGTGGAGTACACGCTGAACCCTCATTTATGTTTAAACGCCTACTCTGTTATTTGTATGTTATTACACTATGCTTACAGAAAAACCACTGGTACATACAATTAGTACCAGCTAAAAAGAAAAAAAAAAACAAGCTGAACATCAGTGAAGCTGATAAAAGCAGAATAAACCCATGTGGCTGATTAAAGTATAAGAAGGAGGAGCAGCACTTAATTGAAAGAACACAGCCCCAGGTCAGCCATTACACACAAGCTGGTGTCAATTAGGCCATCAAATCACCTACAGCCTTCAGGAACAGAACACTGGCGCTTGTAAAGCCGGTGCCACGACAGAACCGAAGACATCTGCTCTTCATCTGTGCTTAATCGATCGCTACGGTTAAACTGAACAACCGTCAAACTTTTCAGCGCGACATTTATTGTCGTTCCTGAAAACGGCTACAGAACCACACAGTCCAACAGCCCCACGGACAACATGTTAAGGTTCGCTGAACCTTTTCCATCTGATCCAAGATTACAGCGTGATGGAGGTTCTCCCTCGCCTGCTCTGACACTTCCTAATCTAAAAACAAACTCAAAGCTACCTCATCCATCAGTGCATTAACTGGGCCTGCTCCAAAATGCAACGTGGTTGTGCAAGTCCATCCTGTGTGAGGAAAGAGCATGGACTGGACAGGATAAACATTGCGTCGTGCCAACTCTAATGCTCCTCCAGACACTGTTGCTCAACGCCGTTAGCCAATACTTTTAATTTACAGTGCCCTCCTTAAATATACACTGGAGAGACGGCTGAGCCAATACGAGTCGATGTGTTCCAAACGGCAACTTTGGGAATAATTGTACAATTCCTGCTCCCAGCTCTATTTACTTGTGAACAATAACTGCAGGCTATATATTGCTGCAACGTAACATTAATAGTTTTTGGTAATGACTGAAAAAAAAAGAAAAAAATGTTATAGACATCATCAAGAATAAAGAGCAAAAGCCATGTCAAAGTATTCGTAGGAAGTTGAGATTTTGGAGATTTTTGTCATGTCCGAACCAAATATTTTATGCTTCACTGGGATTTTATGTGAAAGATCAACAGAAAAGGAGCAAATAATTTAGGGTTTCTGCAGTTTTCACCAACTCAAATTTAAGACTTTAAGACCTATTTAAGGCCATTATGAATAAATAAAAAAAAGAAGGGGGAAAAAACAGTATAGGATAAACAAGATTAAATAGTTCAGCCACAACAAAATTTAACACCTGTGATGAAAGTATTTAAAAGTAATATGAAACAAAATAATAATTTGGTGTGCATTTGTACTCAGGACCCCTTGAGTTAATACTTTGCACAACCACCTTTCCCTACAAATACAGCAGAAAATCTTTTGGTATACATTTCATTCCACTGATTTGCAAACCCATGAAAAAAAAATAAAATAAAAATATTAGTATCTTCTAAGAAATCAAAGATTCCTGCAACAGTATGCCTCCCCCATCATGCTTCCCTGCATTGGGTTGGTTTATCCAGAAAGATGAGCATCAGGTTTGAAGAAAAGCAAAAAATGTTGCTCTCATCTGCCCAGAGTGTCTTAATCAACATACAGACCAGACTAAGGATTACAAAATCCACTTCACAACTCCATGTGTTGAATAGTCACATGCAATCCCAGCAAAATGCATTGAAGTTTGTGGTTGTGACACAAAATCGGGAAAAGAAGATACGAGTGCTTTTTAGGGCACCGTATACATAACAGTGACGTGACGTAATGAATCTCTCCACAGAAGGTTAAAAGAGCAGCACAATGTTTCCCCACACTCCTCTCCATCCCTCTGTGTTTGGAGAGCAAAGAGTCTCAGAGGGGCAGGGTGGGGGGGAGGAGGAGAAGAGGTGGGGATGTGTGTTTCTGCTGCCGGCCTTTCTCTCCTCTGAACGGCCTGTAATGAGCCCAGGATCGCGGAAGGGATCGCGGCTCGGAGCGGAGCTGGTGTGAATGGCCTATCGCCGTGTTTTGGGGACTGCTGACAGATGGGAAAGCTCGCAGGCTGCGCTGGGCTATATTTAGCCGCGAGTTAGTGTGTCGATTCAGTGACGCTGGACCAGGAGAGCTATAAATATTCCATGACAGGACGGATCTAGAGGCGAAAGAAGAGGGAAGAAGTGGGAGAGCTGGGGGGGGCGGAGCGCGGGAGATCTGAGCGAGGCGGGGAGGGCGGAAATGGGTGAGAGGACGGACTCAATGGACTGATTCATTCGATGAGCTGTTGCTTTCTTTCCCATTATACGTAAGCACTTCTGAGGCTCTCCGTTGTACAACCGGGCCATTGCTCAGCTTGGTGATTTACAGCCAATCAGGGGCGGATACAAGATGCTGGCAGCTTTAGCCTCACACAGCTACACTCTGACATAATCACTACTGGCACAGCTGCGATTGTTCTCCGTGAATGGTGCTCTTCGGTAGACATCAATCATAATTTCAAGAGGTGGGTTGACCTGTGGTGGAGTATTTCACTTAGTGTGACACTATTAAGTGGAGTGTATGATGAAACCTGAGTGCAATTTGATCTCGGTGTGAATACAGATGTTCTGTGGAGACGTGATCATCAGGGTTAAAGTTCTGGAGAAGTATTAAGGAGGGTTTAGGTCGGACGCATCATCTTTACGTTGAAAGAGTAAAACAAGGCAACGCCGTTCACAAACTGACAGGTTGGGCAAGGAGAGCTTTATATATTTATTTATTTATTTATTTTGAAGCTGCCAAGAAGACCGTGGTAATTGTGGAGGAGTTGCAGGTGGGAGAATCTGATCACAGGACAACTATTTGTCAATCTCTCCATAAATCTGACAATAACGGAATGATGGCGAGAAGAACATCACTTTTTGTCGTTTGAGGCACAACAGACGTGTGGAAGGAGACGGCCTACTAACAGGAAATCAAGACTGAACTTCTTAACCTACGGATGCAGCTAAACTCAGGACAACCCTGTAGGTAAAGCTTTTAGGGGCTGCAAAAGACTTAATGCTGGCTTGGAAGTATTCCTTCTTGTGGGACAGTAACTCTAAACATGCAACATGAATTACAATGGAATGACTTGGATTACTGATCCTCAGAACCCCCCATCTTGCATGTTGTAGGGGTTTTCCTGCTGTGCCTCAAGCCTGACTTAAATGTGTGATTAACAGGCTTTTGCAGCATATTATAGCTTACTGTGGAGGCAATACAGTCATTTGAGAAATACCTAAACCATAAAGAACAGTGGATTTCTGAGGAATAGGCTTGAAAAACACTGGTTTATTTTAGAGATTATTACTGTGTTTAAATAGCCTAGTTAATAATCGATTGTAAGACTAGAAAAGTACAATCTAAGTTATTGCGCAAAGAATAAAGTCCACATTTTAATCTCTTAATGTGTGAGAGACATGCACCAAAAGTTTATATGTAATGAATATTAAAAAAATAATCTCAATAAAAACACTGGGAAGTTTAAAAGGTAATGTGACAAAAATATTAAAAGGAAATGGCAAGGCATTGCAAATGACATCATGATGAATGAAAAAACACAAACGCAATCCACCCACCTCCAGCATCATTGGTCCCAAGGCGTCTTTGTCAATCACACTTTGGCCTGTTGATGAGACATCAGCCTTCTGCACCTCCTCCTCGTTTGCTGCTGCAGCCTTTTCTGTGATCAGATAAATCAATAAGACAAACTTAAAAGCCACAAATCGGGATCCAATGCAACAAGTTCATAATGCAGAGGGAGGGGGAAAAAAAACAACAACAAAAAAACAAAAAACACAACACCACCACCACAAAGACTAAACTTAGAGGTCACCGAGAAGAAGCACGAGCAAACGATTCTGCATTTCCCCCTGCAGTCGACCCACATACTTTAAAGAGGTCACTGGCTGACAGGGATTTTAACAAGTATCCATCTGGTAACAAAGCAAACACATTCGGTCCCTTTGTGAAAACATGCGGCCGGCCGTGGCTCCAGCCCAAGCGCACCGCGGCAAACAGAGTGAAAGGTTGCTGTAAACGAGCGTGTCAGAGCGCACGACTGCCACACTGGTGACAGACACACCCGTCATGTGCAAAAAAAAAAGAAAAAAAAGAAAAAAAAAGGGGCTATTATGGAACAGGGAGAATGTGTAAACAAGTCATGTACAAAATAGGAGAACAAATTGTTCCCATGAAGGGCAGAACATTTTTACTTATCCAATACCACAAACAAACTTAATCATGTTATCATCAATAATATGAAACTAGATTAAGCTATCTAAAGCTCAAAAGTTAGCTTTTCAAAATACGTCCAACAAATTTAGGAAATTCATCAAATGAGAGAAAAAAAATTTATTTTCTTGCAACAGAACAGATTTCAAGATTATACTGTGTTTGCACAATACGTTCAGCAACATATTAATACGTTCAGCAACATATTAATATATTAATATGTTGCTGAACCCTAACCCTAACCCTAACCCTAATTTACCAGTGACTAGGAGAAAACTAATTCAATAGAATTTAGAGATGCATAGAGAAATGGGACGGTGACCAAAACTGGTGGACTTTTAGCGTGGTCGACCGACCGACGCTTTCAACATCACTGGCGGTCTAAAATGAAGTCAGATGAAACACGGGGATGCATGAATCAATTTTAAATAAACTTCCCTATGATATCTGTAGACGTACTCTTTATGAAGGCTGTGATAGAGTGAGCGAGAGCAATACCATAAGTAAATAAATAACGGGAAGGGTGAACAGAGTTGGTTTCCAACCTCTGCCTACCAGATCTGGGAATATTAGGTGGAGCTGAGTTGAGGTAAGGAAGCATATTCTCCAATTTAACGCTTCCTCCCCAAGTTGTGTTCAGGACAAAAAGAGTAATATTGGCCAATATCGACGTTGGTGCTGATACACAGTGTATGCCTGCTAAAAACATACCTATGTTAATTAATGCAACAAATAAAAAAAACAAAAACGTATATATTAAAAGAAACACAATATATTGTCGCCAATGCACCAGGTTAATTGACACACTAGTAATGCTTGTATAATTTCTTTTTTCAGTCATACCTTGCGAGTCACAAGCTGAAAATTTCAGGAAACTTTTCCCTAAGGAAACCCTGCTGTTTCAGCAATGCTAGCCAGGCTAATCACTAGTAGGAGATGTTATTATAGCTGGTTAAAAATGTTAACTAAATGGTCAAAAATCCAGGTTTAAAAAAAATAAATAAATAAATCACACTTCTAATTGGCGGATTTGTTAACATTTTAAAATGGCACGGATATAGAAACGTACAAAAATTCCAAGACCCAAACCCTTAAAAACCACCAAACATTTCATTTAAATTTGAACAATTAAGAGATTCCTCTCAGCTTTGGTAACTAAAATAAGGAGTTATGTCTTTGCCCATGTGACTGGGTTAATAAACATGCAGAGAGGCCTTATGTTCATAGCGTAGGCTGCCCTACTTTCCAAGCAGACGATGAGAGGCGGAATATGAGTGGGCTGTTCGGGGGGGTGTTGGGGAGGGGTGGATGAGGGGGCACATTTAACGGGCGCACCATGCCAAGGAGAGAGCTGACCATATGGTGACAAAAGATTGTGGTGAGAAGCAAACAGAATCACGCTCTTCCTTTTTATGGGTATGGATGTGTGAAAGTTGACACGAATGCAGGTTTCCCTCTGCGCTGTGGGTTTGTGCAACAGCCCACAGACAAGTATTAATCTTTTCCAGCATTAATGATCCGTGCATCAGCAGGACCTCTCCAGGCCCAGTGGGGTCCTGCAGACCAACACAGCTGCCCTGAGTGCAGACCCATCACTCACTGTCATGGCCGCCTTCCCTGGCTCTCCGTCTCTCTGCAGAAGTGTGGCACTGTGCCACGGATAGCAGGAGCAATTGATCACTTAAAAGGATTGTGTAACGTATTAACAACTACATCATAAACCGGCGAGACAGGGCACCATATACGCTTTACTAGCTCATGAATTTATAGAGCAGTGGTGCTTTTTCTCTTGTCTTTTTTTATTGTGCAACGTTGCCCATTAGCAGATAATGCAAAGTCCTATCATTATTATTATTAGTTTTGTTATTGGTTTTTCAACTATGGATTGGTGTTGAACTTTTTTTTTCTGTTAATGCCATTGTCATTTGAATTTTGCATCGAATCTGATTGTCTTTCATACAAAAAATTTGAGAATTAGAAAGGTAAAGCGTCACAAACAAAAGCAAACGATATATTCAAGGGAGAATATCCTTTTCCACACTGCTGTATTTATCCGGTTATGGACTAACAAGGCAGAGAAAAAGTAAGAGAACATAATTTATCTCAGCTTAAACAACAGGGTTTTAATGTACAGCCGAAGGTAGGAGGAGAATTATTATTTAAGACCCCACTCATTCAGTCACAATGAGATTTCCTTCATTTTCAGTATTTTTTGGTAGGAGATTGACCTGTCTGAGTTACAACTGATCTGCAACCTAATGTCACAAGATGCTTTCAAATTTTACCTAAGAATATTTTTTTTTTCTTACATGAAATCAGGTGAGAAAATTCCTTTCAGTGTTAATCATTACACCGAAGAGGGAATCGGTTCATCTACTAATTACTACTATTACTTTGAGCTCATAACATTGTGGCTGGATGCAACCCCAAACTTCCTCTTTGGTTGACCTTACGCAGCTCATATCCTCAAACCTCAGAAACTTGTAGTTGAATCTACAGCGTCAAAGCACATAAACATGCAAAAAACCTCCCTTAAATATATGCCAACATGCATATTTTCCTATCTACACACACACACACAAACTGAATTAAGGGATCATTTACTCCATTAGCATAATATCACACTGGATACCTTTGAAACTTCAGACCTTGAATTTGAGTATAGTTATTTAGTAGTTAAAAACAGGCTCACTATGTTCACTTTTTACAGCATCATTAGTGTCGCATTTACTTGCACCCCTGTCAACAGAAAAGCATTTAGCACACAGTCTTCTACCGTTTCCTGGTTTTTGAGAACAAGACTAGAGCGCGATCTACAATTTCATACTAGGTCTTCTAATACCACCGTCTCTTCAGCTCGACTCAAATAGGTGTTATAGGTGTTTAGAAAGCAAACAGTACAAAAAAGCAATAAGAAATTGTGTATAAGACGGTTGTGAAATATAGAAACTTAAAAAAATTCTGTCAATACAGGTGTGAATACATTTTTTCTTAAACTTTGAAAGATCATGAGGTCATATCATTGTTATTATTTTTGCTTTACCCCTTAAAGCTGCCTCCACAACAAATCTCTATCTCAACATCTCAGCAGGAAGAGAAAGAGACCCACAGCATCACAGATCCCCTACTGTACTAAACAGTGTGCATGACGTGCTTTTCCACATATTCGCCCTTCGTTTCCCACTAGACCCACATGTAGTGTTTGTTGCCTGAAAGCTCAGTCCTCGTCTCGCCTCAAAGCAAACGGTTCTAGCGAAGGTAAGTGTAGAGTCTGGGAAACGGCACATTCAGACCAGCGACGGTGGAACAGGAGATGTTTTCTCCCACAGCGCCTTCGGATAAGCCTTGCTTTAGACTAAGTGACCCCTGACCAGCCCAATCTTGAAGTACTTCTCTAATTATAAGCTTGGAAATTTCTTTTGCTTCCTTTTCCGCCCTCCTTATGATGTGTTGGGTGGTAAAATACACTTAGGGCCTTATCCGGCTTATTTTAGAGTTTCTGCAAGTATCTTTAAATTTGAGACTTTTTATTCCAGTGTGGTAGAAATTTTACTTTACTTACAGGTGCATCTTAAAATAGAATATCACTTAAAAAAAAAAGAAGCTGGTGTAATAATACCTTGGTTGTTCAAGTGATTAAACAAATAAATCACACTAACAGATTTCTCAAAATGGTACAAGAAAGCAATGGACAAATGTCAAGAGTTAAAATGACCACTGGGTGTATTTAAGACCTTTAATCTTAAAATTAAGGTTCTTACAAGTCGGACGTTTTAGGATCACGCCAAAACTATCCTATTTTTTTCACAATATGTCGTTTAAGCTCGCCACGTCTGACTATAGATGTATGTGGATTCAAGCAGGTAGCGCTTTTATTGCACCCATTTTCTCACCTTGATAAATATATAACACATCTGCCTTCCATAAAAGGCATGTTTTCTTGCCTTTCCCATGTTGAAGTGTGACTAGAAGAAATGGGCCTGTGCTCTACCAGGAAAACAGGAAACAGAAAGACATCCTTATAAAATTATAAAGGCAAGTATGCAACACAAATGATTCAGGTTCTCTTACTTAATAAGAGGGACGCAAAAACATATGCATGGTAATCTCCCTACTAAACTTATGCAGCTGAATTAAGTGGTTGATTTTTTTTCCCTTAGAATTTTCACACACAACGATTACACTATTGGACCAAAAAAGAATTTAAAGCTTTTTGCAAACCTTTGTCAAGAAAAAAATAAATAAAAAAAAAGAGAGAGACTTTTGAATTTAACTGCACTTTTCACAGGAAAAGATGCATCACTGACATCTGACACAACCCTTCCATAGAGTGAGAAATGAAGTGCAGTTAAAAGAACCTAAGGCATTCCTTCAAAGCACAACGTTCGGCATCTATAAGCAGCTATAAAAAGATTCCCCTGCCTGACCACCGGCCAGTAGAGGACAGAGAGGAAGAGGATGAGCCAGCCCTTCGTTTGCTTTGCTCCGTGTGAATGTAGCAGGCTTGATGTGGAATAGGATTTTTGTTTTGCTTTAGTCACTTTTACATAGCAGACGTACGAGTCAAATAAAATACAGTGACATTATCAACAGGTTTGATTTGTGCATCTTAAAAAGGCCAAGTTTTTATTTTTTTAAATAAGATATTCTGGCACCCTTTCTCAAAAGCAAAGACCAAGCTAATATCTGTCTCTAAATTTACAACAGGAGAACATTTTAGCTTTGCAACAACCTTACTTAATCGTCTAGCAACATGTTTTTTTTGCTACGAGCTGTAAATTCAAAATGTTCGATGTAGCCCTGAACAAGCTTTCACTTTTATCATTTCATTTTTTTATCATGTTTTTTTTTTTTTTTTTTTGCAGTTTATTCAGAATGCAGACGGCACGACCAGACTGTCACTCGTACCTTGCTCCTTTATTTGCCTGATCTGTTTCACAGTTTCCTTCAGGATTGCACATTTGTCAGGTTTGACGTTGAAGTTGTCGATGTCGTTGAAGTTGGCGAAGATCAGCTCGGCGAGCTCTTCGATATACTTGTTCTCGTGCTCGCGGTTGCGCTTCTCGTTGCTCCGCTTGGGACTGCAGAGACATAAAAACAACGAGAGGGGAAAACTAAAAAAAAAAAAAAAAAAAGCAATGGGGGACCAATGTTGGGGAAAATTACAAAACTATCAATTTTTTTTTTTTTTATTAAAAAAAGATCACTTAGGTGGCTAATTTATCTTTTCTTTTAAATCACAACACTAAACAAAAAAGATACAAGCATTTTCAACAGCGAAGAAATGACACCGTCCTTTCCTAAATCCCGGTGTTACCCTCCTGGGTTGGAATAACTTTGAGTGAGTTGCTCCTTGAAGACATCTGCCAGTGTCTCCCACTCTTCACTTGAAGCTGTGAAGTGTTTGAATTGTTTCAAGCCACAGCATCTCAAAAGAATAAATATCTGGACTATACTCCATTCCAGGACCTCCCATCTGTTAATTTTGAACTGGCCCAGATCCGCTGCAGCAAAGGATCTCCACAAGACAATTCTTCCACCTCCATACTTTACAGTTTACATGAAGCTCGTCTCCGCTAATGAATTTGGATTATTCTTAAGATACTGGTGTCTAAATAATTCAGTGTTGGATTCGTCTGTCCAAAGAACATTGCTCCAAAAGCCATCGGTCTTTCTCTTGTTTAGCTCTGGCAATATTTAAGCTAGGTTTGCAGTTGATGCACTGAACTAGGACAGAGGCAGTATGCGATAAACGTGCCAGCCCCGCCCAGTCGTGTTGGCGCGACTCCTGGTCCTTTCACTCAAACTGGACAATCTGGAATGCTCTCTTGCAGAGCAGGTTCACCTGCACTGACATGTATAGGAACTCTCTATCATGGCTCCCGTTGGAGAATACCGCACCAAAGTATGCATCACGTATATAGGCCACACCGCTCGCTCGGCTCGCGTGCGCTCAATGGGAACCTCTAAAAGCACGACTGCAACTCGGCCTTAAGTCCGTTTTTCTTGACGAGCAAACATTGCCTCTGCTGAACTCTCTTTCTGATCGTACAGGAATGCACTTTCATATCAACAACGGCAAGAGTTGCTGTAAGTCTAATGATGACACTTTACATGTAAGGCTCGTCACTATCTGGGTCACATACGCCTATGGCTGTTTTAAATGATTATTTTAGTAATCAAGTAATCAACTGATTGTTCTGAGCATCTAGTAGCTACTTAAAGAAACATATGACAGAGAAAATGCTAGTCAACAATTCAGTTCCTATTTAAGAAAACACATTTAAGACACACTTAAATACAGTATGATTCAATAAAACTCTTAGTCTCATTATTTCACAAATTAAAAAGCAAACTTAAAAAAGAGGCATTGCCTTTTTGTAACACTTCACTTTCAGTCTCGAGTTTGAAGTATGAAAAAGCTTCTTTTTTTTTTACACATATTTCTAATCTATTTTTTATTGTTTTTTCACATCGTTATTCTCCTTGATCAGTAAGTACAACAAGTGAGAAAATGGAGCTTGAAGATATTAATACAAGCTAAAAATGGGGAGAGTAATAAGTCGGCGGAGCACAAAGTATGTTAAACTGACAGCAGTTTAACGTAATATGCCAAGTTTACTTTGATCTCAGGCCTCTAAAGTTAATTAGTCGGGTTGAATCAGGCTCTGACACGACGTTTACAGGCTCGATCAAGTTGGTTTTGATTGTTTCAGGCCCAACCTACACCTTCATTTTCCTGCTGACGTGTTGCCGCATTGTGGAGGCGCCATTGGAAAGCTTTCTGTGCCTCTCCATCTCCCTCCATAGCTGCTAATAGCACTTAGCATTCTTCATCAGCTCATTAAAGCGCTGCACACCACACACATAAAGTTTAAAAACAAAACAAAACAAAAAAAATCATATGATTACAGTGCACTAAAAAGTAATCATAATTGAACGATGCGTCAAGGAATTCTAATAATCAAGGTACTCGAATAGCTTTCATGAATCGTTTCAGCCCTACACAGTACTGTGTGCTCCTATGGTTCAACCTCAAGTCTGTCAATGTGGTTGTGTTGGTCGCTTCGGTATTTATAAGCGCACCCAAACTGATGCCCAAGATGGTCACTGTGGTTAAGGGTCAGGACTGCAATCAGGCCGTCCCATCCTCTCCACTCTAAATCGCTGTGTGAACAAAGGCTGATAGAGCTCAGTCCACGAGAGTGGATTCATGTGAAGGCCACTGACTGCAGAATCTCATCTCTGTATCCCTCTACATTGAGATTTCCACCTGGAGCGACGAGCCTCGTTTCTTTTTTTTTTTTTCCAGCGAGGGAAGTACCGCCCCTCGCCATCACGCTGCCTCCACCTAAAGGTGTTTCGCATTAGCAGGGAGAAATTGCCAAGTTTTTCATGGGGTACAACCCACATCCTCAACCCTGTTGCTCAAGCCATAAATGTATTTTTCTTACACTCTGTTACTCTGGCACCATTTAAGGGGGAAATAAAACAGCTTTCCAACAGTTTAACATTCATTATCAACAGGTTCTTACATGTGGCACCGTGGACGACCTTCCTAAACAAGCTCAACAAAACTAGATACGTTTACGCGGGACATTGGAGCTCCTGTAAAAACTCCTGGTATCTCCTGGAAAAGATAACTCATTATCTCCTCGATGGTTCTGGGTCAATTTGTGCCCTTATTTTAGATCCAAACATTGCTCTGTCATCCCAACCTACTTTCCTTTAAACCTGCAAACAAGCTGCTTTGTACTTTAAAATAATTCAACAGAGTTAATTATATAGAAACACTGAATGTGATTGTTCAAGATTTTATATGACCCCTCGTTTGATTCTTGTCCGTGCACATTTGTATTGGTTGGCATTTATGACATAGAAGATAGTGACCAATATTAAAACCGAATACTCAGAGTCCTATAAGGCTGTTTTCTTACCGTAGACTGTGTGGAGATTTTAAAGTAAAATAAAATATGAAAAAAAGATTACTTTACATCATTATCTGTAAAACTGAGTATGACATTTCCTGAACAGAACTGCAAGAGTCTGAAATCGTAGATGGGTAAATTGACCTGCACCGCTGCTTGATGGAGTTTCCTTTTTAGTTTCGAAATCGTCAGCAGAGGGAAGGTAGTTGAATCTGCAGTGGCCTGGTAATTCGAATTACTAACACGAAGAAAAACTAAAATCTCTAGGTAGCGGTGTGAGATGAAATAAGTTGGCAAGTAGGACTTGATCATTCTTGAGGGTTACCTGGGTCCTATGAGTTCGGCGGAGCATTCTTTGCGTTTTCGTGCTTCTGCCCTTGCAGGGTCAGATGAGTTTTCACCGACTCCACTCATCATCAATGCATATCAGCGTCTGCAAATGGAACACACAGGAAATCACAGTTTTAAATAAGAAGCAACAATTTCACTAGCTAACTGACTGAGCAAAAGGTAAGACAGCAACGGTATGTGAAAGGATGACAATGCAGGACTCGGTGAGGGCCCATATGGCCATCTACATACAGCACACATACAAACACACGCCCACACACACACGTACACAAAGTCTGTGCTGGAAGCACAAGTTGATCCAGTCCGGGAGAAATGAGTGAAAATGGAGCAGAGGTAGAGATTCAATCATTTCTCTCCGATGGCACAGTTCTCCCCAGAGAGACTGAAATGAGAGCACCGCGCTTCGCCTGCAGCAACAGACTGTGCGCTCAACCGTGTGCTGAGAAAAACACATTCGCTACACAAAACCAAGTGAAGCCAGCTCACATTCAGGACAGAGAGTTTACAGTAATGTGTGCCTGCGTCACTGTACGGACCGCCATTCGCCTGGAAAAACTCGAGGTCAATCAAAACCACAACAATGAGGACTCCTATCGTTTGAGGTTATGTGGAAATAACACTCGCCTACTTAGAAATGTCTTATAAGGTCACTTCCTATACGGTACAATAAATTTTATTTATTTTTTTTCTTTTGTTAAATACATTTGGGAGTCTCTTGACGGAAGCAAACAGTTGAAGCACAAAGAGTTAATGTGGCAGAGAGGCAGCTGGAAGTGGAACAGTGTTTGTGGTAAAAGGCTATTTACTTGTTAATTTGGGATAAAAAGGAGTACGATGAGTTTACTTCGGATACTCAAAAAGAGGGATTGCTCCAAAGTTAATCAAAATCAGCTGTCCTTTTACCCTCGGATAATGCTTTACCAGTTGTCGTGCATTTTTATTTTGCTAAATTATAACTGGGTCCAAGTTTCGCTATATACGAGACGATTGGTTTGAATGGTCTCGTATGTAGAGACCATTCCTATGTACCGGTGGTCTTCAAATCCAGGCAGTGAGGAGTGGCATCGTGCAAATTTTAGACGCGTCTCTGCTTCAGCACGCCCGAGTCAGATCATGAGCAGGACACCGACGATGTACTTCAGCCGTCTCACCGTCACAGAATCTACAATAAATTCTACTGTCAGTTTAACCCTCCTGTTGTCCTCGGGTCATTTTGACCCTAGGACAACAGGAGGGTTAAAGCAAGAAGAAGAAAAAAAAAAAGTCATAAATAAAGCTAAAGCAAAACTGAACCCTCCAGCATGACAATGACATACCAGTAAATCCACCAAGGACTCGCTAAAAATGTAGAAATGGAAAGTTCTATGCGGAGTCAAACCCTCGTCACCGATCACTTTGAGATGATGCAACTTCATACTAGCTGTATTTTCAGGAAACCTCTCAAACATCTCGCTCCAGAAAGTTAGGAGCGGGGCAAACTTTTACATATTTTTTTTTAAGTGCAAATAAATCACATTTCTTCCCAGAGATTAGAAATTTTAACATGGCTACTTGAATAATTATTTAAAAAAAAAATGTTATTAAATTACATGGAGTGTCTTAATTCATTTCATACGACAGTCAGTGGATAAATTAGACACATTTAGGCCTTAAGAGGATCTGTGATTGGTGCCATTTAAACAAAGAGATTTTATTAAATTATTCAATGATTTATGGCATAAACAATAAAGAAGCTATACCTAGAGAACAATGGTTTTCGTGAAGATTCTGCAATTGAAATGAACCCGGAATGTCACAATTTTTTGAGTTTAATCTAAACATTACATGCTTTTCATGACAAGCCAACAGATTTCTCCCCTTGACGATCACAGATGAAGTCTGCGCCCAGTGGGTGCTGCTGCCCTTCTGATGCGCTCAGCTGATGCTCAACAGAGTAGTGTGGCAGATTTCTGGCCACAGTTGCATATTGAATAATAGTCAATAAATATTTTCTTTTTATTATTATTATTGACCTGCCAGAGCAGAGTGGCTGGGGGGAAAAAAAAAAAAAGATTTCCTGCACAGAGAAAAATAAAATTTTCCATAACAGATTCAGCAAACAAAAGCTTTAAAGTTGGATCGGTTAGGCTCTTAAAACCAACATAAGCAGTTCTCAAAAGCTAAAACTGTTCCTTCTCTATCCTACTCTTAAGTTACCACAAGTAGAATTTGAGGGCACTAAATGAAAAACCATCAATTATTAACCGAAGTGCAGTAATATCTTATTAATTACCATCGTCCTCTGAAAATCTGTCAGCAGCTAATGGACTCGGGTTTAAATATATAGAAGGATACCTTCAGTATATTAGAAAGTTAAAAACTCATTGCCTTAAAATAAACGGTTACATTAAAAAGGATGTAAATAAAGTTCCTTAAGGCAGTTGATGTTGCTAAACCTCATTGTACTTTATTGAGATTTTATGTGATGGAATAAGCCAAAGTAAGGCATAGTTATGAACAGAAGGGAGGGCGTCTTGAGGGTAAAGTGCATCATTAGTTTTTCTCCCACACAGCAGTTTGAATGCAGGCCAAAAAGTTCAACTTTGGTCTCGTCTAACCAGAGCGCCCTCTTCCAATGGATTGTTGCAGGCCGCAAACAGGACTTCTTACTAGCGTCCATCACAATAAACAATAAATCAATTAATCGCATGATAAATTAAAGCAAGCTCAATCTCTTCTATTTGTACAATTTCATCGTTTTGGTTTTTTTCTCCTCTTTCTACCAAAAACTGGAAAGCAAAAGTCTTCAGTCTGGTGCTTTGGTCTCGACTAGCCCTTTATTTGAAGGACAGTTTTGTTTACAGAGACTCCATAATTCTTTTTTTTTTGTTTTTATTTTTTGTTGTCTTTTGCTCGTTTATTTTGGATATTTAAAATGTCTTCCAGTTCAAGTGTCGAATGTTAAGATACTCATTAGAATTTAAAGTTTAGCGAATCTCTGAGAATGTGTTCTTGCATTGTTAGGCCGTTACCGTTGTATTACATGAAAATGGTCTCAAAACAACAATATTATTGCTTGTCGCAATAATTTCTGGGACAATTTATCGTCCAGCAAAATTTGTTATCCTACTTTTTAATGCTTTCAACAATAACTTTTGAAGCACACAAATAAAAGTTAGCATCTCAAAAGATTCTACCTCCTGTCCTGTGGATCTCTTTAGCTGCTCCAGAGATACAATGGACCTTTTGGCTACCCGCATGTTTTTTTTTAAATTTTTATTCCATTTTCAGATGATGGTTGAAACAGTACTCTAAGACAGTGTTTTTCAACCACTGTTCCGCGGCACACTAGTGTGCCGTGAGTGATCGTCAGGTGTGCCGTGGAAATGATCCAATTTCACCTACGGTACCGTATTTTCCGGACTATAAACTGCTACTTTCTTCCTAAACTTTGAACCATGCGGACTGTAGCCCGGTGCGGCTTTTCTGTGTATTTTTCTTCAACCACCAGGTGGCTCTCTAGCAGGAAATGAATCATTAGAAGTCAAAATTGTAAATCAAAGAAGAACGCGTTAATTTTCATTTAGAAACAAGCACATGCTAGGATAATATTTGTAACCAAACCCTTCACTGATCTTCTCCAAAACTTTATTCTTAAGCTATTTGCTTTTTTCCCCACATGATGCCATTTATTCACAAATGTACTACAATAAGCCTCTGAGACCTTAACAGAACATCTGTATTTACGTTGAAATTTTAAAAAAAAAAAGTTTACAACAGGACAATTAGCCTTTAAAGGAAACTTTAAAGCATTTAGTTACACTGGATTATTATTTATGGGCATCAGAGTAAAGGGAGACAGACTGAAAATGTCTACCACACTTTAAATGTTTTTTTTTTTGTCACATAAAATCCAAACGAACCCCACTGAAGGATGCAGTGAGCAATAACAAGACAAAATGTTTTTTTAAACAGCAGGATCAGGGGGACACAAATACTTCTGCAAGGCACCGAATCTTTGGTTTCGGCTCGTAAAAAGAACGGACCTTTAAATGAAACCCTTCAAAGAGAACATGCAGGTCTTTTCCCAGAGTAGGTGCCATAGCTGGCGCATGCTGTGTTGTGATAGAGTCTCAGCTACCCTTACCATGGAAACAGCTATGACACACACCACTTGCTGCTCTGCCATTACATAAGGAGGGAGCAGAGTGGAGAACGCCAGTATTTAGGGGAGAGCAGGGTAGCATAGCCTGGCAGAAGCTGGCTAAAATAATGAATGAGGTAGTGGCCATGCAAACCTTAGTCTGACTGCCTCCTGCCCTGGAGTGACCCACTGTAAGCTAGCAGTAGCAACTGGCTCGACATGAATGAAGCCAACGCTTTGGCTACGGTTTTAAACATGTCCTTTTGACAAGTGTCTTGTGTTCCCTTGTTGACTAGTGCTGCGAGTGAACAGACACAAACGGCCGAGTCCACGTGTCCCACTGTTTTGCTATTTTGAACACCGCCATCTTTGTGCAGAGCAAGCTGTGTGCTGGCTGAAAACATAAAACTCAATATTAGAGGTTGTATCATTTTTATTAATGGCAGCAGGCCATTAAACTCTAATAGCCAAGTGCCATTCTCCATTTTTATTGGCCGGGGCAGGGCTTTCAAAAGCACAAGTTACCATGGGGATTCTGCTTCTGATTGGCCGAGCGTGCCTCGCTGAGCCAGATACGATTGGTCGCCTCCATCTCCTTGACATAGCAGCAATGATGGGTCACTCTACATTGAGACAAATAAGTGAGACTTGAAGTACCGAGCACGTCTCAATGACACCAACACAGACGACCAGACGGCCTGGCAAGCAGGCTGCCGGCTGATTCTGTAGCTGGGAAAGGGGAGCGGGGTCTCAACACAAGGCAGACTAACAGGGGGTTCCCATCTCGAAAAAAAAAAGGAAGAGTCTGGACTGCTGGCAAGCTAATAACCGCTGGGAAATCATTAGCAAACAAAGATGCTGTAAAAATGTGCTTACATTTAACAGAACATAGAGTATGAAACAACCCCTCAGAGGGTAAAAGAACTACAACCATGTCTGCTTTCAGCCTAAAAGTTGCCACCTGGTTTCAAACGGGCCCTTATTCTACAAAGCCTCAAGACCCAATATGAACAAGAGTCACGTTGTGGGGGAAAATTGCTGAACGCTTCCATGTCTCTGGGGGACAATTTTAAAAATTCACGGACACTACCACAGTCGGTAAATGATAGCATTTTCTCCAACCTGCCAGGACATCTTAAGACATCGTCATCCCTCATCCTTATGAGGAAACGCATAAAAAATGACCTTCACCAGTCACTTGTGCAACAAAACGCAGAGGAAACATATTGCTTCGCAGTCGGGTGTCCTCCGACTGGCAAGCTGTCCATTTTTACTAATGCAACAATGATCTTTACGGTTAACCCCTTAAAGTTCTGCTTCATCAGCCTATAAGAACCATCTCTAACAATGTAATCTAAACTAATCTGGTTTCTTCGTCTGCGTGGCCTTTCAGCACTCATTTCAATGTAGATAATGACATCAGCTTCAGCTGGCATTGTTTGCTTTTGTTGTTGGGTTGAGTTATCTCTGAGACGGATCTCGCCTCCTTCCTGAACGATATGATGAGTAGACGTTCCCATACCGTTCAAACCTGAATAGCAGGTGAAGAGGATCTTTCTGGTATCCCATGGATAAACAAGACTTCTGGAGGTAAAAAGTTTGTTTTGTTTTTGTTTTTGTTTTTTGGCTGCTTTCCTGTGATGATGTCACACAGTGAAGTAGCATGTTTGAGGTGTTCAGAGACAAAAAAAAAATTGTTTAGATGTCTTTTGTTCTGTAATCATAATTGTCTGGTTTCAACTCTACAGATGACAGATCCTTAGCCTAAGCCCTCCTTTATATAATACAAAATAAAAAGATTACAACTGATTAAAGGATAGCACAGGAAAAAAGCAATTCATTGTTACTTCTGTCTCGGGCGTCACTGACAGTGATAAGTAGGTTATAGATGGGTAGGGTAAGTAACCTCATTATGCTCTTGAATGATTGGCATATTCTAGGAAGCATCTATTAAATTTGAAGCTCATCAAGCCATCAACTCCTGTAATTCATTACTACACCAAGTTGGGACATATTCTCCATCCGTCATCAGTGCAAGCCATTTGCAGTATAAGCAAAAGGAAAAAAATAAAAATAAATAAATCTGCAAAACCAAACGGCCAAATACAGAGCCGCTGGCCATGACATGTTTCTTTTAGTGTCACAAGAAATTGCAAAAAGGACACCGTAAAGGAAACAAGTGATATCAGCTTTTATTTAGTCTAAACGCTCTCCAAGAAGGCTGTTGCAGTAAAAGATGACGCGTCAATTACCTTCGCAGGCTATTAAAATAAAACATTTCAGAGATAATGCAACTGAGAGCTCATCTTGGATTGTGCGATTTATAAGCGTTAAGTTGAAATGCGATTTCATCCTTTAGGTGTAAAACGCAGTGGACACGCCGTTCGGTTATCTTCTACGTGTTCCTGGCAAAGCAGCAGCTTTGACTGGGGAAAGCACAGGCTGAAGGACTGAGTGGAAATGATGCCTGGGGGTCATGGGGTTTATTTGAGCAATGCCCTTCTGGGTAGTTGCCCACTTTGAAACTGAGCCTCATAGCCGTCTCTGCTTTAGACTCCTTCCTGTTTCTCTCGCATAAACGCAGACGTCGAATATTTGCGAGCAGATGGGCTGACAGTGTAAACAATTCTCACGTTGTTACCCTTTTTTTTTTTTTTTTTAACCCCCCCATCTTTATCCTATCTGTGACCGACTCCCACGGATGCACGACGGGGAGGGCTATTAAAAACGCTTTAAAGAGAAACAACGCCACCTCAAGAAAATGACACCGGTAATTTTCCAGCTGTGTGTCAGACAGAACGCCATTTCTGACAGAGGACTAAAAGCAAAACTATAGCAAATATAACTTCACAACCCCAACAAAATCTCCAGAGAAATCAATTGACTTTCAGAGAGCTCTTTAGAACGAAAGCCATAGTGTGTGTGTGTGTGTGTGTGTGTGTGTGTGTGTTGTTGTTGCTTATAATTTGAGTGTCACATGACTGCCCCCCACCCCCCTCCACCCCCAGGATTGAGCTGGAGCCAACCAGTCTGGTGAGAGAAAAGTGTGGGGACGAAGCGCCGGAAGCAACCGCGCTCCCTCCCGTCAAACTCAACCAGAACCTGCTTGTAACCCGCTCCATCAGACGGCTCCCCACCTTAGAAATCCAACTCAGACATTCACCTGCATGTACAGCCAAGAAAACACCACACCGTCCCTTAATAGAGGACATACTTAGCAGTTCTAAGACAGTTTTTCTTGAGAATCCTCTAGTCTTTGCATAGTTCTCGCAACTACTCGCGATGCTTACACTGCACAGTCAAAACCAGACTGCCATAAAAAAAACAACAACATAAAACTACTGATTTGCCCATTTGAACTCGCAACATAATGGAAGAAAGAAATGTCTCGAGTTGCCAAGCGGAGGCTGCATCTGCCAGTGTGCCGTTCCTGTAATTTTGTGGCTTAACATGGCTTTGTTTAGAGACACACCTAGTGTTTCTGGAGCTCACTGGGCGCTGGGCAAGACCATTCATCACACTGAATAAGAAGCTATTGGGGCAGTGTTTGTAGTCTCATTCACTGCTATAACGAGAACCCTTCCAGAAAGCGCAGAACCTCGGTGGGGCTGAACAATGTCTCGTTGGTGTGTAATTTGTCCTCACATGGCGTCTCGACACAACCGGCCCCAGGAGGGACATGGGGAGCAAGAGTGCACGGATAAAGAGTGCTTCTCGAGGCCTGCAGTACAGGCAATTCATTTCCCACAAACTGACGAGGAAATCATGACAGAAGAAGGACCCAGAGGACACTTGTCTTCTCGTTTTACGCCCCAGTATTTTTGCCAGGGTGAAAAGAGGCGTCCGGGAGAGCCAACATACACACAAACTTGTTGGATTCATGCAAGATGTTATTCAAGGCAAATATGGATTTGAACAATATCGTTTTCGACAGAATTGAACACTGTGGAGGTCGTGGCGGACTCTGGCCTCGCTGACAGCTGCCGTTACCTTGAACCAGATGCCGGGCTATCGGATTTGGGTCAAGAGAAAGGCAGAGCAGAACGGCAAGACGGCAGAAAAATGAAAGTCGAAAACCTAAAGGTGCACTGTGTATTGCGACTTGGTCAAGGTGATGCCAGGGGCTCGAGCCGATTGCTCCAATTCTCAACAAAGCCTCCAGAAAACACCGATAAATCAGGTGACTTCTTAAAATGAGCCTAAAGTTTACGTCTCTGTTCTGGTGTGCGACCATTTACCATCCGCCTCGACAGCATAAACAAACTGTCATGAGATTTATGACCACAGAACAGAACTAGTAAATCCATGAAATAAAATTTCTCTACGAGTTGAGAACCTTAACTTCACCTTAATTTGAGACAATCTACTATGACATACCATTAAATAGTCTGCAAAAGCAGGAGGGACTTTCTGATACTGTGCTGGATTATGTCAGGCTTTACTTGCTCTACTGGGACCACTTTGTGTTATTTGGCAGTTATTAATCTAAGAATAATAACAAAAAAACATGAGAGGTTCCTCAAGACACTTGGATCCCCTTTTATTGAAGACATTTATGCTCTCCAAAGTCTTCATATGCATTATGGTGACACACAACTTTATATTCCCGTGTCACTAAGGTCACTAAGTAATTGTGTCCATAATATGAATGACTTTATAGTTTTGAATTTGAACTGTACAATAACAAAAAAAAAAAGATCAACAATGATCAAGATTGCATAGACCAACAACAACTCGAGTACAATATTTGGAATGTTGTAATATTTCAACTGTCATGTATTCAAACACTGCTTACAAACAGTTGCATGGACTTTCACTTTCACTGCCATTTTGTCCATGCCTAACAGATCTCAGTGAGCCAGATGTTGAAACTAACAGTGGTGGGATTTACTGTGATGACATACACGGAAAAAAAAAAAAAAAAAAAATGTTGGTTGATTATAATCAGTAACGTTTTCCCAATAACGAAGAATATGCTGCAAGTCCATGTTCTCTTCTCTCTCCAGGATGTTTGCTAGCTTAAGGCAGAAAAGACAAAAGTCTTTGATTTTAGTCTGAATAATGCAGGATAAGAGATCACCAAAGAGCATGCAAGAAACCTAAATTTTAACATCCACCTAACATCCACCTTAACTTGGTGCAAAGTTAAAATCAACTTTGCACCATTAATTACTCCAACAACCGTCCTCCAAAAAAGAAATTCAATGGAAAATTCTCAAAGTTCTCCTGATGGGTAAAATGAACAAGCAAAAAAAAAAAAGAAAAAAAAAGAAAGAAAAACTGTTCAAATTGTATACGACCTAGTCCCACTCAAGATATTCTTTCCTCTGGAATCACTGCCAGGTAATGGCACTAAAGTGGCAGATAGCAACAACAAGCCAGGCCCCCACATTTACTGAAAGCTGATCACACTCATCAATCTTTAATGGCGGCAGTAACTCCAGGATGTCGCAGGATGAGAAGCAGACGGTTCAGCATCTGGTTGTCAGAGAAACACTGGGGAGTACAATGGCTGGATATGTAAATCACAATGGCAATTTGCCAACTTAGCATAAAGCAATGGAGAAAAAAAAAAAAAAAAGAAAAACCGACTACTGCTGTTACAAGTATGCATCTTCAAACAACAATGTAGTCCAAATCCATCAGTGGTTAATTGCTATGGGAAGATTTACTGATAACAGTAGGGAAATCAGGTTAACGTAGAGGCTGATGTGTTGGGTTATCCCAAGTTAATCTCCAAGGCTCAATTACCTAATTGATCTGAGCCATTATCAATCCACTACTGACCCAGCTGCTTATTGTAGTGTGTACATTAAAAAAAAAACTTGTTTTACAATAAAACAAGGTTTTTGCCCGATGAGCAGATTGCAGTATAAAACTTTGAACTGTAGAGTGAACCAGTCAAATGGATCAGTTGCTTTTGAACATGAAAGGAAAAAATAGAGATAAAGGGAAACAATTAGTGGAGGGAAAAACTTAAATCTATATGTCACCAATAAACACATGATCGATATCAACAGCTACTACGTTCAATAGACTATTCAATCATTTCAGTGGACTCTGACCCTGAACTACACAGTGATCTACAGCTCTAGCCACTCAACATCTCACAAGCGAGGAGGGGAGGAGGGGGCGTCAACTAACTCTCTCTCTTTGGTTACCTAGCAACCACCTACACAGCATCAGTTAAAGGTTTTGCCCTCCATCCTTCGTAAGTGCTTAAAAAAACAATAGCATAGAGAAAAGAAGAAATGAGCACAACGGCTCAAGAGGAAATTACGAATAAAACAGAAAACATCATGACACGATGTTGGCTCCGTTTCAGATATTTAAAACAAAAAAACTAATCAATTATCCATATAGACTCGAATGAAATCCTTGTATTGTGATACGTTTTTCAGCCCCAACTCAAACTAAAATGTGAAAGTCATGTAAAACATATTTCTATGACTTTCACATGTAAGTATGTGAAAGTCATATTTACTTTCACATAAAGTAATTCTTCAGATGATTTAGATAAATTATCTGAAGAATTTATCTTCTTCAGATAAATTCTTCTTCAGATTTATCTGAAATCCTTTTGAATATAGAAAGGTATGGGTTGAAACCAGCATATCGTATAGTGTAGCAAGGTTTTTTTAAATTATTATTTTGTTTTGGGGTTTTTTTAAATACTGCTTCCAAAATTACTACAACGTCCCATTACACCAGTTTTCTGATTTAAAGTTGTTTTGATGCCAGAGTCACTCTGGCTTTATGGAAAGCGTTCCGCTAAACTGCCAGTAAGCTGGCTGAAAGAAACTAAGCTAAACAGAGAGTGTTTAAACATCCAGCAATTTCCAGATAAAGAGTAAAAACAAGAAAAAGCTAAATAAACAATGAAGCAATTTGTCTTTTCTTTTTTTTTTCTTTTTGCAAAACTGATTTACAAAACTGTCAAGTCAGAAAACCGAACAAGTACAGAGGAGCACATTCATCAAACTTGTGGAAGCATCAGCTCAAACTCAATCTTTCAGCAATATCAGGATCTGTAGAGCAGATGAGTTTGCAAAACCTCCATTGCTTTGGTCTGTAAAACAAATGTTGCAGCACAAACCCAGCACAAAGCCTGTGGAGATTATCTCCACAGGCTCACCCGGGTGTATCTATTTTTCCAACGATGCAAGATCATAAAACAGCAGGAGTTTGTTGTTTCAGTGTTTGAATCATGTCAACATTTATATTTGACAGAAGTCCATTCATCATATTGCGCAGCAGAGTTGCATCAGTAGAGAGTTGGCTGCGGTTGCTCTTCTTACCGTGGTCTTAGTCCAGAGAGTCCCTCAGGCCATTGCTGCAAGATGATGAATCCTGGAAACCTTTACACATCACTCTCTTCTCCCTGCTGGGAGAAACAACAGCAACACTCGAATTGAGCTCTCCGCAGTGGCAATCAACCGGTGTCATGCAAAAGCATCCTAGGAGCACATCCTTGAACAGCACAGTAACAAGAGAGAACTAAGTGTGAGATTTATTCTGTAAGCGAGACTTCTTCTGTTTCATTATCTATTGTAATGAAATCCAGGGAACAACTAAAGTGTTATTTGAAGTCCCCGGGAGAGGACATTGGTGTAAACACAGCATTGTTTTTGGTTGAATTTAGAATAAAAACAACGTTTGGAAACCTAACCCGACAATGTCTTCAAAGCATTTTTTTTTTTAAATTTATTTTTTACTTTTTTGCTCACATACACTACCGGGCCTTTTTGGTGGGCCGTACACAGCAACTCTGCACATCTGCAGCTCACTCAGCAGCTTGCAGCTGCCTGACAGAGTCCAGTAGGGGAAATGTGCTCCACATCTTCTGCTGTAACAGTTACGCAGTTCTGTCAATGATTTTTCCATGAATCTTGACAGATTTCATGTAAACAACAGTGGATTAGTGACAAATACATTTTTTTTGTATTGTTCTTACAGCCACAGTTACTCAATTATCTGCTTTAAACCTTCAATAACTACCAGGCTTGAAGGAGCACTGTTCCTCTATCGGAGGAAGAGTCATATGTGACTTCTTAAACATTCCCAGCATTCAAATAAATGGACCATCAAAACATTTCAAAAGTTCGGGACTGGGAAAAGAACAGTTCTGCAAAACTAAACCTGCCACTCATTCCGTTTAGCTGCCAGCCTCGAGCTGTCCGCTCCACAAACATAGATCTTGAATTAAAGAGAAAGAAATCTGCAAAGTGTACCATCATTGAGGAAAGTCCTTCATAAATTATACTCAGAACTCATGAATGAAGCAAATTGGTGGCATTGTTATACTGTGGGGTCATTTTCAGTATTCTTAAAATCTTGATTTTTTTTTTTTGAAGAAATATAAAAGTGTAAATCTTTCAGGGAAACCTGTTTCACCTTGGTGCCGACAACGACAATGGCACAACACGTCACTACTGTGTTGAAATTTCTTTTTAAGGAGACTTTTAAATTAAATGTGGACAAATCGACTTAGTCAAAAGGTCAAATGAGAATCCAATAGCAAATGTGTCCATCTTTAAAGGCTGCTGTACACAAACAACTCGCTGATCTAACTTAAAGAGCCCAAAACAGATTTGAATCCTTTCGGCTAGAAGTATTGAGCCAATAAAGACTAAACACATTAACCTGTACCTGCTGCAAGAAAGATAAATAATAATAATTTAAAAAAAAATCTTATGCAAAACAATAATTTTGCCGTCTAATTTTACGCTTGTGTAGCTTACGCAGTACCCATGTTTACAAAATCAAATGCTAAGCAGGAATCAATACTTCTGCTTTTTGCTGCACATACCAAATGAGCCAGCTGGGGAAACCACTGACATGATGTGATGTGCTGACATGACACGAGAGTAAACAGATTCTCCTTGTGAAGCAAACCAAGTAAGGAACAGAAAGCCACAAGAGGGGAAGATTACATACATGTGCAAGTGCATTACAAAAATAGCCAAAATTGACAAGTTACAGAATGTCTCAGTGCAGTTTTATAATGGCCTTCCACGGTAATGCAACAGTAATAACAATCTAAACTAATGCTTACGTAAATGTGACTATTTCAACCGTTCTCTTGCCTTCTTTCGCCTGGTAAATCTGTTTTGACGCCTATGGAGAAATTTCCTCTGAGAATTAACTCCGTCACATGCTCAGTCAAAGTCCAGACTTGATCTTTGGACTATACGACGCACTACATCGGAGGCTGAAAGCACTCTATTGATCCAGCATTACTGTAAAAAACAAAAACAAACAAAAAAATGAGAGAGCACTGTGGATCTGATAATACCAAACAGTTATTTCCAAAGTGAACCGTGCACTGAAAGAAAAGAAAACCAAGAACTCAAGAACTCCAACTATTTTGGTCTATAAGTGCATCAAGCAACAGCATACATTTAATACACATTCAAATAAACAATGTGGCGATTGCATCATTTGGGATCTTCTGAAATCAAACCACTACGTTTAGTAAATAACCTGCAGCACATTTTTCTCTAATAGTGTTGCAGTCCATGGGGATAATAGATGAATAAAAAAAAAATCTAAATGTGTTAAAAAAAAAAAAAAATTATTTCAAACAAATGCAATGTAAATATAACATGTCTAGGAGATGCGTGAAGAGATTTGCCAGTGGAACAAAAGACAATCTACTTGTCCCAAATAATTTTCCAAGCCAGTTATTTATTAGGAGGTCAAATAAAAAAAAAAAACTGTGAAATTTCAGGGTCAAGTTCTCTTCAAAAAAATAAATAAATAATCCGAGCTGCTTCTTTATGCAAGCTCAACTTTAGCTTTATCTTTAGTCTCTCTGTTCAAATTAAAAGATAACAAAAGAGACATGTTCGTACAGCTTTCAAGGAGTTGTTAATCGCAGTAGTCATCAATTAGTGCGATCAAACAGCTGTCTTAACTTCTCGTTCTTCCAGTTACGGACTCTTTTTGTACAAAATGCTCTTAAACCAACCCAACCAAACCTAAGCTAAGCTAAGCTAAGCTAAGAGCTGCTGTATCAGTAAATCAGGCTCCCATAAAACAGGACAGAAGATGACCATATTGGCCAGGTCACCGAGGGGCTAATCACAATAGAGCTCTCGTCCAGTGCCTTTTAAATGGCCCACTAATGGCTGTCAATGGCATAAGAATCAAGACTGATGTCTACTCTGATGAAAGTAATTGGCAGTAAGTTCCAATCCTAAAAAGAAGGTTTCACTGACATCAGCTTCCTTGACTATAATCAATAAAGTTTGCTCCATCAGGGAAGGTGAGACAAACTGCAGTCAAACGCGTATGCTTTACCAAAAATAGAGCTGGCATTAGCCTAAAGCTGAAGAGAAACAAGCAGCATTTGTTGACTCGCAGCAAGTACACTGCAGCCAACTACAGCACAAAAAAGGAAATCAGATAAAGACTTCCAGACAATTTCATCTGGGTTAAATTGTGAAGCGCCGATAACCACGTCCACACCTCTGCACCCGAGCCCCTGCAGAATCAGCAGATTTTTTTTTTTTTTTTTTTTTTTTTTTTTTTAAATTCCCCTGTTCTGCTGAGGGAAGGCCTGTGTGTGCATGTGTGTGTGTTTGCGCAGCAGAGACATGTAAACAGACAGAGCAGAGAGCGAAGGGAGGGGACGAGGATTTGCAGTGATCACTACATTTTTATAGTCCTCACACCCACGAGCTGTCATAGGCCGGTGACAACACACCCACTGTCCAAAAGTTACAGCCCAAAATGTCCGGAAGACGGCAGAACGGAAAGACACGAGCGAGGGGCTCAAGCAGAGGACAAGGAATCTGCAGATAAATGCGACAGAAATTTAAACTTTTCTGAAACTTTATAGACATCTCGGGTTTTCTGCTGCAGGGCATTCAGCTCAACCTGCCTTTAAAAGCAGCCAGAAAACATCTGACATCTGCTCTACACACACACACACACACACACACTTCAGAGGAATGTAATCGAACTGGATTTCTCGAAGGAGAGGTTAGCCGTAAAGATCAGAAACACAAGCTCAACGCTGCACCTCTACCCAGCTGTTTTGTTGCCCAGTTTCAGTTTGAACCAGAAAGAAAGACTAAAGAAAATGAGTGGGACAGGATGTGTTCTCCTTTCATCTTTGGTGTTGGTCCAATCATGAAAGAGTACCGCTTTTATTGGCCGTTGAGCAGGTGTGCAACAAGATCTCGCAGCACAAGAGCGTGCAATATGAAAACGAACTACACTTCTCGCAGGATTTCTCCAAATCGATTTAAAAAAGACACACAGCGTGTTGAGAGGTTATTAAAGAGCATGAGAAAGGCGCACTCAAGCCATCTTAATTTAACTAATTTTACGGAGAGTAAGGCATTATCATGGTTATTATTAACACGTTTCAAATAGTGTAACGAACTAAACTTAGCCTCTGATTCGTAGATTTACTCCAGGTGTTCAGCAGCGGAGGAGCGCCACAAGGGACCGTACTCCTACCGTTTCTTTTCACTCGGTACACCTTAGACTTCCAGTAGAAGTCAGAGTGCTGTCATCTGCAGAAATACTCAGATGACTTAGACTGACAAGAAGCTGAGTTACAGATAGCTGGTGCGCCGTTTGTGTCATAGTGCAGGAACGATCATCTCATCGTGAACGTGAATAAAACACGCGAGATCCATGCAGATTTCAAGAGAAACAGAAATCATATTTCTGTAATGGGAGGAGAAGCAGAGGTGAGAGAAAGGAGAATAATAACCTGCGTGTTCACCTGGAACACAGACTGGACTCAACAGGCAGCAATACAGCCGTCTACGAGACGAGACAAAACAGACTGTACTTTTTGACGAAGCTGAAGTCCTTCGATGTTTGCAGCAAGATGCTGTTGGAGTAGAAGCGTCTGAGTCAGGGACTAAAAACGGTTCAACAAGCTGATAGAGGAAAAACTGGTTCTATTTTGAGACTACTGTTGAAGATCTGGAGAGTGTTGCCAAAAGGAGGAGTCTTCATAAAAGACAACGTTACAGACGGCCCTGAGCAGTCTCGTCATGAGATTACTGTACAACTAAAGTCTTCAGTCAGAGGTTTTGTTACAACTGCTGTAACACAGACTGCTTATTGGCAATTTTTTCCCCAGCCATCAGCATCTACAATGACTCTGAAGAAAATTGGATCATATGAGTTACAACTTCATTTCCCTTTGGGAAAAAACGGCATGCTTGAATGTAATTGAATCTAATCCAATCTGTCAAACAACCAACATGCTACTCATATTTCCCAAGTGAAATCTGTTTTAGAATTTGGCATTTTAAAAACTTTGGGATTCCAGTGTTTGATTATGAACAAAAGCTTAAAACTCAAATCAATCCTAAATCGAAAAAGATATTTTCAGCTTTAAAGCTTCACCAGAGCTGTGCATCAGATGGAACGTGCAGCATGCTAATGCGTGTGTGTTACTGGATGTTCTTAGCGTATTTGTGTATGGAAGGATCAAAGCTGCTAAAAAGGCACACTTTCGTGTTAACATTGGCACGAGGTGCTTTACCTTTCAAGTTTATCTGTCACTCTATCGCTCTCAGACACGTAATCTAGGTTAACTTCCTCTGCATTGCCAACTTGAAATGTGGCACAATAAAACACTTATCTTGAACGCAATTTTTTTTTTTTTTTATTTCACAACGGTGGAGTCTTAAAAAAATAATAATCTGGAAGCGTTTACTTAAATTCACGAAGGTGAAGCTGGCGAGCAGGAGAACAAGAAACAATGAGAACCTATTAAGTAACATGCAGACAGCTGATGCAGAAGCTTCTACAAGTGCGGCTTAAGAACCACAAGCTAGCTCTCTTATCTGATCCTGGCGACAGTAAAAACAAATGTTTAGGCGTAATAATGGGACTGATACGATGAGTTGTAAAGGATGAGTCACAGCGAAAGGTAACTGTGTAGGAGGCTGAGACAGCTGTGACAATAGGAGAGAAAGTGAGCAAAATCAACAGAGACGTATTTTAAGAATGGCTGGCCTTGCATGTCGGGTATCTATTGTGCTCGGGAAAAGGGGGACCACCAACTAATCAGTTTGCAAGGAATGAGTTCCCATCGGGTCCGAGGGCGTGCGGTGAAAGTGAAACTAAACAAGAAAGGTGTCATGTTAGTGTGTGTGTGTGTGTGTGTGTGTGTGTGTGTTTGGGTGTGTGTGTGTTTGGGTGGGTTCAGGGGAATGGGATGACATAACTGTGTCATTTTAATCAGCCGGGGACGCCGACAGGCATAAATTACTCACTTAACGGTGGATCAATTTGAATTTTCAGAAACGTGACGACAGGAAGCGTGCAATCGTTTTCTCCCTCTACCGAGCTGCAGTCTGAGCACTGTGATGATCCCTGGAGCACGTTTAAGGGGGGATGACTGTAAAACCCGGCATTACCTGATTAAGAGTGCTGCTGCTCTGACGGCGGAACATGTAATTGGACGAGACAGAGGAAGACGTCGGGTGAAGCGCCCTCCTTAGCAACAGCCGGGTCGAGGAATTCTGTCGTGTAAGATTTAGCAAAATTTCACGAGACTTCCCTTTTTATTTCAAATATCGAAAGGATGGACTTGGTAGATCAAAGCGTCACCTTAAATACTGAACATAACAGACAGAGGAGTAATGCTATTCTGTCCNTTTTCTTTTTGCAAAACTGATTTACAAAACTGTCAAATCAGAAAAGCGAACAAGTACAGAGGAGCACATTCATCAAACTTGTGGAAGCATCAGCTCAAACTCAATCTTTCAGCAATATCAGGATCTGTAGAGCAGATGAGTTTGCAAAACCTCCATTGCTTTGGTCTGTAAAACAAATGTTGCAGCACAAACCCAGCACAAAGCCTGTGGAGATTATCTCCACAGGCTCACCCGGGTGTATCTATTTTTCCAACGATGCAAGATCATAAACAGCAGGAGTTTGTCGTTTCAGTGTTTGAATCATGTCAACATTTATATTTGACAGAAGTCCATTCATCATATTGCGCAGCAGAGTTGCATCAGTAGAGAGTTGGCTGCGGTTGCTCTTCTTACCGTGGTCTTAGTCCAGAGAGTCCCTCAGGCCATTGCTGCAAGATGATGAATCCTGGAAACCTTTACACATCACTCTCTTCTCCCTGCTGGGAGAAACAACAGCAACACTCGAATTGAGCTCTCCGCAGTGGCAATCAACCGGTGTCATGCAAAAGCATCCTAGGAGCACATCCTTGAACAGCACAGTAACAAGAGAGAACTAAGTGTGAGATTTATTCTGTAAGCGAGACTTCTTCTGTTTCATTATCTATTGTAATGAAATCCAGAAAACAGCTAAAGTGTTATTTGAAGTCCCCGGGAGAGGACATTGGTGTAAACACAGCATTGTTTTTGGTTGAATTTAGAATAAAAACAACGTTTGAAAACCTAACCCGACAATGTCTTCAAAGCATTTTTTTTTTTAAATTTATTTTTTACTTTTTTGCTCACATACACTACCGGGCCTTTTTGGTGGGCCGTACACAGCAACTCTGCACATCTGCAGCTCACTCAGCAGCTTGCAGCTGCCTGACAGAGTCCAGTAGGGGAAATGTGCTCCACATCTTCTGCTGTAACAGTTACGCAGTTCTGTCAATGATTTTTCCATGAATCTTGACAGATTTCATGTAAACAACAGTGGATTAGTGACAAATACATTTTTTTTGTATTGTTCTTACAGCCACAGTTACTCAATTATCTGCTTTAAACCTTCAATAACTACCAGGCTTGAAGGAGCACTGTTCCTCTATCGGAGGAAGAGTCATATGTGACTTCTTAAACATTCCCAGCATTCAAATAAATGGACCATCAAAACATTTCAAAAGTTCGGGACTGGGAAAAGAACAGTTCTGCAAAACTAAACCTGCCACTCATTCCGTTTAGCTGCCAGCCTCGAGCTGTCCGCTCCACAAACATAGATCTTGAATTAAAGAGAAAGAAATCTGCAAAGTGTACCATCATTGAGGAAAGTCCTTCATAAATTATACTCAGAACTCATGAATGAAGCAAATTGGTGGCATTGTTATACTGTGGGGTCATTTTCAGTATTCTTAAAATCTTGATTTTTTTTTTTTGAAGAAATATAAAAGTGTAAATCTTTCAGGGAAACCTGTTTCACCTTGGTGCCGACAACGACAATGGCACAACACGTCACTACTGTGTTGAAATTTCTTTTTAAGGAGACTTTTAAATTAAATGTTGACAAATCGACTTAGTCAAAAGGTCAAATGAGAATCCAATAACAAATGTGTCCACCTTTAAAGGCTGCTGTACACAAACAACTCGCTGATCTAACTTAAAGAGCCCAAAACAGATTTGAATCCTTTCGGCTAGAAGTATTGAGCCAATAAAGACTAAACACATTAACCTGTACCTGCTGCAAGAAAGATAAATAATAATAATTTAAAAAAAAATCTTATGCAAAACAATAATTTTGCCGTCTAATTTTACGCTTGTGTAGCTTACGCAGTACCCATGTTTACAAAATCAAATGCTAAGCAGGAATCAATACTTCTGCTTTTTGCTGCACATACCAAATGAGCCAGCTGGGGAAACCACTGACATGATGTGATGTGCTGACATGACACGAGAGTAAACAGATTCTCCTTGTGAAGCAAACCAAGTAAGGAACAGAAAGCCACAAGAGGGGAAGATTACATACATGTGCAAGTGCATTACAAAAATAGCCAAAATTGACAAGTTACAGAATGTCTCAGTGCAGTTTTATAATGGCCTTCCACGGTAATGCAACAGTAATAACAATCTAAACTAATGCTTACGTAAATGTGACTATTTCAACCGTTCTCTTGCCTTCTTTCGCCTGGTAAATCTGTTTTGACGCCTATGGAGAAATTTCCTCTGAGAATTAACTCCGTCACATGCTCAGTCAAAGTCCAGACTTGATCTTTGGACTATACGACGCACTACATCGGAGGCTGAAAGCACTCTATTGATCCAGCATTACTGTAAAAAACAAAAACAAACAAAAAAATGAGAGAGCACTGTGGATCTGATAATACCAAACAGTTATTTCCAAAGTGAACCGTGCACTGAAAGAAAAGAAAACCAAGAACTCAAGAACTCCAACTATTTTGGTCTATAAGTGCATCAAGCAACAGCATACATTTAATACACATTCAAATAAACAATGTGGCGATTGCATCATTTGGGATCTTCTGAAATCAAACCACTACGTTTAGTAAATAACCTGCAGCACATTTTTCTCTAATAGTGTTGCAGTCCATGGGGATAATAGATGAATAAAAAAAAAATCTAAATGTGTTAAAAAAAAAAAAAAATTATTTCAAACAAATGCAATGTAAATATAACATGTCTAGGAGATGCGTGAAGAGATTTGCCAGTGGAACAAAAGACAATCTACTTGTCCCAAATAATTTTCCAAGCCAGTTATTTATTAGGAGGTCAAATAAAAAAAAAAAACTGTGAAATTTCAGGGTCAAGTTCTCTTCAAAAAAATAAATAAATAATCCGAGCTGCTTCTTTATGCAAGCTCAACTTTAGCTTTATCTTTAGTCTCTCTGTTCAAATTAAAAGATAACAAAAGAGACATGTTCGTACAGCTTTCAAGGAGTTGTTAATCGCAGTAGTCATCAATTAGTGCGATCAAACAGCTGTCTTAACTTCTCGTTCTTCCAGTTACGGACTCTTTTTGTACAAAATGCTCTTAAACCAACCCAACCAAACCTAAGCTAAGCTAAGCTAAGCTAAGAGCTGCTGTATCAGTAAATCAGGCTCCCATAAAACAGGACAGAAGATGACCATATTGGCCAGGTCACCGAGGGGCTAATCACAATAGAGCTCTCGTCCAGTGCCTTTTAAATGGCCCACTAATGGCTGTCAATGGCATAAGAATCAAGACTGATGTCTACTCTGATGAAAGTAATTGGCAGTAAGTTCCAATCCTAAAAAGAAGGTTTCACTGACATCAGCTTCCTTGACTATAATCAATAAAGTTTGCTCCATCAGGGAAGGTGAGACAAACTGCAGTCAAACGCGTATGCTTTACCAAAAATAGAGCTGGCATTAGCCTAAAGCTGAAGAGAAACAAGCAGCATTTGTTGACTCGCAGCAAGTACACTGCAGCCAACTACAGCACAAAAAAGGAAATCAGATAAAGACTTCCAGACAATTTCATCTGGGTTAAATTGTGAAGCGCCGATAACCACGTCCACACCTCTGCACCCGAGCCCCTGCAGAATCAGCAGATTTTTTTTTTTTTTTTTTTTTTTTTTTTTTTAAATTCCCCTGTTCTGCTGAGGGAAGGCCTGTGTGTGCATGTGTGTGTGTTTGCGCAGCAGAGACATGTAAACAGACAGAGCAGAGAGCGAAGGGAGGGGACGAGGATTTGCAGTGATCACTACATTTTTATAGTCCTCACACCCACGAGCTGTCATAGGCCGGTGACAACACACCCACTGTCCAAAAGTTACAGCCCAAAATGTCCGGAAGACGGCAGAACGGAAAGACACGAGCGAGGGGCTCAAGCAGAGGACAAGGAATCTGCAGATAAATGCGACAGAAATTTAAACTTTTCTGAAACTTTATAGACATCTCGGGTTTTCTGCTGCAGGGCATTCAGCTCAACCTGCCTTTAAAAGCAGCCAGAAAACATCTGACATCTGCTCTACACACACACACACACACACACACTTCAGAGGAATGTAATCGAACTGGATTTCTCGAAGGAGAGGTTAGCCGTAAAGATCAGAAACACAAGCTCAACGCTGCACCTCTACCCAGCTGTTTTGTTGCCCAGTTTCAGTTTGAACCAGAAAGAAAGACTAAAGAAAATGAGTGGGACAGGATGTGTTCTCCTTTCATCTTTGGTGTTGGTCCAATCATGAAAGAGTACCGCTTTTATTGGCCGTTGAGCAGGTGTGCAACAAGATCTCGCAGCACAAGAGCGTGCAATATGAAAACGAACTACACTTCTCGCAGGATTTCTCCAAATCGATTTAAAAAAGACACACAGCGTGTTGAGAGGTTATTAAAGAGCATGAGAAAGGCGCACTCAAGCCATCTTAATTTAACTAATTTTACGGAGAGTAAGGCATTATCATGGTTATTATTAACACGTTTCAAATAGTGTAACGAACTAAACTTAGCCTCTGATTCGTAGATTTACTCCAGGTGTTCAGCAGCGGAGGAGCGCCACAAGGGACCGTACTCCTACCGTTTCTTTTCACTCGGTACACCTTAGACTTCCAGTAGAAGTCAGAGTGCTGTCATCTGCAGAAATACTCAGATGACTTAGACTGACAAGAAGCTGAGTTACAGATAGCTGGTGCGCCGTTTGTGTCATAGTGCAGGAACGATCATCTCATCTTGAACGTGAATAAAACACGCGAGATCCATGCAGATTTCAAGAGAAACAGAAATCATATTTCTGTAATGGGAGGAGAAGCAGAGGTGAGAGAAAGGAGAATAATAACCTGCGTGTTCACCTGGAACACAGGCTGGACTCAACAGGCAGCAATACAGCCGTCTACGAGACGGGACAAAACAGACTGTACTTTTTGACGAAGCTGAAGTCCTTCGATGTTTGCAGCAAGATGCTGTTGGAGTAGAAGCGTCTGAGTCAGGGACTAAAAACGGTTCAACAAGCTGATAGAGGAAAAACTGGTTCTATTTTGAGACTACTGTTGAAGATCTGGAGAGTGTTGCCAAAAGGAGGAGTCTTCATAAAAGACAACGTTACAGACGGCCCTGAGCAGTCTCGTCATGAGATTACTGTACAACTAAAGTCTTCAGTCAGAGGTTTTGTTACAACTGCTGTAACACAGACTGCTATTGGCAATTTTTTCCCCAGCCATCAGCATCTACAACGACTCTGAAGAAAATTGGATCATATGAGTTACAACTTCATTTCCCTTTGGGAAAAAAACGGCAAGCTTGAATGTAATTGAATCTAATCCAATCTGTCAAACAACCAACATGCTACTCATATTTCCTAAGTGAAATCCGTTTTAGAATTTGGCATTTTAAAAACTTTGGGATTCCAGTGTTTGATTATGAACAAAAGCTTAAAACTCAAATCAATCCTAAATCGAAAAAGATATTTTCAGCTTTAAAGCTTCACCAGAGCTGTGCATCAGATGGAACGTGCAGCATGCTAATGCGTGTGTGTTACTGGATGTTCTTAGCGTATTTGTGTATGGAAGGATCAAAGCTGCTAAAAAGGCACACTTTCGTGTTAACATTGGCACGAGGTGCTTTACCTTTCAAGTTTATCTGTCACTCTATCGCTCTCAGACACGTAATCTAGGTTAACTTCCTCTGCATTGCCAACTTGAAATGTGGCACAATAAAACACTTATCTTGAACGCAATTTTTTTTTTTTTTTATTTCACAACGGTGGAGTCTTAAAAAAATAATAATCTGGAAGCGTTTACTTAAATTCACGAAGGTGAAGCTGGCGAGCAGGAGAACAAGAAACAATGAGAACCTATTAAGTAACATGCAGACAGCTGATGCAGAAGCTTCTACAAGTGCGGCTTAAGAACCACAAGCTAGCTCTCTTATCTGATCCTGGCGACAGTAAAAACAAATGTTTAGGCGTAATAATGGGACTGATACGATGAGTTGTAAAGGATGAGTCACAGCGAAAGGTAACTGTGTAGGAGGCTGAGACAGCTGTGACAATAGGAGAGAAAGTGAGCAAAATCAACAGAGACGTATTTTAAGAATGGCTGGCCTTGCATGTCGGGTATCTATTGTGCTCGGGAAAAGGGGGACCACCAACTAATCAGTTTGCAAGGAATGAGTTCCCATCGGGTCCGAGGGCGTGCGGTGAAAGTGAAACTAAACAAGAAAGGTGTCATGTTAGTGTGTGTGTGTGTGTGTGTGTGTGTGTGTGTTTGGGTGTGTGTGTGTTTGGGTGGGTTCAGGGGAATGGGATGACATAACTGTGTCATTTTAATCAGCCGGGGACGCCGACAGGCATAAATTACTCACTTAACGGTGGATCAATTTGAATTTTCAGAAACGTGACGACAGGAAGCGTACAATCGTTTTCTCCCTCTACCGAGCTGCAGTCTGAGCACTGTGGTGATCCCTGGAGCACGTTTAAGGGGGGATGACTGTAAAACCCGGCATTACCTGATTAAGAGTGCTGCTGCTCTGACGGCGGAACATGTAATTGGACGAGACAGAGGAAGACGTCGGGTGAAGCGCCCTCCTTAGCAACAGCCGGGTCGAGGAATTCTGTCGTGTAAGATTTAGCAAAATTTCACGAGACTTCCCTTTTTATTTCAAATATCGAAAGGATGGACTTGGTAGATCAAAGTGTCACCTTAAATACTGAACATAACAGACAGAGGAGTAATGCTATTCTGTCCTATTGCTGTGCACAGCTAGTCAGCTGGCTAAAAGATGCTCGTTCCATCCTTTCCCATATTATCGAACTGACAGGAGATGTACCATTGTAGTGGTAGTTGAAATATAAAGTTATATAAATCTCTGGCCATTTATTGGCCAGAGATTGGAAATTTTTCTTTGGTTGATTCGAACGAGTGACTGGATAAATACTGGTTAAATACACACACAAAAAAAAGAAATAAATCTGTTTTTTCTAATTAATTAAATGCCTCAAACATTGATTGCCCTGAGCCAGAAGCAAATGTTTAGTTTTTTTTTCTTTTGCGTTTAACTGCTTAGAAAAAAACTGAACCATGTCAAAACCAGAAATCAGCAAATCAGAACATGTCAAACTGATAACAGCCAAGAAATGTCTAATCAATGCAAAAAAAAAAAAAAGAAAAAAAAAGAATTAAAATACATGAAGTGAATTCAGTCATTGCATGCAGGAGTTAATGAGGCATCAATATGAGGCTCATTAGGATTGATGTTTGTGGTAAATAAAGAAGGGAAAGACGAACAGAAGCACAGTGCTTCGTGAATAATTTACGTTAAATATAAGCCTAATAAAATGCAGGTTAACCATACTGTATGGAGGAGTAAACAGGTTGCATAAGGATAATCACTTCCCCTTCCAAAACAGCAAAAAATAGATGTTATACAGTTGACAGATGAAAACTGTGAGTCATCAGAATGAAAGGAGGAGGAGGAGGAGAGAGAGCGGGGTTCTCTGCTCTGATGGTGGGGGTCGAGGGGACTCGTAGGATACACACTGGGTCAGAGTTCGACCCTCACAACGTGTACAGAAACGAAAAAGTTGGATCTGAATCCCCTCATTCCTCTGACTTTATGAAGAGCTGCTGCTTTACACGTCACTCCATGCTACAGCGGCCCAACCTGCACTGCTGGTTCAAATCGCAGTTTGCCCCCCTCGCTTTAGAGGTTTCTGTACAGGTTGTTTTTATTTTAAAGGATGGCGCGTTGCTACATACTTTCGGACCACCCAGTCAAACTCCAGCAGGCGGCTTCCTCAATCCAAGTTTTCGCTCCATCCTCGAGTGCCAAGGATTCCACCCTGCAGTGTGAGTGGTGCCAAGCACATGCTAACACCCAGTGCCATGGATTCATTGCGTTTGAAAGGATGAAGGGAGGGATGAAGGGGGGTGGGGAGGAGGGCTCACCCAAACAAATTAAGATGACAGAATCTCCACTGACAACCCCATGCTGACAAACGTTAATTAAAAGCATCTTCTCACATGCAGATCACACCGATATAAACAGCGTATGCAGAATTTAAACATTTTCTTTGTCTTATCGCAGCAGTGAAAGATTAAACCCCAGCTGTAATAGGATGGAAATCTACCACATTTCAAATATATTTGCTCTACTGTACTGTACCGCTCCGCAGCGCGCAAAGCTCGCAGCATAAGGGAAAACAGCTGCGAAAGCCGTCATGTGATCTCTGCTGTCTCCTCCGCTCAAGCCAAACTGACTGAGGGGCTCCTTCAGAGCGATGAGAAGTAGACAACACTATCATCTGGCTGTAGAGATCAATATGCACTTTGCCGCGGCTGACCTACATAAGTGGAGGAGCACGGTCGCTTGTCTCAAGATTCCTGGAGCCCAGGTTGAGTCTCTGTGTAGGTCTGATGTAATATTATAGTTTAATGTCATGTTCTATAAGTTTTATCAGAACTGCTTCAATACATCAGATCGCAACGCCAGTGGATCTACATGGATGAATAATTTGCACGCCTAGAATATAACTGGCTTGTTGGAAATACTTTTAATGCCATACTCCAAGAGTGTTGCAAACATCACCGTGTGTTTGCGACACTCTTGTATGGCTTATTCATGAATGATTTACCAATGCTCATATTGGTATGGCTGACTGTGTGACTAATATTGCATTACTATTAAGAAATATTAATGCAATTTCATGTCTTCCTGATGTTTCGGTGTGTAAAGGGGGATTTCAAACTGAGCTTGGTGTGTAAGGACAGAAAATCAAGATGATCTTCATACGGTGATGTACTAAACTCAGTCCAGCTCCCCTTTTCGTCCTGGGAAAATAAAAATCACAATGATTTTGCCATCACCATGTTTCATAGCAAGATTTATGATGCACTGTGCTAAATATCAAATAAAATCTAAGCAAAAAAATAAATAAGAAAAAGTTCAAAGGCGTCCAAATTCTTCAAAGCCACTAAGTCACTAATACTGGAATTAAGATTTTTTTTTTTGATAACACTCAGAAACGCAAGTTCCTACTTGAAACCGTATCAGCAAATGTACAAGTAGAAAGCACTGCAATTGCAAAGGGGACTTGGTGTGACTGAAATTTTGCGGATAAAGCAGCACATTTCAACTATTTGCAACAAACTGTTGACATGTGGGTTTGGGATCCTGCTAAATCCCGAGCCCAGCAAATATTCAAAAGTCTACACGTTACGGCAACTTCTGAGCAAAAAACCAAACCAAAGGGCAAAGGCAGTTTGTGAAACAGAATACTCAATAGCTTGCAGAGCAACCTTCAGCAGTAGTGACTTGAAACATTCATCTTATGTACAACCTAATCAGTCTATTGCATCACAGAGCAGGAACACAAATTTACATGCTTGCTTTTATGCAGAGCTCTTTTCCAAGGTCCTGGCAAAGCGCAACCACTGGCTTAAAATGTGAATTTTGAGCAGTTCACAGAAACAAAACGACTTTCTTCTTACTCAGCCGTTCCATCTTTCATTTACTACATTTTAGCCACGATTTTTATCAAGGTACACCCAGGAGGTTATTATCGTATTCCTACATAGCCCTAAACTAATTTGGCTGCGAAAGCACCTTAGCTGCTAGGAGAGGCGCATCAGCAGCAGATCATCTTGTCCTATTATGAAACTGTACATTCACATATGACGTCAATGTGAACCAAAAGTATGTCAGTCGTGGTTTTAAAGGTTGTGAGAGAGGAGGACCAATAGCTGCAAGGGCACCATCACACTACCTGATTGCAAATTATGCCCTAACCATTTATGCACCATCACTGTGCCTGCTGTGGTCATTCCTCATTGGTTTATAGATGGAGGAAGGAAGTTGCCCCCAACTAATTGTGCAACACAGTTGCCTGTTCTTTTTGTATTTTTGGCTGAAACTAGCTAGAAATTCAGCTAATTTTCTTTTGACTGAAACTAGCTAGAAACTCAGCTAATTTTCTTATTTCTTTCAAAGTTTTGATTTAAAAAAAAAAAAGTTCATGACACTTCACGGACGACAAAAATATTCCTCTCCATTGTGGTTGGGGAATGACTGAAAAATTCATTTCTTAAAAAAATAAATAAATAAAACAATGCCGAGAACATTTAAATATCCTTTTATGACGAGGTGTTCTGCATGATTGTGCAGTTTGACATAACAGTTTATAGATTTTAGTGAATTGCAGAGAAGCTTTAAACTTAATGTGAATGATTAATTATATTTCAGTTCCACATGTCCCTGCATTCTGTCCTCTTTATCACTGCATAAAATCCTGATCTGTCCATCGTCATTTCAGTTTATAGCTTCTATAGCAATTGAGTTGGCAGAGCAGCTTGATGTGCCAGTATAAGAAATCAAGACATCATCACTTGGTGCTGGTTGTATTTTAAGCTTCAATTTTATTGGAAATTAATATTTGTAGAGCTTTTTTAGTTTTGTACTTTTCCTTCTTCCTCCTTGTCAACTGGGTGGTTTCAAGAAGATACTCTTCACTCAGCTAGTTAAAGAAACAATTGAAAAGAACATAAAAGCTCAGTCTGAAGGCTATAGAAATTACAAAAAAGGCAGAAGTACAGTAAGAAGGAAAAAAAAAAATACAGTCTGGATTAGAAACATATTGGCATGGTGACACCGACAGGCTGTGATTACTTCTTCAGCTGTTTGTCCTCTCACCTTGCTGGGATGTCTCATTTTCTCACCACATATATTCGCTGTTTTTTTTTTCCCCCCAAGTGTTAAGAAATGTTTAGTAATAGCCACCGTTGAAGTTTATTCTAGGATAACGCTCCTTGTCACTTCTACTTTAACACTTGTGTTATCTAGTGCTGTTTAATCATACATCATCATCATTAAACAGTGCTGCTCTCATCACTTGACAGTGCTCCCAGCCACCTACCAAACACTGGGGAGGGGGCGTGCGCCATTTAACTTGATCATTTAGTGCTGCGTTCACTTGCAGTAGGAGGTCTGAGATTTGTTCAGATGTGTGTTTACACTCGGCAGTCCAGATTTGTTTTTTTGTTTTTTTTTTATCATTAATTAATGCTTTCAATCGAAGCCCGAGTTAAAGGATAAGCAGCTGTTAATGATTCAATGCGTTTAGTTCATAGGGATGTTCAGAGGTGCTGGTGAGAAAGAGCTTTTGATTGGTAGAAAGGGGTGATTCCTTTTCCTTTTCATTTCTAGACAAAGCAGAACAATTTACAGAGGAGCCAATTTACATTTCTTCCTCTTGCTTGCAGATATGAGCCTTAACTTGGAAATGGTTTAATATTCTGAAAATTGCTTCACTTTTTGGTGATAATGCAACTGAGTTGGAGGGGGAAAAAAAACCCAAGAGAAACTAGCTAAGGTAGATAAAAATCTTCCGCAGGTTGACGTTCAGACAGTCCTGTCATATTCTGGCACAGACAGATAAGGGACCTGATTTGAAGTCTGGCTAATAACGCAACGAGAACAGCTGTTGAAGCAGAGACAGAGTTAATAATCCCCACTTCTTCCCTTCCACGTCGTAGCGGCTCTCGGCTTTCCATCAGCAAGCGCCGCCTTACTTTAAGAAGTCTCTTCTCCGTGCCGTTTCGCCATCCCCTCTCCTCCGCTGCGCTGTGAAAAAACCTGGCCATTACCCCGCAGCTCATCCCTCACGCCCACCCAAGACCTGTCACACGCCTGTTTCCATGACGACACAAACGCAGAGGAAGCAGGGGTGAGATGCCCGGCGAGACAAAGACAGCAGATAACATGGGGAGAAGGTGCATCATGTCAAGAACACAGAGAGGACCTTATAGAGCCTGTGATGGGCAGATAACACAACACAGGCTGGCCTGTTGTCTCTATGCTGGAATAGAAAGCATGTGTTTTCTTGCAGACTTGTTCTTTTAACAGAGTACAGCCAAAGTGTCAACTTCAAATGTGAAAGTAGTCTGGCCAGAGTATGAAGTAAAAACACAATCCTTTTGCCTTTAGTTCATGTCCAGATTAATGTCAGGTTTCTTTTTCTTAAAAAAAAAAAAAAAAGTACAGGAAAAAACTTTAGAGGGGGCTGTCTGGCACAACACGGTGTTCAAAACTGACCGTACAGACATCAGCACCAGAGACGGTTGCAGTTCTCCGGTGCTCTACTCATGAATCAAAATGTGTCGGCAAAAGAGTGTGGGTGTAACTTAGTTCACTGGTCAAACATGACATCTCTGAGTCACTAATGATGTCATTTCAGTGGGCATGCCGTTTACTTATCTTTAACAATCTGAATATGAGCCTCAACTTGGAAATGGTTAAGGCTCATATTCAGACTTGTGTTTATGCCCACAAGTCCAACATTTAACAATACTTAGATTTCCCCAGACGCCTGGAGGATTTCTCAGTTTCACATACGCATTGCTGACTTTCAAACCAAGTCAGAGAACTAGAGACGTACTGAGTTCTAAAATCAAAGACGTCATCAAAAAAGAAAACCAAAAGGGAAACTTGAGCTGCAATTGCAAACCAAATAAATGTTTATTCTTTTGGTGTGCAGGGGGGCGTTCCTAAAGACCTCCGTTGACTCTGTGGTGGCATCAGCCATCTTTTATGGGGTTGTCTGTTGGAGCAGCAGTTTATCTACAGCTGAGAGGAAGCAGATAGATAAGCTCATCAGGAAGGCCAGCTCTGTTCTGGGTTGTCTAATAGACCTAGTGCAGGTGGGGGGAGATAGAAGAACTCTGGCTAAAATAACATCACTGATGGACAATCTCTCCCAACCCATGATTAAGCAGTTACTGAACCGTTACTCCTTCAGATACAGACTGCTGCATCTTCGGTGTACAAAGGAGAGTTATCATAGATCCTTCCTCCAAGCAGCTGTTCGACTTTATAACCATCCCTTCACATTTTGAACATTTTTCTTCGATTGACCTGATTAGCTGCACATTCCTTTGGACCAGAGTGCATAATTTCTGATAACTGCACAGTGTTTATGTTGAAACTATGCCCTTATTATTGCACAGTATTTTTTTTAACTCGGTTTTTATATATACTTTATATTCTACCTTTGTGTGAACCAACTTGCTTTGATTGTCTATCACTTTGCTGCTGAAGCACAAGAATTTCTTCACTGTGGGCCAATAAAGGAATTCCTATTCCATTTAAGTTATCAGAATATGAAAATACATCACTTCCCAAATAAAGGCAATAAAATTTGCATACAAGAGTTGCATTGTTTCCTCAAATATCACAATAACTTAATATAACCATCAGCTGATTTGCAAAAATTAATACAGGATACAAGAAATAAATCCTTTGCATTGTTTTTCAAAAAGCTGTAGCTTTAAAATGCAAAAGAAAAAGCATACAAACTAAAAAAAAAAAGAAATACCATCGATGGACAATGAAGATGTAGCATCTGTAATGGTACAGCTAGAAATATAACGGTAATAAGCCGTTATATTTCTAGCTGACTATGACCTATTTTTCCTCTGTGTCTGAGCTAAATGAACCAAAGTATTAAAGCTACAGTATTTTAATACCTCTTCCAGGCAACACAAGTAGTAATAGCTTAACTTTCTAGTGCCATGCAATGACAGAAAAACTGCAGGCAGAAATGGCTGTTGTACAGCTAAACTTCCATGAGATAAACATTAATTGATTATGTGAAAAAAGTGAGGCTTGCACAACTACAGCACCAACGTAAAGAGGGCCATGGTGGCACGTTGTGAGGAAGATCATGCTGAAAAACACCAGTACCCATCAACGTTTCAATCCTGGTCAGAACTGAATCAAAATTGTAAGCATCTAAACTGAATGCTGATGCAATTTCTGAACTTTGTTAGGTACAAACAGTTATTTGTCTCTGAGGTGAATTACAAATAGTGTTGCTAAATCTATCGGTAATTTTGGCAGATTTTCAGATCTCTGGGGTATGTTCATGCTTTTCTCCTGGCTAGATTGAATACCCTCTAAATCTTCACTTTATGGACTCAAATTTGTGAGCTGAAGACTTTGACAGTCATTACTTTTCTGTAATACCCCAACGCCAAAGTCCAGCGTAATAAATGTAGAGCCATCACTTTTCTGTAATTTCTGGGTGTCTTTTTCCATATTTCTCAGCTTTGGTCAAGAAAATTCATGAAACCGTCAAAGCTTACAAAACCAAGCAATCGAAAAGTGAAACTCATATGAAACGATGACATAAACCATAATGCTAAAGCACCACGTTAAAGGAAACTTGACGAACATTATTTTTAAACAGTTGTGTAAAGTAGCCAAGGACAGGTTACTAGTATCAAAGTATACACCTTGGTGTTGCAGAATCACAAGTTTTCACCATGCAGATGGATGCCAGAGAAGGTGACAGTACGACCAGAGTTTTGCTCTCCAACATGCCCTCCTTGCTATCCGTTGGTGTGTGTACTGCGCTATTAGAATAGTGCAACAGTATGAGACAAACGAAACAGCGGCGTCTGAAACGGAGCAAGGGTCAAACGATTAGCCGGCTGTATCGCTTACGTGGTGCAACAACGCAGCCTATCACAGAGCAAGTCATTGCACACATGGCTACAAGTTTGTTGGGCAAGTACTAAGAAGAAGAAGAAGAAAATGCTGCTTCATTTATTAAAATTAACAAAACATAGCACGAAGCAAAATAAACTTAAAGAGCATGGATGCTGCTGTGAATCAATTTAAAACCCAGGGTGGGAAAACATGTTAAGAAAGCAACATTTAAATCATGTGTGACTTGATGGGATTAAATATTACAAACCTACTGCTATGACTGCAGCAATTTGCCCAGTCAGAGAATGACTGAGGAAACACTCATGTGCCAAGTTAGTGTGAGAAAACGTCCAGCCAGTTTCCCTTGTGTAAACATCCAAATAT